>NC_057803.1:326011160-326372928 GCF_018294505.1 Triticum aestivum | reverse complement strand
GATGGGCCGCGGCGGGCCGGCGGAGGAGGCGGCGCGGGGAGGCCACGTGGCAGCCCCTCAGTGGCTGCGGGCGGCGGCAGAGTCCGTCCGGCGAGAAACGGACATGTCCGGTGCGCGCGAGGGGATTTTCTAGGGTTTCGGGGAGGAAGGAGATCCGAAAACGGGGGGGGTGTTTAAATAGGCATAGAGGGTGCTAGGAGAGTCCAAATGAGGTGCGATTTTCGGCCACGCGATCGTGATCGAACGCTCTAGATGATGGAGCTGAGTTAGGTGGGTTTTGGGCCAAATTGGAGGGGTGTTGGGCTGCAACACACACAAGGCCTTTTCGGTCCCTCGGTTAACCGTTGGAGTATCAAACGAAGTCCAAATGATACGAAACTTGACAGGCGGTCTACCGGTAGTAAACCAAGGCCGCTTGGCAAGTCTCGGTCCAATCCGGAAATGTTTAATCCCCACACACGAAAGAAAGGTAGAAATGGCCACCGGAGGAGAACGAAGCGCCGGAATGCAAAACGGACAACGGGGAAAATGCTCGAATGCATGAGACGAACACGTATGCAAATGCAATGCGCATGATGACATGATATGAGATGTATGACAATGACAACAACACACGGAGAAAAAACCCGAACCCGAGGAAATAAACATAACTTAACGCCGGAGACGGCAAGAGTTGGAGTACAAATTGGGAAAGTTACATCCGGGGTGTTACAATCGCCGTGGTCGAAGGGGATGGCCCTTGCTCGACCTTCTTGTCGCCGTCTTGTTGTTGGAGGCCCATATGATGTGGCACCTCGTAGCTCGTCTCCATGACCGAAGGGAATGTCCCATTCTCGGCCATCTTCCTTGGGAGGCTTCCGAAGATGGAAGTGTCACCCTCGCTCGTAGGTGGTCGCCTTGTACTTGATGATGTCGATGTAGGAGAACTCACGGGAAGTAGGCGAAGATGCCTTACGTCCAAAGGCGAAGATGGCTTGAGAACACTTGGCAAAGATGCCGAAGTGGTCGGTGTAGCCGTAGCTCCGTCTTGGTGGTGCTCGTCTCGCGGTCTTCTCTTGTGCTCTTGAAGCTTGGCCTTGGCGTGAAGTAGGGCTTGTTGGTACTTGTAGGTAGGCGCATCTTGAGCATCTTCATGTTGATGGTGTTGTTGTCGTGCTTTAGCTTGATGGCGTTCGTCGTCGTCGCACACGTGATGTTTGGAGGTGACTTGCCCTTCATGACGATGTGGATCACGAACGTGATGGTGGTCGCCATGGAGATGTGGACGTGGACGACTTGCGCTTGCAACATTTTTGCGCTCCGTAGACTTGTGACTTGAACGTCGCCCCCTTGAGGATGATGAAGGGGAAGAACGGTTGATCAACAAGGTCCGAATCTCCTCCATCCTAGCATCTTGCTCCTCCTTTTGTGTGGAAAGCTTGTTGTCGATGTAGTCCCTTTTCCTCGCTTCAGAGTGGCGAATGTCAATGGAGAGGTTCTCGATGCCCTCTCACAATCTTGATTGTGCGCCTTGCATTTGTCATTGTAGATCGAAGATTGACGCTTTGGTGATGTAGTTGTTCACGCCGTCGTTGTTGTGGAAGACCGGAGATGAAATGCCTTGCCTATCCATCACTCCAAGAGAAAAATATGAGTGGTAGAAAGAGAAGAACAAATACCAAATGTACCTTGACCGAAGTTGAAAGTGGATCAATGATCACTCCAATGTGGACAAGGAAATAGCACAATTGGTACCAATTCTTGTCGGTTTAAGGTTTATGGTGGAGCTTGGTGAGGATAGTGGCACAAAAATTTGATGCAAAATGTTAGCAAGAGTCAAAAATGTTGAAAGAGATTCGCAAATTTGCAAGTGAAACAAGTAGACCAATAGCAATATGTGGCACACGGAAACACACACACGGATAGATAAATGGGGTCGTGCAACCAAGGAATGAGCTTAAAATGTGGAATCTACGAAAAATGCTCTTGTTGCACAACTCTAGAGAGACGCTAGCACGATTGCTCAATAGGCGGATATGACACTTGTGCACAACCTATAGGAGACAAAAATGTAACGACTTCTATCCCAAGTATATTATGTATATGATGTTCCGGTGGTATGATCCAAGATGATCGGATATGACAATCTTATGCAATGTGGTACGATGCTATGGCACTTGCTTACAAGCTCTTTGTTCACTCTTTTTCTTTTGCTTAAAAGCTTTTTTTTGTAATGCCACAATGCGAAATGCACAAACCAAGGTAGCAATTGGGTATATACGGGAACAATCTTGTGGCACAAGGGATGATATGATACCAATATGATATGTTACGTATGCAATATATGGTGTAGATCACTAATGTGCACAAGTAACATTGCCGGCGATACTCAAATGGCTAGTCTCGATAGGCAAGTGACGCAAAATGGGCTAGGGGTTATCAATGCAATGGCAAGGGAATATACAATGGAGGGATACCACGATACCAAGATGATATGGAGGTTACCGTCCGCGGTGATGATGAGTGGCGGTGATCTTGATGGAGATATCAAGATGATGGAGACTCGTCCCTAAGTAGCCGAAACACCTTAGGAAACAGAAAAAAGACGAACTCAAAATCTCAAGCGTCAAATGGTGGTAGCGGGAATGCGGTGGTGGTTTTGTGGAAGTGCAATGATAGGTTATACGAGTAGGTAATGCGGAAGTTGAGGGTAAGGTTGGCTATACACGGTGTCAGAGTTGCAAGCACGGTCCCTAAGTAGCCTAAACACCTTAGGAGACACAACTCACAACACAAACAAAATTGGGTTAAGTCGGGGTGGCGGAAGTGTATTGTGGGTAAGCCTATGCGGATGTTATGGTGGTGTTGGTGGTTGATGAAGAAGCAACCGTCCATAAGTAGCCTAAACACCTTAGGAGACTCAAATCACAACTCAAACAACCACTAATGCGATGGGGAACAAAATTGGTTAGGTTGCGGAAGTCGGTGGTGGTTATGCGGAGGTTGTGGTGGAAGCCCTATGCAAAGATGCCAAAGTTCCAAAACTTTGATGGAGTCAAATGCTGTTGGTAGTATTTTTGTTGGAAGGGGGATGTTAAGAGCTTTTCAACGAGCTAAAGAACGCGAAAATCGAACTCCGGATGAATTAGTTATGGACAAAACGGTGAAACGGGAAAGCTGAAATGTACAGGGGCCGGACATCCGGGGCTCGGGTCGGATTTCCGGGGGCGTATGTCCAGAACTGTGCGGATTTTGCATTCCTGGAGCCGGATGTACGGCCAGGGACCCGGATGTCCGGATCGATGGCCCGGATGTCCGGCCCGACAAATCCAGATATCGTTTGGGGCGGAAATTTTCGAATTGGGGGCGGAAATTGATGATTCCAAGGGCAAAATTTGATGGATTTTGTGGATGGAAAGTGGGGAAAAGTGGGGATATGCTAGATCCACTTGAAACCAAGCAAATCCATGGATCAAATCCAACAAAACCTCATCAAACCAACAAATCAAAAAAATTGGGGCTATTTTTGGTGGGGTTTTCGAAATTGGGGAAGAACACAACAAAATTAGGCTAGAAAACACAACGAGGAGGCTCCGAAATCGTGATCAACGTGGCTCATGATACCAAGATGATGGTATCAAGAGACAAGCTGGCTCTGATCCAAGATGATGTAGGGTAGAACCCTAGTGGCCCGATCTTTCACGAAAGGAGCGGATCCCGCGATGAACACGAAGAACACGAGGAGGGAAACGAGGGGAAAATCATGAAGGGAACACAAGAGAACACTCAAACCAACAAGAATGATCACACCTGCGCTAGATCCATGAACACAAAGGAAGATACAAGATCCAAAGTCAACAACGGACGATACAAGAGGTAATGGTCTTCTCCGTGAGGAGGTCTTGAGCGGGCCGCCCAAGAGGGGGTCTTGATGATCTTCTCCGCAAGGAGGTCTTGAATCCAAAGGGATCTTCTCCGTAGAGGCCGCGGTCTCTCTCGTGGAGTAGATCCTATGTGGATGAGCAATGCTCTAACTCTAAATATGAGCTAAACCAATGCTAACCCTAACTAGAAGGAGGTGGGGGAGTATATATAGTCTAAGCCACGAAGGGGTAAGTAGGAAAGAGGGATACATGGGCCCTTGGCCCGTTCACTGTGCGCAGACAGGCGCCGGATGTCCGGGGCTTCGCGACGAGCCGGATGTCCGGGCTAGGAGGCCGGATGTTCGGGCTGGCGGGGTTGGTCTTGTTGCTCTCGGGTTCGGCGGTGTCCGGATTTCCGAGGCCGAGGCCGGATGTGCGGGACTTGGCGAGGTGCCGGATGTCCGGGGTAGACGCCGGATGTCCGGGGCCTGTAGCACTTGGCAGCTGGGAGGCTGTTGCTGCAGGGGTCGTCTCCAGCGGCCGGATGTCCGGGTCCTGGAGTTGTCTCCGCCTTCTTCCGTCGTCGCTTCCGCGCACGCTTGGCCTTGGTCCTTGGGTTCTCCATGGTCTCCTCGGGTGTACCTGAGTATGCACAAGGTCCACACTTGAAGTAGCATCCATGTCTTACATGTGAAAAGGGAAGATTCGGGAAGGAGCGAGTTCACCTTAGGCCCAAAGGCGTATGCTTGAGTGTACATGGGGATGATCGTAGGATGCTCTGCATCATAAGTGTCGTCTCAACAGATTTTGAGGTGCCCTATTTAACGTGAATGCAACCGTCTCTAAAGCATAACCCCAAAACGATGGCGGGAAATCAGTAAGACACATCATAGATCGCACCATATCTAATAAAGTGCGGTTACGATGTTCGGACACACCATTACGCTGTGGTGTTCCAGGTGGTGTGAGTTGCGAAACTATTCCGCATTGTTTCAAATGAAGACCAAACTCGTAACTCAAATATTCTCCTCCACGATCGAATCGTAGAAACTTAATTTTCTTGTTACGATGATTTTCCACTTCACTCTGAAATTCTTTAAACTTTTCAAATGTTTCAGACTTATGTTTCATCAAGTAGATATACCCATATCTGCTCAAATCATCTGTGAAGGTCAAAAAATAACGATACCCACCACGAGCATCAACACTCATAGGACCGCATACATCAGTATGTATAATTTCCAATAAGTCGGTTGCTCGTTCCATTGTTCCGAAGAACGGGGTCTTAGTCATCTTGCCCATGAGTCATGGTTCGCAAGCATCAAGTGATTCATAATCAAGTGATTCCAAAAACCCATCAGCATGGAGTTTCTTCATGCGCTTTACACCAATATGACCTAAACGGCAGTGCCACAAATAAGTTGCACTATCATTATTAAACTTATATCTTTTGGCTTCAATACTATGAATATGTGTATCACTACTATCAAGATTTAGTAAAAATAGACCACTCATCAAGGGTGCATGACCATAAAAGATATTACTCATAGAAATAGAACAACCATTATTCTCTTATTTAAATGAATAACCGTCCCGCATCAAACAAGATCCAGATATAATGTTCGTGCTTAATGCTGGCACCAAATAACAATTATTTAGGTCTAAAACTAATCCCGAAGGTAGATGTAGAGGTAGCGTGCCAACGACGAGCACATCAACTTTGGAACCATTTCCCACGCGCATCGTCACCTCGTCCTTAACCAATCTTCGCTTAATCCGTAGCCCCTATTTCGAGTTGCAAATATTAGCAACAGAACCAATATCAAATACCCAGGTGCTACTGCGAGCATTAGTAAGGTACACATCAATAACATGTATATCAAATATACCTTTCACTTTGCCATCCTTCTTATCCGCCAAATACTTGGGGCAGTTCCGCTTCCAGTGACCAGTCCCTTTGCAGTAGAAGCACTCAGGCTTAGGTCCAGACTTGGGCTTCTTCACTTGAGCAGCAACTTGCTTACTGTTCTTCTTGAATTTCCCCTTCTTCCCTTTGCCCTTCTTCTTGAAATTGGTGGTCTTGTTGACCATCAACACTTGATGCTCCTTCTTGATTTCTACCTCGACAGCCTTTAGCATTGCGAAGAGCTCGGGAATTGTCTTATCCATCCCTTGCATATTATAGTTCATCATGAAGCTCTTGTGGCTTGGTGGCAGTGATTGAAGAACTCTATCACTAACACTATCATCAGGAAGACTAACTCCCAGCTGAGTCAAGTGGTTGTGGTACCCAGACATTCTGAGTATATGTTCACTGACAGAACTATTCTCCTCCATTTTGTGAATGTAGAGCTTATCACACCCGATCATCACGTGGTGTCTCGGCACGACGAACTGTAGCAACGGTGTATACTCAGGGAGAACACTTATACCTTGAAATTTAGTGAGAGATCATCTTATAATGCTACCACCGTACTAAGCAAAATAAGATGCATAAAGGATAAACATCACATGCAATCAATATAAGTGATATGATATGGCCATCATCATCTTGTGCCTTTGATCTCCATCTCCAAAGCACCGTCATGATCACCATCATCACCGGCTTGACACCTTGATCTCCACCGTAGCATCGTTGTCGTCTCGTCAACTATTGCTTCTACGACTATCGCTACCGCTTAGTGATAAAGTAAAGCAATTACATGGTGATTGCATTTCATACAATAAAGCGACAACCATATGGCTCCTGCCAGTTGCCGATAACTGTGTTACAAAACATGATTATCTCATACAACAATTTATATAGTCACGTCTTGACCATATCACATCACAGCATGCCCTGCAAAAACAAGTTATATGTCATCTACTTTGTTGTTGCAAGTTTTACGTGGTTGCTACAGGCTTAGCAAGAACCATTCTTACCTACGCGTCAAAAGCCACAACGTGGTATAGTGATTGCTTTTTGATCTTCAGAAAGAACCATATTCATTGAATCTGATTCAACTAAAGTTGGAGAAACAGACACCCATTAGCCACCTGTGTGTGAAGCACGTCGGTAGAACCAGTCTCGCGTAAGCGTATGCGTAATGTCGGTCAGAGCTGCTTCATCCAACAATACCTTGAATCAAGAATCAACTAGTGACGACAAGAAATATGTATATACCCATGCCCACAACTCCTTTGTGTTCTACTCGTGCATATAACATCTATGCATAGACCTGGCTTGGATGCCACTGTAGGGGAACGCAATATTTCAAAAAAAATCCTACGATCACGCAAGATCTATCTAGGAGATGCATATCAACGAGAGGGGGAGAGTATATCTACGTACCCTCGTAGACCGAAAGCGGAAGCGTTATGAAACGCGATTGATGTAGTCGAACGTCTTCGCGACCCAACCGATCAAGTACCGAACGCACAGCACCTCCACGATCTGCACACGTTCAGCTCGGTGATGTCCCTCGTACTCTTGATCCATCTGAGGCCGAGGGAGAGTTTCGTCAGCACGATGGCGTGATGACGGTGATGATGAAGTTACCGATGCAGGGCTTCGCCTAAGCACTACAACGATATGACCAAGGTGGAATTCAATGGAGGGGGGCACCGCACATGGCTAAACAATCAACTTGTGTGTCTATGGGGTGCCCCCTCCCCCATATATAAAGAGTGGAGGAGGGGAGGCCCGACCCTCTCTATGGCGCGCCCAAGGGGGAGTCCTACTCCCAGTAGGAGTAGGTTTCCCCTCTTTCCCTAGTTGGAGTAGGAGAAAAAGGAAGAGGGAGAGAGAGGGAAAGTGATGAGGACATGACTACCTTGGATACGACCAAAAATATTGCATACATGCATATTTGTCAGGTGATTTCTAGTGCAAACAATTCAATAATCTATTTATGTTATTCAGAACAAAAATACTTCACACACTTTTGTGTTTTGTCTAATTGTAGGTGTATGGGACATTTGTACAATCCACATCTGAAGATAAGGGAAAAGGAGAAGTTTAGGTTCCGTTCAAGAAGTCCTCTCACGTCACTTTTGGGCCAAGAGAAGATAGAGTCCAAGTCTCTCACATTCTGAATTCAGATTCGGACTGCACAGACATACCTGACTCAAAACATAAACAACTTTTTCATACGAACTCCAAATTGGGTGATATTTTTTGTTGGAAAGTAGATTCCGTGCTCTTTCCAACCCAATTGGAATCACCTTCAAATTCGTCCGGAGCATTGAGATATCGACGAAACAATCTGACGATGTAGCAGAATCCGAGTCAAACAACAAGTCCAAAGGTGTTGCACCACCTCCACTTGGGCCCATGAGCCTTGTACGACCTAGGGTTAGTTTTAGGCTGCCTTGGGACGTCCTACCACCTCCTTGGTCGCCACCCCTTGCTCCTATATAAGTAGATCCATTTAGTAGCTTTTCCTTGGGATTTGTTTAGTTAAAAGTTAGCCATTGCAACTTCGTGTACTTCGTTTGTGTCCAACGACCAGACCAAAACCGCTTACGGATCCCCACCTTTATCAATACTTCATCTATATTCGCAATATTTAGATTGCTTTATCATATTCTTGCTCGTTCTTTGATTGTGTGCAGGAATAGACCTTCGTGGTCAGGTTGATTGTGCTCCGGCGTGGTCAATAACCTCTCGGAGTTGGTTTAGCAATTGCTAAGACGCTACGTCATTGCACGTTTGTAGTCGGATCGTCAAAGTCGTCTCCACCAAATCGATAGTTATCATCTCATCGAAAGATCGGGACACCCTCGCCTCTATCAAGTGGTGTCAGTTTTCAGGTTGCTCGGTGAGAATTTCCAGTTTTTCCTAGATTAGATTTATTTTCTTACCTATTGTCCAAGGAAAAGCCACAAAAAAAGTTAGATCTATTCATCCTTTGTCCAAGCCCGTCTGAGCGTTTGCAATTTTCTTTTCATTGCTTGCATAGTTGAATTGTCGGTTCCATCGTCGTGTCGAGTTGCTGGTCTTAGTGTGTAGTTCGTTTAGAGTTTCGAGTTCTGTTCACATTAGTCACGCCGCCGCTGCATCGTTATCCCATCCGCTGTCCACCACCCATCCATTAATTTCCACCACGTGCTACCCATTGTTCATTGTCACAATCATAGTTGAGGTCGTTCACATCTTCCCTAGATCCAATCTGCATCTTATCTAATTTGTCTTGGAAAGAGGGAGAGAGAGAAAAAAGGCAGAAAAAGAAGAGAGAAAAAAAGTTAAAAAAGTCAGAGAAAAAAAGGAGAGAAAGAAAAAAGTGTGAGGAAAAAAAGAGAGAAGAAAAAAAACAAAATTCGGATCTATCTAGACTCAATCTCGTAGTTCAATTCGGATTGGAATCTGTTTTGTGCACTGTTCAGTAAAACAGACATAACTTCCTCATACGAAGTCCGTTTTGGCTCCGCGAGTACTCAAATGAAAGCTAGTGACGAGCCGCATCTAAATAGTTGCAGAAGCTATTTCAATATTTGGCACCTCAAAATCGTCTTCTAAATAGATCTTTTTGCCCTTCGAAGTTCACGAACACAGCTTATTCCAGTATTTCAAACCAGTTTTTGAATTTTTTTTGACTTCTCATATCAACTTGGAATTGAGTGATTCCTTTTGTGTTTGAAAGCTTGGGTCAATACCATTCTTGAAAAAAATTATCAAAAAATTGGCACAAACTTTTCCAGAGGAAAGTTGGAGATAAAGTTGTTGATATATCCTGCTTGGCTGTTGTTTCACATCATTATCTTTACTGCCGTTTTGATCTTCACTTATATCTTGTTGTCCAAAGCTACTTAGTATCCTTCATTGATGCTAGTTGTGCTATGACGTGACCTCATTAGTGTTCTAGGCTCGCGTCTCTAATTCGGTCTACCCTAGGACCAGCACAGTACCGTCGTTGAGCGTTTATTAAACATTGCATCTCTGGATTGATTATTGCTAATCTTTTGCTACCATATATAGGCAACCCAACTCCACATATTTCTACACCGTGTATACGTATGTTCCCCTGAGAATCGCTTTACACAATCTTCGGAGTTATTTGACACCATTGGTTGCCTGTCACCACCTGCCGCATGGTAAGAACTTGTAAGATATTGATATTTGTTTTAGTGTGAGAACTTTACAACCACATCCTAGTAGCTCATAGGAACATTATTCTTGATTTTTGTTTCTTGTGTCTACTAATCATGACGGGTTCCGGAGATAGAAGTTCTTGGACGGCGGACACATCTTCACCATCACGAGAGTTGGGACAACACACACAAGCACATGGTCAGGTTATCTTTTTACCATCATTTGAGGGTAGATTTAATCCTACTATTTATCTAGCTTGGGAGCTGATATGCCTCAAGTAGCGTTGAGATGATTTTTTGGGTGGCCCGATCTATCACCGCACGAACAGACAGGTAGCACTACGGTTGCTAGCAAAGAACGTAAAACAACAGATGATAGGATATGCTTGCAGGCGTATGTAGTTGCTAGATGAAATATAGTGTATGAATCAGAAGTACAGACGTGGTGTAGTAGTACTAGGATAGATGGAGGGATTAAGCTAATGGTGATTAGTGGCGGCAATGGCGACGGAGTAATTAGACAGACGGAGACCGTGAACTAGTAGAACTAGAGGGAAAAGAATGCAGAGTGGATTGACCCTTGCAGAATTGCTAGAACCAAAACAGAGCTTGTGTCTTGACGATCAACACCGCCGAAAAAGATGCAATATCAAACCCTAACGAGGGAGGCAAGAGCACAAATGTGGCGCATCCATCAGATGTGTTTTCTGAGAATTTCCTTCAAAACTAAAAAAACCTCCCTTTTACATGGTCATATGACCTTTATTTGTAGATGCACACAAGCAACTTGGGCTAAGCCCGACTCACATCACGACACACACGGGACTCAATGAAAATACAATAAAACACTCAACAGGATAAAAAATACATCATAATAAAACTAGGAGACCTTCACGTAAGCTTGCTTTTCTGGCTAAACTTGTAGTAGTTGCTTGGGGTTCTAAAGCAAGGTTCCACTTCATCTGAAGGGATTAAATTAGCTGGCATCTCTTCAATTACAATCCCGGTGATACTTGGATCCCTGAATGCTGGCTTTTGCATGCCTTGGATAGTACGTGAAGGCAGGGAGCCTAATATACCTCTTTGATTTGTTGAATGTGACACCCTCCTTTGACGTAGAGTCGGAATCACATACTTCTGCATCGTTTTTCCATAGCCAACCTCTCGCCTCGAAAATATTTTACTTGGCAGTAATGAAGGAACCACAAGAGTACTTGCGGTGTCTGTATCAGGAGCTTGAAGTAGAACAAGTTTTTAGTCACCATGACTTTTCTGAACTTGAGCGAGTGCGAGTTGCCACTAGAGCATTTACTGGTTTCGGTTCTGTTTGGTGGAGTGTGCACTATAAGAAAAACATTGATAACCAACCCATAACTTGGAAAGATTTGAAATATGTATTGAGACAACATTTTTTCCCTCCTTACTATCATCGTGAATTGCTTCGCAGATTTGAACAATTTAAACAAGGTAACAACACTATTCATGCTTACTACCAAGAGTTCAAATATTATATGCATCATTGTGACATAGAAGAATCTGAGGGCGATAGAATGAATAGATTTTTTGGTGGTTTGAATCATGATATTCAGGCAAGATTTCAGTATATTCCTTGTTGCATTACTGGTATGTATGTTCGTGCTTGTACCTTTGAGAGGCAGATACAGGAGGATGCATTGGGCGACAACAACAACTACTATTCCAGTTCATGCTCATCACCGTCGGTTGGTTCCTCCACCGATGCACCTACTAGAGCAGCCCCACCTCAGATTGTGAGCGCGACATCATCTAAAGAGAATGGTACATTGTCAACATCCGTACCTACATTAGCTACGTCTTTGCGACAAGGTAATAATAAAGGTATTGATGATATAACTTCACATGAGAATGATGCATGCCTAGTTAACTTGAATGCATCATGTGTTGAGTTACCATTGATTTGAGCACACCACCTATTTTAGAGAATCTTGTTACTATCATGAATGCGTCATGTGATCAAATAACTAAAATATCAACAATTTTGAGTGCACCGATTGAATTAACTGTTGATGCAAAAGAACCAATGTTTAATCATTTTGATATGGCCTCTAATCTTGGTGATGATTCTATGTCGAATGACTTATTGCATGTTTGCTTATTTAAGCATGTTGTAGCATGTAAATTTGATGCAAGTAAGGTTTATTCACCAATGTTGGGATTGTTTAATGATGAACATTGTCAATCTTTTGAAATGAATAAGAGCTTCACTTATACGTGCAAACTGAGTTGCAATATTTTCATGCCTTCTACTTCTTGTGATAATTTTTTTGGCTTTAGATTTTATGAACTATGAAAGTTACTCATGTATACATGTGTCATATGTGCAAAAATCAAGGGAAGTAAAAATGGATGACATATACATATACAACATGTACACCTTGTCTCTTTTGTTAGCCACATTTCAGATTAAGCAACGCTGAGGACAGCTTTGTTTTCAAGAAGGGGGGTGATGACGACATGACTACCTTGGATACAACCAAAAATATTGCATACATGCATATTTGTCAGGTGATTTCTAGTGCAAACTATTCAATAATCTATTTATGTTATCCAGAACAAAAATACTTCACACACTTTTGTGTTTTGTCTAATTCTAGGTGTATGGGACATTTGTACAATCCACATATGAAGATAAGGGAAAAGGAGAAGTTTAGGTTCTGTTCAAAAAGTCCTCTCACGTCACTTTTGGGCCAAGAGAAATAGAGTCCAAGTATCTCACGTTCTGGATTCAGATTCGGACTGCACAGACTTATCTGACTCAAAACGCCAACAACTTTTCCATACGGACTCCAAATTGGGATATTTTTTTCATTGGAAAGTAGATTTCGTGCTCTTTCCAACACAATTGGAATCACCTTCAAATTCGTCCGGAGCATTGGGATATCGATGAAACAATCTGATGCTGCAGCAGAATCCGAGTCAAACAACAAGTCCAAAGGTGTTGCACCACCTCCACTTGGGCCCATGTACCTTGTACGACCTAGGGTTAGTTTTAGGCTGCTTTGGAACGTCCTCCCACCTCCTTGGTCTCCACCCCTTGCTCCTATATAAGTAGATCCATCTAGTAGCTTTTTCCTTGGGATTTATTTAGTTAAAAGTTAGCCATTGCAACTTCATGTACTTCGTTTGTGTCCAACGACCAGACCAAGACCACTTACGGATCCCCACCTTTATCAATACTTCATCTATATTCGCAATATTTAGATTGCTTTATCATATTCTTGCTCATTCTTCGATTGCGTGCAGGAATAGACCTTCGTGGTCAGGTTGATTGTGCTCTGGCGTGGTCAGTAACCTCTCAGAGTTGGTTTAGCGATTACTAAGGCACTACGTCATTGCACGTCTGTAGTCAGATCGTCAAAGTCGTCTCCACCAAATCGATAGTTATCATCTCATCGAAAGATCGGACACCCTCGCCTCTATCAAGTGCTATCAGTTTTCTGGTTGCTCGGTGAGAATTTCCTGTTTTTCCTAGATTAGATTTATTTTCTTACCTATTGTCCAAGGAATTTAGATCTATTCATCCTTTGTCCAAGCCCATCTGAGCCTTTGCAATTTTCTTTTCATTGCTTGCATAGTTGAATTATCGGTTGCATCATCATGTCGAGTTGCTGGTCTTAGTTTGTTGTTCGTTTAGAGTTTCGAGTTCTATTAACATTAGTCACGTCGCTGCTGCATCGTTATCCCATCCGCTGTCCACCACCCATCCATCAATTTCCACCATGTGCTACCCATTGTTCATTGTCACAATCATAGTTGAGGTCGTTCACATCTTCGCTAGATCCAATCTGCATCTTATCTAATTTGTCTTGGAAAGAGGGAGAGAGAGAAAAAAGGCAGAAAAAAAGAGAGAAAAAGTTAAAAAAAAGTCAGAGAAAAAAAGGAGAGAAAGAAAAAAGTGTGAGGAAAAAAAGAGAGAAGAAAAAAAACAAAATTCGGATCTATCTAGACTCAATCTCGTAGTTGAATTCGGATTGGAATCTGTTTTGCGCACTGTTCAGTAAAACAGGCATAACTTCCTCATACGATCTCCGTTTTGGCTCCGTGAGTACTCAAATGAAAGATAGCGACGAGCCGCCTCTAAATAGTTGCAGAAGCTAGTTCAATATTTGGCACCTCAAAATCGGCTTCTAAATAGGTCTTTTTTCCCTTTGAAGTTCACGAACACAGCTTATTCCAGTTTTTGAAACAAGTTTTTGAATTTTTTCACTCCTCATATCAACTCGGAATTGATTGATTCCTTTTGTGTTTGAAAGCTTGTGTCAATACCATTCTTGAAAAAAATTATCAAAAAATTGGCACAAACTTTTCCAGAGGAAAGTTGGAGATAAAGTTGTTGATATATCCTGCTTGGCTGTTGTTTCACATCATTATCTTTACTGCCGTTTTGATCTTCACTTATATCTTGCTGTCCAGAGCTACTTAGTATCCTTCATTGATGCTAGTTGTGCTATGACGTGACGTCATTAGTGTTCTAGGCTCGCGTCTCTAGTTCGGTCTAGCCTATGACCAGCACAGTACCGTCGTTGAGCGTTTATTCAACATTGCATCTCTGGATTGATTATTGCTAATCTTTTGCTACCATATATAGCCAACTCAGCTCCACATATTTCTACACCGTGTATACGTATGTTCCCCTGACAATCGCTTTACACAATCTTCGGAGTTATTTGACACCGCTGGTTGCCTGTCACCACCTGTCGCATGGTAAGAACTTGTAAGATATTGATATTTGCTTTACTGTGAGAACTTTACAACCACATCCTAGTAGCTCATAGGAACATTATTCTCGATTTTTGTTTCTTGTGTCTACTAATCATGATGGGTTCCGGAGATATATGTTCTTGGACGACGGACACATCTTCACCATCACGAGAGTTGGGACAACACACACAAGCACATGGTCAGGTTATCTTTTTACCGTCATTTGATGGTAGATTTAATCCTGCTATTGATCTTGCTTGGGAGCTGATATGCCTCAAGTAGCGTTGAGATGATTTTTTGGGTGGCCCGATCTTTCACCGCACGCACAGACAGGTAGCACTGGGGTTGCTAGCAAAGAACGTAAAACAACAGATGATAGGATATGCTTGCAGGTGTATGTAGTAGCTAGATGAAATATAGTGGATGAATCAGAAGTACAGACGTGGTGAAGTAGTACCAGGATAGATGGAGGGATTAAGCTAATGGTGATTAGCGGCGGCGACGGCGACGGAGTAATTAGACAAACGGAGACCGTGAACTAGTAGAACTAGAGGGAAAAGAATGCAGAGTGGATTGACCCTTGCAGAATTGCTAGAACCAAAACGGAGCTTGTGTCTTGACCATCAACGCCGCCGAAACACGATGCAATATCAAACCCTAACGAGGGACGCAAGAGCACAAATGTGGCGCATCCATCAGATGCGTTTTCAGAGTATTTCCTTCAAAACTAAAAAAACCTCCCTTTTACATGGCCATATGACCTTTATTTATAGATGCACGCATGCAACTTGGGCTAAGCCCGACTCACATCACGACACACACGGGACTCAATGAAAATACAATAAAACACTCAACAGGATAAAAAATACATCATAATAAAACTAGGAGACCTTCACGTAAGCTTGCTTTTCTGGCTAAACTTGTAGTAGTTGCTTGGGGTTCTAAAGCAAGGTTCCACTTCATCTGAAGGGATTAAATTAGCTGGCATCTCTTCAATTACAATCCCGGTGATACTTGGATCCCTGAATGCTGGCTTTTGCATGCCTTGGATAGTA
This sequence comes from Triticum aestivum, assembly GCF_018294505.1. Lineage (NCBI taxonomy): Eukaryota > Viridiplantae > Streptophyta > Magnoliopsida > Poales > Poaceae > Triticum > Triticum aestivum. The sequence continues at coordinate 326,357,222 of NC_057803.1, read as the reverse complement.
CGTGAAGGCAGGGAGCCTAATATACCTCTTTGATTTGTTGAATGCGAAACCCTCCTTTGACGTAGAGCCGGAATCACATACTTCTGCATCGTTTTTCCATAGCCAGCCTCTCGCCTAGAAAATATTTTACTTGGCAGTAATGAAGGAACCACAAAAGTACTTGCGGTGTCTGTATCAGGAGCTTGAAGTAGAACAAGTTTTTAGTCACCATGACTTTTCTGAACTTGAGTGAGTGCGAGCTACCACTAGAACATTTACTGGTTTCGCTTCTGTTTGGTGGAGTGTGCATTGTAAGAAAAACATTGATAACCAACCCACAACTTGGAAAGATTTGAAATATGTATTGAGACAACAATTTTTTTCCTCCTTACTATCGTCGTGAATTGCTTCACAAATTTGAACAATTTAAAGAAGGCAACAACACTATTCAAGCTCACTACCAAGAGTTCAAATCTTATATGCATCATTGTGACATAGAAGAATCTGAGGACGATAGAACGAATAGATTTTTTGGTGGTTTGAATCATGATATTCAGGCAAGATTTCAGTATATTCCTCGTTGCATTACTGGTATGTATGTTCGTGCTTGTACCTTTGAGAGACAGATACGGGAGGATGCATTGCGTGACAACAACAACTACTATTCCAGTTCATGCTCATCATCGTTGGTTGGTTCCTCCACCGATGCACCTACTAGAGCAGCCCCACCTCGGATTGTGAGCGCGACGTCATCTCAAGAGTATGGTACATTGTCAACATTCGTACCTACATTAGCTACGTCTTTGTGACAAGGTAATAATAAAGGTATTGATGATATAAATTACATGAGAATGATGCATGACTAGTTAACTTGAATGCATCATGTCTTGAGTTACCTGTTGATTTGAGCACACCACCTATTTTAGAGAATCTTGTTATTGTCATGAATGCATCATGTGATCAAATAACTGAAATATCAACAATTTTGAGTGCACCCATTGAATTAACTGTTGATGCAAAAGAACCAATGTTTAATCATTTTGATATGGCCTCTAATCTTGGTGATGATTCTATGTCGAATGACTTATTGCGTTTTTGCTTATTTAAGCATGTTGTAGCATGTAAATTTGATGCAAGTAAGGTTTATTCACCAATGTTGGGATGGTTTAATGATGAACATTGTCAATCTTTTGAAATGAATAAGAGCTTCACTTACATGTGCAAACTGATTTGCAATATTTTCATGCCTTCTACTTCTTGTGATAATATTTTGGCTTTAGATTTTATGAACTATGAAAGTTACTCATGTATACATGTGTCATATGTGCAAAAATCAAGGGAAGTAAAAATGGATGACATATACATATACAACATGTACACCTTGTCTCTTTTGTTAGCCACATTTCAGATTAAGCAACGCCCAGGACGGCTTTGTTTTCAAGAAGGGGGGATGATGAGGACATGACTACCTTGGATACGACCAAAAATATTGCATACATGCATATTTGTCAGGTGATTTCTAGTGCAAACTATTCAATAATCTATTTATGTTATCCAGAACAAAAATACTTCACACATTTTTGTGTTTTGTCTAATTGTAGGTGTATGGGACATTTGTACAATCCACATATGAAGATAAGGGAAAAGGAGAAGTTTAGGTTCTGTTCAAAAAGTCCTCTCACGTCACTTTTGGGCCAAGAGAAGATAGAGTCCAAGTCTCTCACGTTCTGGATTCAGATTCAGACTGCACAGACATACCTGACTCAAAAAGTCAACAACTTTTTCATACGGACTCCAAATTGGGTGATTTTTTTGTTGGAAATTAGATTTTGTGCTCTTTCCAACCCAATTGGAATCACCTTCAAATTCGTCCGGAGCATTGAGATATTGACGAAACAATCTGACGCTGCAGCAGAATCCGAGTCAAACAACAAGTCCAAAGGTGTTACGACCTTTTTAGGCTGCCTTGGGACGTCCTCCCACATCCTTGGTCTCCACCCCTTGCTCCTATATAAGTAGATCCATCCAGTAGCTTTTTCCTTGGGATTTGTTTAGTTCAAAGTTAGCCATTGCAACTTCGTGTACTTTGTTTGTGTCCAACGACCAGACCAAGACCGCTTACGGATCCCCACCTTTATCAATACTTCATCTATATTCGCTATATTTAGATTGCTTTATCATATTCTTGCGCGTTCTTCGATTGTGTGCAGGAATAGACCTTCGTGGTCAGGTTGATTGTGCTCCGGCGTGGTCAATAACCTCTCGGAGTTGGTTTAGCGATTGCTAAGGCGCTACGTCATTGCATGTTTGTAGTCGGATCGTCAAAGTCGTCTCCACCAAATCGATAGTTATCATCTCATCAAAAGATCGGGATACCCTCGCCTCTATCAAGTGGTATCAGTTTTCAGATTGCTCGGTGAGAATTTCCAGTTTTTCCTAGATTAGATTTATTTTCTTACCTATTGTCCACGGAAAAGCCACAAAAAAAGTTAGATCTATTCATCCTTTGTCCAAGCCCGTCTGAGCCTTTGCAATTTTCTTTTCATTGCTTGCATAGTTGAATTATCGGTTGCATCGTCGTGTCGAGTTGCTGGTCTTAGTGTGTAGTTCATTTAGAGTTTCGAGTTCTGTTCACATTAGTCACGCCGCCGCTGCATCGTTATCCCATCCGCTGTCCACCACCCATCCATCAATTTCCACCACATGCTACCCATTGTTCATTGTCACAATCATAGTTGAGGTCGTTCACATCTTCCCTAGATCCAATCTGCATCTTATCTGATTTGTCTTGGAAAGAGGGAGAGAGAAAAAAGGCAGAAAAAGAAGAGAGAGAAAAAGTTAAAAAAGTCAGAGAAAAAAAGGAGAGAAAGAAAAAAGTGTGAGGAAAAAAAGAGAGAAGAAAAAAAACAAAATTCGGATCTATCTAGACTCAATCTCGTAGTTGAATTCGGATTGGAATCTGTTTTGTGCACCGTTCAGTAAAACATGCATAACTTCCTCATACGAAGTCCGTTTTGGCTCCGTGAGTACTCAAAGGAAAGCTAGCGATGAGCCGCATCTAAATAGTTGCAGAAGCTAGTTCAACATATGGCACCTCAAAATCGGCTTCTAAATAGGTCTTTTTGCCCTTCGAAGTTCGTGAACAAAGCTTATTATAGTTTTTCAGACTAGTTTTAGAATTTTTTGACTCCTCATATCAACTCGGAATTGAGTGATTTATTTTGTGTTTGTGATAGAGCCAAAGGTGTCCCGTCTTTCGATGAGATGGTGGTTATCGTTTTGGAGGAAGTTGACTTTGACGATCCGACTACAAACGTGTGAGGACGTCGCGCCTTAGCAATCGCTAAACCAACTCTGAGAGGTTATTGACCACGTCGGAGCACGATCAACCTGACCACGAACGTCTGTTTCCTGCAGCAAACAAAGAACAAGCAAGAAACTGAGATTGCAATCTAGATATTGCGAATATAAGATGAAAGCTTTATTGATCAAGGTGGGGTTCTGTGACTGTTGGGGATATTACTACTGGGCGTAAACTGGCCTATCTGGGCCGGGTTAACTTCATCAGTAGTTAAGTAAGTAGCCCAGGAAGACAGAGGAGGGCTCAAGGCCCATGGTCGGCTCAAGGCCTGCAGCCGTAAACCGGCGTTAGTAGTTAATCTGTATTGTAAGTTAGGAATAAGAAGAGACCAAACAGGACACATCTATGAGCCGGTATTGGGACTCCGTAAGCCGATGAGAGTCACCCGTGTATATAAGGGGACGACCCGGCGGCGGTTCAGAGAACAGACAACAACTCGAGACATAGGCGAAGCTTGTTTGCTCCGTAGTCATCGAAACCCCATCAATTCCATCATAACTAGACGTAGGCTTTTACCTTCATCGAAGGGGCCGAACTAGTATAAACTCTCTTGCGTCCTTGTGTCCGCTTTAACCCCTTCAAGCTAACCCGTCGCGATGGCTCCACGACTAAGTCCTTTCTCTAGGACATCTGCCGTGACAAAACCACGACAGTTGGCGCCCACCGTGGGGCAATCGCACGATGGTTTCCGGTTCTTGGAGGGCCGCTTTGAAGGACTCGAGGGCTACGTTGTAAACCGGATGACTAAGAGTTGTCGCGGCAAGCTCTACATCGACGACGCAGGCTGGGGCCCGAGGCCGGCTCAATTGACTACGGGTACCGGGTCCCCTTTGGTAGCATTCACATTTTCATTGGCAAGATCGGTGAACCGGGCCCTGAGCCGAACATCTGCACCGACCTCGTCGAGACGGCTCAGCGTGCGCAATCCGCCCGGGTTAAACTGGCCATGAAGCGTGCCTTCGTGGGAGTCATCCATGGAGGAAGTTATGAGGACGGATCGGAGTTTCGTGGGGCGACTGTCGTTTGTTCCGGTGACGAATCTTTGACCGGAGAAACCAAATCTCTTTATCAGCTACAAGATGGCCGGATTGGGAGCTGTTCCGATGGCGACAGTATTCCGGACCCCTCTGATCTGCCCAACCGGGTTGGAATATTCATGGCCGGAACACAAGCAGCGCTTCATTCTTCGACATCCGAGGCAACGATCTCCGGTTCAGCATCGGTGACGGCTGCCGGGGCGGGAGGCCCTATGCGCCCGCCGGCTCAGGTTCTATCAGAACTATTTGATGTGTTGGCTGTGCTTATGGCGGAAGTTAATCCGCCAGATCAGGACGTTCACAACACGGAGATTGCAAAGGTAAAGGAACAGATCACCCAGGCCAAGGCGGATCTGGCGGCTGAGGACACCGGGCGGGCCGCTTTAGACGCACAGGCCTACAGGCTTGTATTGGACCAGAGCGCGTCGCATGAAGTCATGAGGAGGAAGCACCGATCCCGCTTACCTCCGGTTTTCGAGGCCAGAGACCTTTTCAACACTCCAGGACCAAGAGCCGGCAATCCGCTGGAGGGGAACCGGGCAGAAGCCCCTGGGACCAGTGCACCGGTTCAGCCTCGTCAGGTGGACCCGCCTCGTCAAAACACCGTTATACCTCAGGATGCTTTATCACCTCCGGGTCACTACTCCAACCCAATGGACAATCTTGTTGCCGCTACTGCACGGCTGGAGGCCATTCCAATTGAAGGTGACTCGCCGCAGGCAGTAGAGACGCGACGGGTCAAGGAACATCTGAGGACAGCTTTGGCCCAATAGGAAGCGTACTCGTACAGCCGCGACTGGATCCACTCGACCCCCCGTCCGCACTGGTTTACCACACTGTGGCCAGTTCACCCGTGATTAATTTCAGCTTCATACAGTTATCATCAACTTCGTGGTGGGTAATTTCCGGCCTAAACACATCAGGTGATACCCATATGAAATATATTTTATTAATACATATTATTTTTATCAAAGAGCAGTTTATCTTTGCCTTGGTCTGCAATACTGTTTATGCAGGACAATTGTTCATTACAAATGAGGCGCTATGTTACGGGCACGGAGCACGCGCTAGCAACATTCTGCACTGGTGTTTCGTCCGTGTCCTACCACCCGGTGAATGAACGTGAGAAGGTCGCCGTCCATGTGGCCCGGTTTACATCAGCTTGTCGGGACCGCGCCCGCGATTAACTCGCCCGTCCAAGCCGGTTTATGACACCGGTGCCGATCTTCCCCGTCTGCACCAGCTTACAATACCGCGGCCGACTCATCTGTCCGAGCTGCCTCTGATGTTGCGGTCGTCCGTCTCTCGCGGCCTGGTCTACATCAACAAACCGGGCCGCACCTGTCTGCATGAGCTATTTCTTGAGTATGAACATGGGTAGCCTGCCTTTCTTCCCACAAATTGGAGGCAAATTATCATCAACCGTCATCTGCACTGGATGGTTCAATGGACATGCACACAAGTCGCCGCTACTACAGTTTGGTTAAACTTCAAGGAGCCAGTTGGAAGGAACCATTGGCCGAGTTGCTGACACGGCTCATACGGGATCGTTTATAACCCGCCGCAGTCACCTCAACCTTCTGTGGATTTCACATCGTGCTATCAACGCCAATGATATACAAGTTATACCGGTTTACATCACGGTCAAATATGGAGAATCTCAAGCCAACTCCTCGAGTCACCTTGAGACTTGGGGGCTACAATGATATGACTTAGCAAACGTTGCCAGTTTTTAGTAAAGTCAAGAACCCCAATACGTTGGGGGGGGAAGATAACCCGGTCCCGGATTCACATCGTGCTGTCAGAAGGTTTCCGGATTAGAAAGTATATGACAGTTACAAAATCCCGGCTCAATGAAGAAGTTTCGGGTCATCAGAAAAGGATTCCGGTTTACAATCCGATACAAGGGAAATTTGTTCTCCAACAAAGCTCTGAAGCTCTCAAATCCGGTTTAAGAATTTCCGGTTCAAAAAGGAATTAACTTCTTGCAAGTTCGAGTTTTAAAGGCCGTCAGAAAATTTCCGGCTAAAAATGAAGATTCCGGTTTAAAATTCGGTTCAAGGGAAAGATGTCTCCCACAAAGCTTTGAAGCTCTCAATATCCGGTTCAAGATCCCGGTTCAAGAAGAATTTATCTCTTGCAAAAAAGTTAAAAAGTGCCAAAGAGGACCTGCTGCCACGATGCACGGTTCGAACATGGGTATCCCACCTTACTGGCCTGACATATTATAGATCACTTGGGGGCTTCTGCTTCATAAAGCGGGGTCTCTGTTCTTTTACATCATGTGAGGTTACACGGAGTTGCTCTAAAGCGGCCTCTGGTTTACCCCTTGAGTTCGCTTTGCTAAAAGCATCGTGTTATATCACTTGGAGGATTGGTCGTGTCCGAACCAATACCATGCCTCTTGATAGGCGAGAGCCACCAGATCACTTGGGGACTTGGTCATGTCTGAACCAGTCATGCCTCTTGATCGGCCTAAGGCCACAGAATCACTTGGGGGCTTGGTCGAACCCGAACCATGACCATGCCATTTGGTCGGCATAAATGCCACAGAATCACTTGGGGACCTGGCTGACTAGAACCATAGTTACACCTAACGGGAGCTTGGTCGTGTTTGGCCATGGTAACGCCATTTGATCAGCTTAAATAAACCTTTTTTGGCAAACGTTTTTTGCTTTTGCTTCACACTTTTCTTTGAAGGGGTTTTTTTTTCTTTTTATTGCGTTTTTTTAAACCGACAAAGTTTTTTACCAATCAATTGACGAAACACAGTTCACGTCAATCCGGAGACTATTTGCCCGGTTTGATCCTTGTTGTTAACATCCTCTTATGGAGTAACACGGTGTTTATCACAACCCGGCATGGTTTTATTATAAACCGGCACAATATGGAAGGAGTTATCAGTACTCAAGATTTGGGTTATCACCCTTACTACAAAAAGTTGGTAAAACCAACGATGTGATTCAATGTCACAGGTATGATATATTTCATATTTGATTATTCTTAAGTGCAGCCTTGGTTATAAACCCGGGTTATATGTTGGGTATTATGACCCGTCCGGCGGTAAACCGCCAGGACACTTTAAACTTGTTGTATGCAGAAACAGGTTTGTTAAACCGGCCTGGCTTTGGACAACAAGTCGCCAGTATATATTTGGATTGCACCATTGGAATCATGCGCTTATAAATCATTGGGTTATATTATTCAAATAGCCAAAATTGGCTGAAATTTCATTATGATGTTGAATGAATAAGGTTTTCATACCGGATTACATTATATAGCACAATGTCTACTCTTTTATCAAAGGATATGATTTATTCTACAATGGAAGGAATAGTCCCGAGTCGCTGCAGGCTTACAACCCGGCACTTGGGTGCTACATTATTCAAATTGAGATTACATGCAAGTCTCATGTCGCTGCAAGCATGCACCATGACACTTGGGGGCTAATGCAAAGTAATTTTTACTAGTCTTATTGAAGACCCGACTCATCATATTATAATGAGCCGGCCCTTGGGGGCTACCAATTGCTCCTGTCAATAATTCAAGCGTCATATATATATATACAGGAGCTGTTATCTCCTCCAACAGTGTGGGTTTGCAAAACTCCGCTTCAAGGTTGGCCAAGCCAAATTCACACTCAACGATGGCAGAAAGTGTTCTGGAAAGTTCATTACCACAGGAAGAACAAGTTATGCACGAAGGCATATCAACATCAAAGGTATCAGCTAGCCTATTACAAGGCAACATGGTGCCCATAATAATATAATTGTTTTTCACAAAGGAGAGGCAGTTTTAAAACCGGCTTCCGGTTCAAGCTTGGCCACCAGCCTGGCCTGATGGTTGTGGGTCATCCTGCGCCGCTTCAGCTTCCGTTTCTCTACCCCAGTGGCTGGAAATCCACAGTTGTCCAGTCGATTCCCATTAATGCTTGAAAAACAGCTTCATCATGGATCGGCAATGACGGGTCAATATCGGGAGCGTAAGTATGCTTACGGATTGGAGGGATCAGATTTTCCGATTCATGGATTGGCGCAGCTATTCGCTTGTTCTGACTATCATATTGTGCTTGATAATGAGACAAGTCTGCTTTCTCAGCCAACTGACAGGCTAGTGGACGTACCTCCCGGTTTATTGCTCGCAGATCCGCTTCACCAAATTCTGACCCGTCTTCCTTCAAGCTGGGATAGCCCTGAGCCGCTTCAATAGGATCAAAATCCGGCACCCAGGCTTTTGCCCGGATTAAGGCATTGATTGCACCGGTTCGAGCAGGAGATTTCTTCAGCTCTTCAACCCGGGCAGGAAGCACTGACAGTTTCATCAGAGTATCTTGAATCAAAGTGGGCGCCGGTTTGTTATGAGACGCGGTACAGATGATCCGTTGGGCACCAGTATACAATTGTTCAACCAATGTATAGGCGGCTTTCAATTTCTTCTGCACATCTGACCCCAAGTGACCAATGTGTGTCCCTGAAATACCATAAAGGGTTAATAAACCGGCGACTCTGTAAGAAGGCAGAGCCAATTCAGAAGGCAAGCTGGCTTACCAAAGATAGCAGTGGTCATGGCATGAACGTGCCGCTTTATGCTGGTCAGTTCATCCGTCACTGGTTTTAGTGTGGCCTCGGCATCCTCTGCTCGTTTGATCAAAGCGGACTTTTCAGTGGCCCAATCCGCCCGTTTCTTCTTGAAGTTCTCCTTAAGTTGTTCCATGGCGCTTAAAGCACTGGCCAATTCCTCTTTTGCTTTGGAGGTTTTAGCCTATTCGGTTTTCAGGTTTTCTTGAAGATCGATGACTTGGTTTTCTTTCGTCTTCAGCTCCGCCTGCATGCATACAGATATATGTTTCAACAAATCGGTAGAAGGATTCAAGTACCAACCACATAACAAGTTATGCGCTTAGCACTTGGGGGCTAATGCATATTCGATCTTCATCTTTCAATTGTTTACAAAGTCCCAAGATCAATACAAGCATTCAACTTGGCACTTGGGGGCTAATGGCTATTTGATCATATATATTCTGATGCGGCAGTTTCAATTACTTAAAGTACCGGTTTAACTACGCTAAGTTGAACCGGCCCTTGGGGGCTACATCAGCAAATTTCAAAGCATCAAGATTTATATTATTAAGTCCCGGTTTGAAAGAATATTTCAAAACGGCCCTTGGGGGCTAGGAGAGTCAGCAAGAATGGAAGCATACAAGCAGGAAGGAGCATATGGAAGTTATCTCATATTTACCTTTCATCATATTAACCAGACCGGCTTCGTAGTCACGGCTGGTATACAACCGGTTCAGATAGCCGGAATGGATATCTTGGGCGTTCAGAGCAGCGTAAGTCGTCAGATCAGTGTTCCACTTGCCTTTGCCAAAAGCAGCAAATTCTTCCTTGGCAGAATGTTTGGATAAAGCGACAGGATTGCTTGGCTCAGTATGGCCAGTGCCAGTAATGACAACCTCATCATCCTTGGTACCGCCGGTTTGCACTGGAGCTGTTGGCTTGTTAGTAGGTTTTGCTGGACCGGTGGAGCTTTCAATCCGGATGGAACCTTGGGCTAATGGATAGGACCTGAGGTATCAGTAGGTCTCTCTTCAGCAATAAGATCATCATCTGGCTGCGGTGGATCGTTGGGAATATCCTTAGGAATAGCCGCTTCAGCATTGGGTGTCTTGTCTGCTTCAAGAACGACATCTTCTTCGGCCGCTTTGTCCAGGCGGGCTTTCTTGCTTGGCCTAGGTTTGGTCCTGAGAAGAATAATAAAATCAAATATAGCATATGTTCTCAGGCGATGTACTGCAAACATCACAATAAGTATAGCTTACCCAAGCACCGTTTTAAGCGATGGGAGATGAGTAGCCGAGGACTCGCCAGAAGATGAGTGGGAAGTAACCTGGTAATCGGAGTCAGACGGATTAAGAGGTTGATGAAAGCAGCCCGCTTTAGGACAAGCACTGACAAGAAAATTAGAGACCTCTGAATGGCGTTTCCGAACCGGACTATTCGGTAAACCAGCAGAGGTAACTACCTGGCCGCTGTGCCGGGTTGTGCGACGAGCTTCGTGTTGTTGGGTCTTCATAAGAAAGTTAGGATCCAAATAGGCAAGAGGATGAGAAAATTTAACTTTCCGGTTTGCTTGGCGGATTTTTTGTGAAGGCAAAGTTTCTGAATCGGAAGAGAGAATAATTACCTCTGCAACATCCGCGTGGCTGGCTTCGGCATCATCCTGACAAATATCATCATCAATAAGACGTATGAAAAATAAACCAAGTGAGTCAAGCTCTACCTCAAAGTCCGGATTATCTACACCATCATCAGCGGCCGTATTAGAAGATGCACTGGTTCTTTTCCTGTGGGCAGTCTTCTTCACAGCTTTAGTCTTTTGCCGGGTTGCTCTTTCCGGTTTGTCTAGTTTTTCTGGTTTCTCCTGCGGCAGTTTTTTGCTCCAAAACGGATCATTGCCCTGATTATGCAGACACTGATATTAAAAACAATGACCAGACATATCAATAACAGAATTAGCAAATAGAAAAATCAAAGTCTTACAACTGGCGGTTTGTTGGTGGCACAGAAGGGAAGCAGGCCGGTTCTAGCGCAGACATGTTTCGGTTCATTCAGTATCTTATGCACAGCCTCTGTGATTTCTTCACTGGAGAGTTGGAGTTTTGAATGTCGCAGTGGGTCATCAACACTGTCGGTATACTCGCACATCAAACCAGAGCGCTGACTAAGGGGCAGTATGCTCCATGATATCCAACAGTGAGCGAGATCAACCCCTATTAAACCATTGGCCATAAAGGCTCTGAGCTTTGACAGCTGGGGAGCATATTTGCTTCTCTCCTGGGCAGTCAATCTTTGAGGAAAAGGGTGTGCATTGCTGAGCCGCTCCGGACGAAAGCCAGGCAAGGGATTCTCACCAGCAGGGGAGGTGTCTTTGTAGTAGAACCATGTCTGATTCCACTCCTTGGGGCGACTGTGCAGCTTGGCGTGAGGGTATGTGACCTCTTTCCTTTTCTGAATCTCCATGCCACCCAAGTCCGTATTAGAGCCATCAGTAAACTCAGTATGGCGGTTTAGATGGAAAAGATCTCTGAACAATTCCACTGTGGGCTCCTCTTGAAAGAACACCTCACAGAGCACTTGGAAGTGGCACATATTTGTAACAGAGTTGGGGCCAGTGTCTTGCGGATGGAGTTGGAAATCGGCTAAAACATCCCGGTAAAATTTGGAACCGGGTGGCTTAAAGCCCCGGGCTAAGTGATCTACGAAAACAACAACCTCTCCTTCTCGAGGTGTGGGGGGGGCATTCTTTGCCAGGAGCCCTCCAATGGATGGTATCTTTGCTGCCTAAAGCGCCAATCAGGACTAAATCGTCCAGTTGATCCTCTGTGACGCGAGAAGGAACCCAATTGCACTCATATACTTGCTTGGCCATGATGGAATCTACAAGGTAGAAGATCCCGGTTCAAAAATGCATTTGATCAAGGTACGTTGGTATGGGCACTATTAAACCGGAGACAGAACTATTTGAACCGGAGTTTCATGAAGCAACCAACATCTGGCGGTTCAACAAGGGGACTAATGGCATATACCGGTTTGGAAAATTTTCTATAAGGTTAAACCGCCTGATCTAAACATTGAAAAGCTGAGATTGCGGATGGACAAATACGCACAAACAGGTTTCACAAGATTTCTTTACAGCATTGGATCTGAAGCAAGTTCAGAGAAGAGATAAAAACTTAGAGGTTCAAAGGAGCAGTACCAAACCAATGAGCAAAATGTTCATATAGACCCATGGTTTGAGATGCATAAGTAAAGGCGAAGGTCAAACAACTATCATTGCCCAGAATAAAGAGTTGCGGATTCATCTAAAGATCTATTGTATGAGCAAGAGGCAGACGATGAACACTGAAGAACGGCAAAACCCTAGGCCAGATCTGCGGGGGAAAAGATAGAAGATTTACCGGAGCTGAGGAAGATGCGGAAGGTTGCCGCGATGTTCTGGTACGCTCAGGTTGATGCAGTGGCCAAGGATGAGGCAGAGGTCGACGGCGGCGGCGGAGCTCCGAGGCTGGCGACGCGAGGAAGATGAAGAAGGCACGGAAGGAGAAAAGAAATGACCCTTCGGTCCTATTTATAAGGCGAAAGAACATGAGTCAGGCGCGGCAATCAAGGGGACACAAAACGGAGCTGTCGCCTCGATTTCCGCCGATCTATTAAACAAATAAGCATAATGGATAGCTTCGTTATGACAGGTGACGTCACTCCGGTTTACAGCAATTAGAGAAGATGACATCATGGCGGTTTACCAATTTATAAGAAGATGTTGAAAATGAAGCTTTTATTAAAGGATTGACATGAACCCGTTCAAATCAATCTGGGGCCTAATGTTGGGGATATTACTACTGGGCGTAAACCGGCCTATCTGGGCCGGGTTAACTTCGTCAGTAGTTAAGTAAGTAAAAGCCCAGGAAGACAGAGGAGGGCTCAAGGCCCATGGTCGGCTCAAGGCCTGCAGCCGTAAACCGGCGTTAGTAGTTAACCTGTATTGTAAGTTAGGAATAAGAAGAGACCAAACCGGACACATCTATGAGCCGGTATTAGGACTCCGTAAGCCAACGAGAGTCACCCGTGTATATAAGGGGACGACCCGGCGGCGGTTCAGAGAACAGACAACAACTCGAGACATAGGCGAAGCTTGTTTGCTCCCTAGTCATCAAAACCCCATCAATTCCATCACAACTAGATGTAGGCTTTTACCTTCATCGAAGGGGCCGAACTAGTATAAACTCTCTTGCGTCCTTGTGTCCGCTTTAACCCCTTCAAGCTGATAGAGGCAAAGGTGTCCCCTCTTTTGATGAGATGATGGATATCGCTTTGGTGGCAGTCGACTTTGACGATCCGACTACGAACATGCGAGGTTATTGACCACGTCGGAGCACGATCAACCTGACCATGAGGGTCTGTTTCCTACGAGCAAACGAAGAACAAGCAAGAAACTGAGATTGCAACCTAGATATTGCGAATATAAGATGAAAGCTTTATTGATCAAGGTGGGGTTCTGTGACGCCTTTGTCTGGTCGTTGAACACAAACGAAGTACGCGAAGTTGCAGCTATGGTGAACTTTTAATCTAAACAAAATCCAAAGTCTAAACGATGCCCTAAGGGCTGTATATATGGAGGAAGAGGGGGGAATTTCGTGACCCTTGGTGGAGGGGTCCGAAATCAACCCTATCTCTTGTTTCCCCACACATACGGACTCTAAAAATAGCCTATACTTATGTATTTCGAAATTACATGGGCCTGGCCCAATAATAAGGTGACGCAGCACCTATAATAGCCTCGGGACAAAATTTATGAAGTGGCATCTTGTATATTTCGTCCAAGGCTTCATGCACCCATTATGGTGGCTTCAAAGTCCTGAAATCATCACTTGTAACTCCGTTCTTGTTCCCCTTGCGCATGCCATCATCTCCATGCTTGTTCTTAATCCAATGTTCATTCTTCTCCAAGCTAGGCCCTTCATTTGTAAGCAAAACAAATGTATCCAATTTAGGCAGCATCATATTCTCATGAACATTAGAATCATTACCAAGAAACGAAAGTACCTGGTAATTTAGTTGGTGTGCACGAGCTCTAGTAATTGGTCCAGTATTTATAGCAGCAGGGGCTGTGGGTGTAACAATTGTATTGATGTCCTCATCATCCTCCCCTTCTTGAAATAAAGTCGTCCTCGACGGAAGTTCATCTTCCTCACCCAAATAAGGCTTCAAATCTGCAATGTTAAAAGTGGGACTAACCCCAAAATCTACAGGCAACTCAAGTTTATATGCATTATCATTTATTTTCTCTAACACCTTAAAGGGACCATCAGCACGTGGCATTAACTTTGATTTGCGCAAATCCGGAAATCTATCCTTACGCAAATGTAACCAAACAAGATCTCCAGGTGCAAACACAACATGTTTTCTACCCTTATCTCTAGCAAGTTTATATTTAGCATTCATACGCTCAATGTTTTCCTTAGTTAACTCATGCATTTTTAAAATCAATTCAGCACGTTGTTTAGCATCAAAATTAACCTTCTCTGAAGATGGAAGAGCCAACAAATCAATAGGTGCATGAGGTAGGAAACCATACACAACTTCAAAAGGGCACATCTTAGTAGTAGAATGCAATGAACGATTATAAGCAAATTCACTATGAGGCAAGCATTCCTCCCATATTTTCTTATTATTCTTCAAAACAGCCCTAAGCATAGTAGACAACGATCTATTGACTACTTCAGTTTGTCCATCAGTTTGGGGGTGACAAGTAGTACTAAAAAGCAGTTTAGTCCCCAACTTAGCCCATAAACATCTCCAAAAGTGGCTAAGAAATTTAGTATCACGATCTGAAACAATAGTATTTGGCACACCATGCAAGCGAATAATTTCACGAATGAACAAATCAGCAACATTAACATCATCATCGCTTTTATGACATGGTATAAAGTGTGCCATTTTCGAGAATCTATCTACGACAACAAATATGCTATCCCTCCCCTTCTTTGTTCGAGGTAAACCTAAAACAAAGTCCATAGATATATCCTCCCAAGGAACACTAGGTATAGGCAAAGGCATATATAAACCATGAGGATTGAGTCGTGACTTAGCTTTTTGACATGTAGTGCAGCGAGCAATAAAACGCTCAACATCCCGTCTCATCTTTGGCCAAAAGAAATGTGTAGCAAGTACGTCCTCCATCTTCTTCACGCCAAAGTGTCCCATTAATCCTCCGCCATGCGCCTCCTGCAACAACAAAAGACGAACGGAGCTAGCTGGAATGCATAGCTTGTTAGCACGAAACACAAATCCATCGTTAACGACGAACTTGTTCCACATTCTTCCTTCTTTACAATTCTGCATTACATCTTTAAAATCAGCATCATGCACATATTGATCTTTGATGGTCTCCAAACCAAATATTTTGAAGTCAAGTTGTGAAAGCATAGTATAGCGGCGAGACAATGCATCAGCAATAACATTTTCTTTTCCCTTCTTGTGTTTAATGACATAAGGAAAAGTCTCAATGAATTCAACCCATTTAGCATGTCTATGATTCAGTTTAGCTTGACTTTTAATATGTTTCAAAGATTCATGATCAGAATGTATAACAAATTTTTTGGGCCATAAATAATGTTGCCATGTTTCTAAAGTCCGAACAAGAGCATATAATTCTTTATCATAAGTAGAATAATTCAGACTAGGCCCACTCAATTTTTCAGAAAAGTATGCAACAGGTTTGCCATCTTGTAATAACACACCGCCTAATCCAATTCCACTAGCATCACATTCAAGCTCAAAAGTCTTATTAAAATCAGGAAGTTGGAGTAAAGGAGCATGTGTCAACTTATCTTTCAATACCGAGAAGGCTTCTTCCTGTGCGGTACCCCAAAGAAAAGGCACATCTTTCTTGGTAAGCTCATTGAGAGGTGCAGCAATGGTGCTGAAATCTCTCACAAAACGCCTATAGAAACCAGCGAGGCCAAGGAAACTCCTCACTTGTGTGACTGTTTTGGGCTGCGGCCAACTCTCAATAGCATCAATCTTGGCTTTATCAACTTCAATTCCCTGTGGAGTAACAACATAGCCAAGAAAAGATACTCGGTCGGTGCAAAAGGTGCACTTTCCAAGGTTACCAATCAAACATGCATCACGTAGAGCAACAAAAACAGCACGTAAATGTTCCAAATGTTCCTCCAAAGATTTGCTATAAATTAATATGTCATCAAAGTAAACTACCACAAATCGTCCAATGAAAGCACGTAAAACTTCGTTCATTAACCTCATGAAAGTACTAGGTGCATTAGTTAACCCAAAAGGCATGACTAACCACTCATATAATCCAAACTTAGTTTTAAATGTTGTTTTCCATTCATCTCCCAATTTCATACGAATTTGATGGTATCCACTACGCAAATCAACTTTGGAGAATATTGTAGAGCCACTCAATTCATCAAGCATATCATCTAGCCTAGGAATAGGATGACGATAGCGAATAGTAATATTGTTAATGCCTCTACAATCAACGCACATACGTGACGTACCATCCTTTTTTGGCACTAAAATGATAGGAACATCACAAGGACTAAGGGATTCGCGTATATAACCTTTGTCGAGCAGTTCTTGTACTTGACGCGTAATCTCCTTTGTCTCCTCTGGATTGGTACGGTATGGTGCACGGTTGGGTAATGATGCACCGGGAATTAAGTCAATTTGATGCTCAATCCCTCGAATAGGTGGTAATCCCGGTGGCACGTCTTCTGGAAAGACGTCAGCGAACTCCTGCAAAATGTTAATGACAGCAGGAGGCAAAGAGGAAGGCACGTCCTCGAATGAAAATAATGCCTCTTTGCACACAAAAGCATAGCAAACAGATTCGCTGAAATCTAGCTCATCAATATTAGATTTGGTGGCAAGTAAACATGCACTTTTCAATTTGATTTCAGAAGCAACACTAGATGGTTTATTATTAGGCTTCATTTGTTGCTCAAATTCTTTTGCAACAATCTGATTTTCACTCTTATTCGTCTCCTGTTTTGCTTTATTAGCTCTATTAATATCATCTTTCAAAATGGATTCAGGAGTCATAGGAAGCAAAGTAATATTTTTATCCTTATGAACAAGAGTATAGTGATTGTTTCTACCATGGTGTACAGAATTTTTATCAAATTGCCATGGTCTACCAAGTAATAAGGATCATGCTTGCATAGGTACCACATCACAATCAACATAATCAGCATATGTAGAGATACTAAAATGCACACGAACAGTACGTGTTACCTTAACCTTGCCGCTGTTGTTGAACCATTGGATGTAGTAAGGATGTGGATGTGGTCTTGTGGTGAGAGAAAGCTTCTCCACCATCTCCATGCTAGCCAAGTTGTTGCAGCTCCCTCCATCTATGATGACGCGCACAGAACGTTCTTTCACAACTCCCTTGGTATGGAACAAATTGTGCCTCTGATTTTGCTCAGCTTGTGTGACCTGCACACTCAAAACACGTTGAGCAACTAAACATTCATACCTGTGAGCATCTTCAGGAGCCATGTATTGCGTCTCATGATCAGAATCATCTCCACCATTTTCTTCACGTGTAATAAGAGCCAAAGTCTCCTCGTCATAGTCACTAGCGGACTCATATCCACCATCCGCGGTAGCAATCATCACACGCGGAGATTTGCATTCTCTCGCATAATGACCTCCTCCCTTACAATGACGACAAATAATATCACTTGTGTGCCCTGTTGATGCCATGGAAGAAGCAGAACTCTGCGCAAGCCCAGCAGGTGCGCTCTTGGCAGATAGTGGTGGTTGTGTCTGCTTTCTTGTATCACGGCTGGAGGTGGCACCTGATGGAGGTGCTGGTGCAATGAAAGTAGAGGATGCACGTGGTGTCCATGATGAAGATCGACCTGCAGAAAAGTTAGTTCGCGCCAATGCGTGTCGATCCTGCACTTCATGTTCAGCTTTACAAGCAAGATGGAATAAACGAGTGATATTAGTATACTCCTTATACTCTAGAATGGTCTGAATCTCTTTATTTAATTCACCCATAAAACGTGCAAGCATAGCTTCATTCTCCTCAACAATACCACATCTAATCATGCCAGTTTGTAATTCCTGATAATATTCTTCTACAAAAAAAATTTCCTTGTCTTAAACGCTGCAATTTTTGAAGTAATTCACGTTGATAATATGGTGGAACCCAACGAGTACGCATAGCATATTTCAAAGCAGCCCAAGTAGCTGGAATAGGATATAATCTACAATGCTCAGACCACCAAAAACATGCAAAACTAGTGAAAGCACAAACAGCGGCAGGAACACGTCGCTCCTCGGGATATTGTAAACATGTAAATCGTTGTTCAGTTTCTAACTCCCAAGTAAGATATATATCAGGAACATATCTACCCTCAAATGGTGGAATATTCAATTTCAGTTTAGGGAGATGGTCATGATCACATACCTGAGAGTGAGCCTACCATTGCCATTATTTGCATGTGGACGACCTGGTGGTTGCGGTGCTGGTGGTGGCACGTAGTTCTGATTTTGATCAACCTCATCCTCGTAATCTCCCGCAAAATCATCCTCCTCCGCATCAGCAGCAGGAGCCACAGAAGTATCAACAGCAGCACCAACAGTTTGGCCAGGTGCAAGAGGGAGATGGCTCGCTCGGCGGAGGGCTGATTCGCGATGTGGAGGTAGTCGTTGTTGTTGTTATTGTTGTTGTTGTTGTTGTTGTTGTTGTAAAGGTACATTAGGTGCAGCCGATGGTGGTGGTGGAAGACGCGCGAGCAATTCATTAAACATGTTATCGAGCTTTGTTTCGAATGTCTTCTCCATGCCATCTATCTTCTCCATGGCCTCTTCAAATCTGTTTAGCACATCTTGCACCTGTCCACTCATCATTTGCTGAAATTCATCATGCAACTCCTTATTCGTCATGTTCTCCCAGTCAGTCTCGTCGGCTTGTGATCCTGCCATGGTTAGCAACAATAGAAACACACAAGAATATGATCCTATAGACTACTAACAAGAGGTGGTGGTGGTGTCACAAATCCGTCAAGCAAATCTCAAATTCTTACCAGTTCTTACCCAGCAGTAGGCAGTGATCGGCAACCATCGTAGTCAAAATTCTCAAAGCTTGGATAGAGCGATTACCAGGGAGAGTCAAACGAACGACGTAGATGTATGTGGAGCTAAGAAGGCTTATAATATGGTAGCAAAAGAGGTCACCAATAAGCAATTCAGAGGTGCAAAGTTGAAAAAACGCTCAACGACGGTACTGTGCTGGTCCTAGGCTAGACCATGCTAGAGACGCGAGCCAAGAACACTAACAAACTCACGGCGCTGCATGTAAACAAGGGAGGAGCACGCTCTGAATTTTTTTTCTTTTTTTCACTCTTTTGCGCTTTTTTCCTTTTTTGTTGCTTCCGCAACAATTTTTTTTCGAAAAAGTCTACAAACGGTCTAAAAACTGCCTAGCCAGAATTTTCGAGACTTAGTTTTTTTTTGAGTTTGGAACTATTTTTCTTCTGCGGGTGCACGAAAGTTGGGGAGTCCTACTCTGTCACGACTCGGAGTATCGCGTGATCTGGAAATTGAAAACAAAAGCAACAATGACTGGAGTCGGACTAGGACCGGTGGCAGGGATGAATCTGGTGGAATCTCGGACTGGTGGCGGCGATGAATCTGGTGGAAACTGGACTGGTGGCGGATATATGTTGCAGGTGGACTCGGATTGGCGTGATGGCGGCGGATATGTGGTGGCGTATATGGACTCGAATTGGTGGTGAATATGGCAGCGACGATGAAGTTGGTGTGGTGGTGGTATATGGCAACAGTGATGATGATGATGCGGTGGTGATATATGGCAGCGGCGACGTGACAACCTGTGAACAGAACTCGAAACTCTAAAGGACTAGACGCTAAGACCAGCAACTTGACACGACGATGCAACCGCAAATTCAACAAAGCAAAATACAGAAAAGATTATGCAAAGGCTTAGATTGGTTTGGACAGGATGAACTAACCCTAATTTTTGTTGGCTTTTTCGTGGACTAGAGGTATGAAGAACAGACTCGGTCTAAACTACGAAAAACTGTAAAATCTCACCGAGCAACCTGGAAATCTGATACCACTTGATAGAGCCAAAGGTGTCCTGTCTTTCGATGAGATGGTGGCTATCGTTTTCGAGGAAGTCGACTTTGACGATCCGACTACGAACGTGTGAGGACGTCGCGCCTTAGCAATCGCTAAACCAACTCCGAGAGGTTATTGACCACGCCGGAGTACGATCAACCTGACCACAAAGGTCTTTTTCTTGCAGGCAAACGAAGAACAAGCAAGAAACTAAGATTGCAATCTGGATATTGCGAATATAAGATGAAAGCTTTATTGACCAAGGTGGGGTTTTGTGACACCTTTGTCTGGTCGTTGAACACAAACGAAGTACGCGAAGTTAAGCTATGGTGAACTTTAACCTAAACAAAACCCAAAGTCTAAACGACGCCCTAAGGGTTGTATATATGGAGGAAGAGGGGGGAATTTCGTGGCCCTTGGAAGAGGGGTCCGAAACCAACCCTAACTCTTGTTTCCCCACACATACGGACTGTAAAAACAGCCTATACTTAAGTATTTGGAAAATACATGGGCCTGACCCAATAATAAGGTGACGCAGCACCTAAAATAGCCTCTGGACGAAATTTATGAAGTGGCATCTTGTGTATTTCGTCCAAGGCTTCATGCACTCCTTATGGTGGCTTCAAAGTCCTAAAATCATCACTTGTAACTCAGTTCTAGATCCCCTTGCGCATGCCATCATCTCCATGCTTGAACTTGTTCCAAGGTTCATCTTTCTTGTCCAAGCTAGGCCCTTCATTTGTAAGCAAAATAAATGTATCCAATTTAGGCAGCATCATATTCTCATAAAAAATAGAATCGTTACCAAGAAACGAAAGTACCTGATAATTCAATTGGCGTGCGCGAGCTCTAGTAATTGGTCCAGTATGTATAGCAGCAGGGGCTGTGGGTGTAACAATGGTATTGATGTCCTCATCAGTTTGAAAGCTTGAGCCAATACCATTTTTGAAAAAAAATATCAAAAAATTGGCACAAACTTTTCCAGAGGAAAGTTGGAGATAAAATTGTTGATATATCCTGCTTGGCTGTTGTTTCACATCATTATCTTTACTACCGTTTTGATCTTCACTTATATCTTGCTGTCCAGAGCTACTTAGTATCCTTCATTGATGCTAGTTGTGCTATGACGTGACCTCATTAGTGTTCTAGGCTCGCGTCTCTAGTTCGGTCTAGCCTAGGACCATCACAGTACTGTCGTTGAGCGTTTATTCAACATTGCATCTCTTGATTGATTATTGTTAATCTTTTGCTACCATATATAGCCAACCCAGCTCCACATATTTCTACACCGTGTATACGTACGTTCCCCTTGGAACCGCTTGACTGATGAGGACATGACTACCTTGCATACGACCAAAAATATTGCATACATGCATATCTGTCACGTGATTTCTAGTGCAAACTATTCAATAATCTATTTATGTTATCCAGAACAAAAATACTTCACACACTTTTGTGTTTTGTCTAATTGTAGGTGTATGGGACATTTGTACAATCCACATATGAAGATAAGGGAAAAGGAGAAGTTTAGGTTCTGTTCAAAAAGTTCTCTCACGTCACTTTTGGCCCAAGAGAAGATAGAGTCCAAGTCTCTCACGTTCTGGATTCAGATTCGGACTGCACAGACATACCTGACTCAAAACGCACACAATTTTTCATACGGACTCCGAATTGGGTGATTCTTTTTTGTTGGAAACTAGATTTCGTGCACTTTCCAACCCAATTGGAATCACCTTCAAATTCGTCCGGAGCGTTGAGTTGTGGACGAAACAATCTGATGCTGCAGCAGAATCCGAGTCAAATACAAGTCCAAAGGTGTTTGCATCACCTCCACTTGGGCCCATGAGCCTTGTACGACCTAGGGTTAGTTTTAGGCTGCCTTGGGACGTCCTCCCACCTCCTTGGTCTCCACCCCTTGCTCCTATATAAGTAGATCCATCTAGTAGCTTTTTCCTTGGGATTTGTTGAGTTAAAAGTTAGCCATTGCAACTTCGTGTACTTCGATTGTGTCCAACGACCAGACCAAGACCGCTTACGGATCTCCACCTTTATCAATACTTCATATATATTCGCAATATTTAGATTGCTTTATCATATTCTTGCTCGTTCTTTGATTGTGTGCAGGAATAGACCTTCGTGGTCAGGTTGATTGTGCTCCGGCGTGGTCAATAACCTCTCGGAGTTGGTTTAGCGATTGCTAAGGCGCTACGTCATTGCATGTTTGTAGTCGGATCGTCAAAGTCGTCTCCACCAAATCGATAGTTATCATCTCATCGAAAGATCGGGATACCCTCGCCTCTATCAAGTGGTATCAGTTTTCAGGTTGCTCGGTGAGAATTTCCAGTTTTTCCTAGATTAGATTTATTTTCTTACCTATTGTCCAAGGAAAAGTCACAAAAAAAAGTTAGATCTATTCATCCTTTTTCCAAGCCCGTCTGAGACTTTTGGGAAAAGGAGAAGTTTAGGTTCTGTTCAAAAAGTTCTCTCACGTCACTTTTGGGCTAAGAGAAGATAGAGTCCAAGTCTCTCACGTTCTGGATTCAGATTCGGACTGCACAGACATACGTTACTCAAAACGTCAACAACTTTTTCATACAGACTCCAAATTGGGTGATTTTTTGTTAGAAAGTAGATTTCGTGCTCTTTCTAACCCAATTGGAATCACCTTCAAATTCGTTTGGATCATTGAGATATCGACGAAACAATCTCACGCTGCACCAGAATCCGAGTCAAACAACAAGTCCAAAGGTGTTGCACCACCTCCACTTGGGCCCATGAGTCTTGTACGACCTAGGGTTAGTTTAGGTTGCCTTGGGACGTCCTTCCACCTCCTTGGACGCCACCCCTTGCTCCTATATAAGTAGATCCATCTAGTAGCATTTTCCTTGGGATTTGTTTAGTTAAAAGTTAGCCATTGCAACTTCGTGTACTTCGTTTGTGTCCAACGACCAGACTGAGACCGCTTACGGATTCCCACCATTATCAATACTTCATATATATTCGCAATATTCAGATTGCTTTATCATATTCTTGCTCGTTCTTCGATTGCTTGCAGGAATAGACCTTCGTGGTCAGGCTGACCGTGCTTCTGGCATCGTCAGTAACCTCAGGAGATTGGTTTAGCGATTGCTAAGGCGCAACATCGTGCACGTTTGTAGTCGGATCGTCAAAGTTGTCTCCACCAAATCGATAGTTAGCATCTCATCGTAAGATCGGGACACCTTCGCCTCTATTATTTACACAATCTTCGGAGTTATTTGACACCGCTGGTTGCCTGTCACCACCTGCCGCATGGTAAGAACTTGTAAGATATTGATATTTGCTTTAATGTGAGCACTTTACAACCACATCCTAGTAGCTCATAGGAACATTATTCTCGAATTTTGTTTCTTGTGTCTACTAATCATGATGGGTTCCGGAGATAGAAGTTCTTGGACGACGGACACATCTTCACCATCACGAGAGTTGGGACAACACACACAAGCACATGGTCAGGTTATCTTTTTACCGTCATTTGAGGGTAAATTTAATCCTGCTATTTATCTAGCTTGGGAGCTGATATGCCTCAAGTAGCATTGAGATGAATTTTTGGGTGGCCCGATCTTTCACCGCACGCACAGACAGGTAGCACTGGGGTTGGTAGCAAGGAACGTAAAACAACAGATGATAGGAAATGCTTGCAGGCGTATGTAGTAGCTAGATGAAATATAGTGGATTAATCAGAAGTACACACATGGTGTAGTAGTACTAGGATAGATGGAGGGATTAAGCTAATGGTGATTAGCGGCGGCGATGGCGACGGAGTAATTAGGCAGACAGAGATCGTGAACTAGTAGAACTGGAGGGTAAAAGAATGCAGAGTGGATTGACCCTTGCAGAATTGCTAGAACCAAAACGGCGCTTGTGTCTTGACGATCAACGCCGCCGAAACACGATGCAATATCAAACCCTAACGAGGGACGCAAGAGCACAAATGTGGCGCATCCATCAGATGTGTTTTCTGAGTATTTCCTATAAAACTAAAAAACCTCCCTTTTACATGGCCATATGACCTTTATTTATAGATGCACGCAGGCAACTTGGGCTAAGCCCGACTCTGTAACATCCCAAAATTCTAAACTTTGGAATGTTATAATAAATAGATAGATTTGATTGATTGTTTTGATTGATTGTCTGAAAGTGAGTGAATTCAAAACTTTTTGAAAGTTAAATGAGAGGGAATAAAAGGACTTTCCCAAACTTTCATATTTGCTTTCCGATCTACAAAACCCTTGAGCGAAGATGATATGACTTCTTCCATTTAAATTAAATGAAAGGGTATTTGAAAATAATTGATTTTCATTTGGAAATATTTCAATTCATAAACTTCATGCAGCTCAATGATTTTCATGAGAGAAGATAAAATGACTTCTTCAAATTATATGAAATATGAGTTGGGAGTTTAAAGATTAAATTCAAAGTTCTTTTGAATTATTTTCAATTTGGAGTTATTTGAGTTTTATTCAAATTAATTTTTCTCCAAAAATAAAATATATGGAAATTAGGGTAACATGATTCCCTACAACAGAAAATTGGAGAGAAATAAATTTGAAATCATTTTGATATTTTTTAAATGATTTTTGTTGGATTTTATTAGACCAGTAGCACTCTTTGAATTATTAGAATTTGTGTGCGTTTTATTTAATGCTAGAAAAATGTTCAAGTCGTAGAAAATCTTTTTCTGAAAATTTTGATATATAATATGCCTATATAAAGTTTTATTTTATTTTCGTTTTTAGTTTATCGCATTCTGTTTAAAAAAAACTGCGCGCGCACCCTGAAAACTAATTGTCGCCCACGTGCGCATCATAAGTACCAGCGGGCGCATCCTATATGGGCCAGCCCAGCCAGCCTTTTCAGTTTTTTTTCTTTTTTTTATCTTGGGCCGAATTTTCCAAAAAAAAAACTGCACCGCAGCGTGCGCGCGGCCGGCCGAAGGCCTTTAGGCCCATCCATCTCTTTTCTTGTCTGTTTTGTATATTTTCATCTACGTTTAGTCCCACATTGCCTAGCCTTTGACCTCTAAATCTCTTTTCCACCAATAAATATAGACCCATAGAGCCTCCAAAAAAACATCCGATTCGGGTTAAATCAATATTTTGGTTTGACTAGATTCATTTAAGAAAAATATATTTCTCCTCTCCGGTGCGACTTCTAGAAATTGTCTCTTCTCTCCAAAGTCATCTTTTGTCTGCCTTATAAAGGTATCTTTCTTTGTTTTTTTTCTTCTTATACTTTCGTAGTTTATTTTTTTAGACTAATACGATAAAATAATTAGATTATCAATTAGTCTACGTATTTATACATTAGACCCTAGCCTGTATCTATTTTTTTCTTCCGTAAAACAGCTTGGCCCTGATTTTTCAAATAGCATAACTTTTTACTCGTTTGTCCAAATCCAACGAAACCAACGCCCACTTCTTCGTTATGATCTCCTCTATCCAGTAATCCAACTCAAACATGTTTTTGAAAGTTTAAAATTTGAATTAGATCAGATTTGAATTCAAACTTCGTTTGATCATAACTTGAGTTTCGTAGCTCCGTTTGAGTTGATTCTTTTTGCAAATCGAAGCTCTTGACCTAAACTTTCTGATAAGGCCAAATTCACATAATTTTGGTACTGTTAGAAATTGTTTTATGTTGCAAGAGTTATTTGCTTGGTTTTGATGTTTTCCGAATCGTCTTCTTCGTTCTTTCTGATCTTTTGAGTGATTGCTTATGTGTGGTTACTATTGCTTGCTTACGATAGATTGACCGGAGTGTGACGAGTAGATCTATCAAGATTTTTGAGTGCGAATCATCTTCATCAACATTGCAGGCAAGTTCACACTTTGATCATATCCCTTTCATACCCAGTTTTTATGCATTAGTTCAACCCTCAAACATTGCATGAGTAGGATTGATAACATGTGGGTATTGGGAAGTAGTTGATGAGGTAGGAACCTATTGCCCTGCATTCAAACCTTGGGAGTTACTATTACGTTATGCTTATATTGCCATGCTATGCTCGTAGACGTGGATTGGGTTTGAGAGTATTCATGACAGATGTGAGATTGTTAATTAATGGTTTACTTAAGGTGGCAACTTAAACACACATCTGGGTGGATTGAGGCACCTGGTTATTCCAGGATTGCCTGTCTAGGCACCTGGGTAGACCAGGATTGCCTGTTTTTTTATGGACCGCCACCCAGGCTCAAAGGGATCATGAGATTATTCATGCTAGAAACTTCCGTGTGCAGCCACAAGCTATTATGGGCTCTAGCATAGTTGATTAAGTCGTGTGAACTCTTACAGTGGTAGACTAGCAGATGTAGGGGATGTAGGTGGTACGGTCTACCCATCGTAAGGTGCAACGCTTCTGAAAGACTATGTCTCGGTCATCCGTTTCTCAAACACCATGTAGTGCGAGAAATCCAACGGAGGAGATCGAGTCTTGTGGGGAAAAGTGCGCAAACCTCTGCAGAGTGTATAAACTAATCATGATTAGCCGTGTCCCCGGTTATGGACATCTTGAGTATCTAGTACTTGGATTATCATGTGAATCTCATCATGTTACTTTAAATTAATTTGTTGGGTTTAATGATGTTACTTAATTGGGATTGAGAATGCTGTCAACCATTCTCAATGTTCAACAACCACCATGATAGTTAAATAAAATTTATTCCTTTGCAGTAGGGAAAAATTGGCTTTTCGCAAAAACCTTATAACCATAGAGCTTTTCCACCAGCCAAATATGCATGTAGTGATAGCCATTGTTCATCATTCTCTATGGTGTGAATTTGCCAGTACATTCAATGTACTGACCCTTTGTGGCTGCAACGTCTCATGTTGCAGGATTTCTTACGACGAGTAAGTGATACGTTAGGGTTACGATTTCTACACTCAACTTTGCCGTTGGTGTTGATGGGAATCCACAACCTTGTTACTTCCGCTATTTGGATTGAGGTAATAGTATTTACGTTACTTATACATGTGATTTACCTCTGTTATAAATCCTCGAGTACTGTGTGTGTCAGCATACCGATCCAGGGATGACACTTAAGCACAGAGACTTGATCCATTCGGGTCGGGTCGCTACAAGATGGTATCAGAGCACATGTTGACTGTAGGACGTGACCCTAGAAACTGGCAAGCCCATAGGAAAGATTTTCTCTACAACTTTCCCTTTCAAAAAGATCTTTTACCTCTCTTCTCTTCTGAGCTTATTCAAAAATTCCCTTTAGTGAGACCATACCCCTTTCCCCTTTTGACCACACGAAGATTCGACTGATGAGACCACTCCAAGAAGTACAAGATATTGGACAACTAGACCACTTCGGAATGAAGAGTATTTTCCGTGTATCTGAATAATGGAAACTACAACGGTTGAAGACCGAAGACAAGTAGAATTTGAAGGCTCTGAAGAATTCCCAGATTTGTATGACCTAGGAAGGCTACCCTTATGGAACTTGGCAGACTATGGAAGTTGTCAATACCTGAGATCAAGGTGTATCAGAGAAAGACTCAAACAAGGAGCATGAGAACTCGAAGTTTTGTCAAAGAGAACCTTAGGCAGGAGATATCAACTATGGAAGATAGCTCATGGGAATGACAAGAGCAGAAACATGGTTATCCATTATGTCATCACCGCTTATGCTATTGTCACCGTGCTGAGTTAAGCATGCATTATGCATGGAAGGATTGGATGGTAGAAGGCTGATGGAGCGTCTATCAGCAAGAGGTGAAGTTAACCTTAGCTAGTGCATCACCAGGATCTGGAGTGTACATCAAGAAGTTAAGATGGACCTACAAGAAGCAGTATTTAGACAAGGAAGTATTTCGTGAAGAACTCAGGAACCAAAGCTGAAAGTAGCCAAGCTGGAGGAGCTAAAACCTCGAGAAACCGGAGATTCGTCAGGAACTGAAGGACAGGACCATGGTTCATGCCAAGGATGTTGAAACCTAGAAGTTTGAAATGCAACTCCGGAATATTAAAGGATGTCACGAGAGACTTCGCGTCAACAGAGATGATCTGGCAAAAGAACTTGAGAAAGACAAGCATGATCGGAAGAAGCCATTGGAGGCATGAACAAGGCTTGAAGAGTTTGGAGACGTTGAAGATTTATTGACCTTTAGAAGACCAAACCCCTGTTATATACCTACGTTAGATGCGACGTTTGTGAGCTGTCATTTGTTTGATGTTTTTCCCGACAGCCACAAATAAAATCTGTCTTTTCAAAACTTTTGTTTGTATTGTGTGTATCCCTCTCTATCTCTCTTATCTCACCCCAAACCCATGGACCCAATAGAGGATGAATGAAGATGAGCTTATATTTTCTGGACCGATGAGTCAATTGGAGACGGACCGATGGATTCAGAACATGGAGGATCACATGGAGAATAACCCTATAGTCGGAAAGGATATGACCCAGCATGCTCTTCAGTGCTTTGAAAGAGGTGCTGCTACTTGGTGGAGGATGTACCAAACCATCAATGGATGGCAAGGACTAACCACTTGGAAAGAATTTAAGTTGACTCTGCCAAAGTCTCGGCTTGTGTCCCAGAAGTTGAAGCCTTATGGAAAGGATATGAAGAAACCTTGTGCATGCAAGATTTGTGGAGAAATAGGACACACCCATAAAGAACACAAGGATGAATGCCCTAATTGTGAAGGAAGTCACCCAGTTGAAGAATGCCCAACTAGGCAGATTACTTGTTTCTTGTGTGAAGGGACTACCCACTATCCTGCTCAGTGTCACATTTACCCCATGGTACAACGAACCATCCAGCAGAAGAAAGAAGTAATGAAAGGAGCCCTCATGGAAATTTTTGAAGAACCTGTGATGAAGGAAGAGATGGAGGACACACCTAAAGAAGACCCGAGTAAACCCTGCACTAAGTCTTGCTATTCATGTGGAGAAGAAGGACACATCTCCCAAAATTGTTTGAATGGGGATCTAGTAGAATTCCCGACAGAGGAAGTAGAATATGACCCACAAGAAATAGAAGCCATGATTGGCATGGAAAGGTCCAGGAAGAGAAGCAGATTGGATTCCAGGAAGGACCTGAGTCATATCACCTGTTACAGGTGCAAGGAGTCAGGGCACTACCTCAACAGTTGCCCAAAAAGGAAACCTCGATACTTGTCAGAAGTAATATGTTTTAGTTGTAATGGAGCAGGGCACTTTGCCAGAGAATGCCCCAAGGAGAAGGAAACTTGTGCTAGATAGTTGAGTTTGCAACAAAAGAAATGGAGTAGTAGAAGTGAGAACATTTTCTTTTATATTGAGGTGTTGAGTTGAGACATGTAATGGAAAAGCGAGAGATTGTAATCATTTGAGAATGAATAAAGTTAGCATCGTTGGAACTGATATGGATTTTATGAGTTGTTACTCTATGAAGAAGAATTTTGGCCATTTTGAGGATATGAGAAATATGGTCTATGGAAGATTTGTGCATTTTAAGGGTGGTAGTACCCTGTAAGAACCCTTGACCCCTGGAAAAGATAAGGATACTCCACTGAGTGGATTTCGGACAAAATGAATACGAGTTTTGTCTCGATATGTGTGATACCCCAAGAGTATGTGGGATGAAGTTGGAGACCGTCAGTTGTTTGGACCAAATGTGATCAAGGAGTCAGAAGAGAATGTTAAGTTGATTCGAGATAGACTGAAGGTAGCTCAGTCCAGGCAGAAGAGTTATGCAGACTTAAAAAACGCAAGGAGGTAGTCTATGAAATTGGAGACAGAGCATGTCTTCGTGTGTCCCCTCTGCGAGGAGTTAAACGATTTGGAGTTAAGGGAAAGTTAGCCCCGAGATTTGTAGGACCATACCGAGTTTTGGAGCGTATGGGAGAAGTGGCCAACAAGTTGGAGTCACCCGAAGGACTGTCAGGAGTTCATGATGTGTTTCACGTTTCCCAGTTGAAGAAGTGCCATGCAGAGATGGCCAATATTCCCCTGTAAGGACGCTTGACCCTGGAAAGGATAATGATGTTCCAAGTGGAATATGGACTCCATAAGTATAAGTTTATATCTCGGTATGTGGGATATCCCACGAGGATGAAGAGATGAATTACTATTGGATATAAAGGAGGTATGATGTTGGAAATATGGATCAATGGAAATTCCATGATGAGTTTGAGTAATCACGTCTAGTCTTGTACAAATAGAAGGAAGGGAGACGATACAATTGGATGGATTTAAGTATGCTAGGGATCTGAAGTTGGAAGTTGGAATAATGATCAGTTGCCCGATGATAAGTTCAAGGACTACAAGTGATGAGATGGGCCATAACCCACAGGCCACAGACCTGCCAAGAAGCAAGCACATTCTTGCTGAAGGAAAAACCCTGGAGGAAGATACGATTTATCGACAGACGATTTTATAGGAGTTACGCAAAACCTGAGAGTTGTGAAGGAACGATAGATGTTTGTTTGGCTTGCAGAATCAATGGATTTATCCGAACCAGTTCGTCGACAAGAGAAATTCTGCAATGCTTGTGAGGATGACCGAGTGTTAGAATGCGAGATTCGCTAAACCGTATACAAGGTAATGATTTGGGTGCGGGATGGATTGATCACCATACCGACTTACTCTTATTATTCGCCTTGCTATATGGGATGGTAAATCTGAGTGACTTACCTATAGTAGAGAGACGACGATATAAACCTTGTTTAAACCTTAGAATGGTATAAGTATTTTTCCCTTGTACAAGGCAGCTTTTGCCAACCGTAGGTTATACGGTGAGGATCAACCCAGACCCATTTCCTGCAGGAGAAACCATAAATGGTTGACCACCATGAGATATCGATAGTTGTTAGTATTGGCGCCAGACCCGTCAGCTAAGAAGACCCAGTCTCGGAATAACCTTACCAAGATGAAAGTACAAAGAATTGAGGAAAAGGTTATGCCGTTACCGGAAGAGCCAGAGAAGGAATTATACTAAGATCTGAGAAGACCGGCCCTGTCAAAAATAAGGATGGAGTATATGAGTATTGATGGGACCGTAACAACGTTTCTAAGGGTGGTAGCACCCGAGACCCCGGAGACGATCGATGGATTTTGAGAAGACCCCGAACCTAACCTATTTCTTTCTAGCCTCTCCGAATCTCGAGGACGAGATTCATTTTAAGGGTGGTAGGTTTGTAACATCCCAAAATTCTAAATTTTGGAATGTTATAATAAATAGATAGATTTGATTGATTGTTTGATTGATTGTCTGAAAGTGAGTGAATTCGAAACTTTTTGAAAGTTAAATGAGAGGGAATAAAAGGACTTTCCCAAACTTTCATATTTGCTTTCTGATCTCCATGAATTCAAATTATTTTCAAATACAAAACCCTTGAGCGAAGATGATATGACTTCTTCCATTTAAATTAAATGAAAGGGTATTTGAAAATAATTGAATTTCATTTGGAAATATTTCAATTCATAAACTTCATGCAGCTCAATGATTTTCATGAGAGAAGATAAAATGACTTCTTCAAATTATATGAAATATGAGTTGGGAGTTTCAAAGAATTAAATTCAAAGTTCTTTTGAAGTTATTTTCAATTTGGAGTTATTTGAGTTTATTCAAATTATTTTTCTCAAAAATAAAATATATGGAAATTAGGGTAACATGATTCCCTACAACAGAAAATTGGAGAGAAATAAATTTGAAATCATTTTGATATTTTTTAAAATGATTTTTGTTGGATTTTATTAGACCAGTAGCACTCTTTGAATTATTAGAATTTGTGTGGATTTTATTTAATGCTAGAAAATGTTCAAGTCGTAGAAAATCTTTTTCTGAAAATTTTGATATATAATATGCCTATATAAAGTTTTATTTTTATTTTCGTTTTTTAGTTTATCTCATTCTGTTTAAAAAAAACTATGCGCGCGCCTGAAACTAACTGTCGCCCACGTGCGCATCATAGTACCAGCGGGCGCCCTATTTTCTTTTCTTCTTTATCCTATATGGGCCAGGCCCAGCCAGCCTTTTTAGTTTTTTTTCTTTTTTATCTTAGGCCGAATTTTCCAAAAAAAAAACTGCACCGCAGCGTGCGCGCGGCCGGCCGAAGGCCTTTAGGCCCATCCATCTCTTTTCTTGTCTGTTTCGTATATTTTTCGTCTACGTTTACTCCCACATTGCCTAGCCTTTAACCTCTAAACCTCTTTTCCACCAATAAATATAGACCCATAGAGCCTTCAAAAATCATCTGATTCAGGTTAAATCAATATTTTGGTTTGACTAGATTCATTGAAGAAAAATATATTTCTCCTCTCCGGTGCGACTTCTAGAATTTTTCTCTTCTCTCCAAAGTCATCTTTTGTCTGCCTTATAAAGGTATCTCTCTTTATTTTTTTTCTTCTTATACTTTCGTAGTTTATTATTTTTTTAGACTAATACGATAAAGTAATTAGATTATCAATTAGTCTACGTATTTATACATTAGACCCTAGCCTGTATCTATTTTTTTTCTTCCGTAAAACAGCTTGGCCCTGATTTTTCAAATAGCCATAACTTTTTACTCGTTTGTCCAAATCCAACGAAACCAACGCCCACTTCTTCGTTATGATCCCCTCTATCCAGTAATCCAACCCAAACATGTTTTTGAAAGTTTAAAATTTCGAATTTGTTCAGATTTGAATTCAAACTTCGTTTGATCATAACTTGAGTTTCGTAGCTCCGTTTCAGTTGATTCTTTTGCAAATCGAAGCCCTTGACCTAAACTTTCTGATAAGGCCAAATTCATATAATTTTGGTACTGTTAGAAATTGTTTTATGTTGCAAGAGCTATTTGCTTGGTTTTGATGTTTTCCGAATCGACTTCTTCGATCTTTCTGATCTTTTGAGTGATTGCTTATGTATGGTTACTATTGCTTGCTTACGATAGATTGACCGGAGTGCGACGAGTAGATCTATCAAGATTTTTGAGTGTGAATCATCTTCATCAACATTGCAGGCAAGTTCACACTTTGATCATATCCCTTTTCATACCCAGTTTTTATGCATTAGTTACAACCCTCAAACATTGCATGAGTAGGATTGATAACATGTGGGTATTCGGAAGTAGTTGATGAGGTAGGAACCTATTGCCCTGCATTCAAACCTTGGGAGTTACTATTACGTTATGCTTTCGTTGCCATGCTATGCTCGTAGACGTGGATTGGGTTTGAGAGTATTTCATGACAGATGTGAGATTGTTAATTAATGGTTTACTTAAGGTGGCAACTTAAACACACATCTGGGTGGATTGAGGCACCTGGTTATTCTAGTATTGCCTGTCTAGGCACCTGGGTAGACCAGGATTGCCTGTTTTTTTTATGGACCGCCACCCAGGCTCAAAGGGATCATGAGATTTTTCATGCTAGAAACTTCCGTGTGCAGCCACAAGCTATTATGGGCTCTAGCATAGTTGATTAAGTCGTGTGAACTCTTACAGTGGTAGACTAGCAGATGTAGGGGTTGTAGGTGGTACGGTCTACCCATCGTAAGGTGCAAACGCTTCTGAAAGACTATGTCTCGGTCATCCGTTTCTCAAACACCATGTAGTGCGAGAAATCCAACGGAGGAGATCGAGTCTTGTGGGGAAAAGTGCGCAAACCTCTGCAGAGTGTATAAACTAATCATGATTAGCCGTGTCCCCGGTTATGGACATCTTGAGTATCTAGTACCTGGATTATCATCTGAATCTCATCATGTTACTTTAAATAATTTTGTTGGGTTTAATGATGTTACTTAATTGGGATTGAGAATGCTGTCAACCATTCTCAATGTTCAACAACCACCATGATAGTTAAATAAAATTTATTCCTTTGCAGTAGGGAAAAATTGGCTTTACGCAAAACTATAACCATAGAGCTTTTCCACCAGCCAAATATGCATGTAGTGATAGCCATTGTTCATCATTTCTCTCTATGGTGTGAATTTGCCAGTACATTCAATGTACTGACCCTTTGTGGCTGCAACGTCTCATGTTGCAGGATTCTTACGACGAGTAAGTGACACGTTAGGGTTACGATTTCTACACTCAACTTTGCCATTGGTGTTGATGGGAATCCACAACCTTGTTACTTCCGCTATTTGGATTGAGGTAATAGTATTTACGTTACTTATACATGTGATTTACCTCTGTTATAAATCCTCGAGTACTGTGTGTGTCAACATACCGATCCAGGGATGACACTTAAGCACAGAGACTTGATCCATTCGGGTCGGGTCGCTACAGACTCACATCACGACACGGACGGGACTCAATGAAAATACAAGAAAACACTCAACGGGATAAAAAATACATCATAATAAAACTAGGAGACCTTCACGTAAGCTTGCTTTTCTGGCTAAACTTGTAGTAGTTGCTTGGGGTTCTAAAGCAAGGCTCCACTTCATCCGAAGGGATTAAATTAGCTGGCATCTCTTCAATTACAATCCTGGTGATACTTGGATCCCTGAATGCTGGCTTTTGCATGCCTTGGATAGTACATGAAGGCAGGGAGCCTAATATACCTCTTTGATTTGTTGAATGCGACACCCTCCTTTGACGTAGAGCCGGAATCACATACTTCTGCATCGTTTTTCCATAACCAGCCTCTCGCCTAGAAAATATTTTACTTGGCAGTAATGAAGGAACCACAAGAGTACTTGCGGTGTCTGTATCAGGAGCTTGAAGTAGAACAAGTTTTTAGTCACCATGACTTTTCTGAACTTGAGCGAGTGCGAGCTGCCACTAGAGCATTTACTGGTTTCACTTCTGTTTGGTGGAGTGTGCATTGTAAGAAAAACATTGATAACCAACCCACAACTTGGAAATATTTGAAATGTGTATTGAGACAACAATTTTTCCCTCCTTACAATCGTCGTGAATTGCTTCGCAAATATGAACAATTTAAACAAGGCAACAACACTATTCATGCTTACTACCAAGAGTTCAAATCTTATATGCATCATTGTGACTTAGAAGAATCTGAGGATGATAGAATGGATAGATTTTTTGGTGGTTTGAATCATGATATTCAGGCAAGATTTCAGTATATTCCTCGTTGCATTACTGGTATGTATGTTCGTGCTTGTACCTTTGAGAGATAGATACAGGAGGATGCATTGGGTGACAACAACAACAACTATTCCAGTTCATGCTCATCACCGCCGGTTGGTTCCTCCACCGATGCACCTACTAGAGCAGCCCCACCTCGGATTGTGAGCGCGACATCATCTCAAGAGTATGGTACATTGTCAACGTCCGTACCTACATCAGCTACGTCTTTGCGACAAGGTAATAATAAAGGTATTGATGATATAACTTCACATGAGAATGATGCATGCCTAGTTAACTTGAATGCATCATGTGTTGAGTTACATGTTGATTTGAGCACACCGCCTATTTTAGAGAATCTTGTTACTGTCATGAATGCGTCATGTGATCAAATAACTGAAATGTCAACAAATTTGAGTGCACCCATTGAATTAAATGTTGATGCAAAAGAACCAATGTTTAATCATTTTGATATGGTATCTAATCTTGGTGATGATTCTATGTTGAATGACTTATTGCATGTTTGCTTATTTAAGCATGTTGTAGCATGTAAATTTGATGCAAGTAAGGTTTATTCACCAATGTTGGGATGGTTTAATGATGAACATTGTCAATCTTTTGAAATGAATAAGGGCTTCACTTATATGTGCAAACTAAGTTGCAATATTTTCATGCCTTCTACTTCTTGTGATAATTTTTTGGCTTTAGATTTATGAACTATGAAAGTTACTCATGTGTACATGTGTCATATGTGCAAAAATCAAGGGAAGTAAAAATGGATGACATATACATATACAACATGTACACCTTGTCTCTTTTGTTAGCCACATTTTAGATTAAGAAACGCCGAGGACGGCTTTGTTTTCAAGAAGGGGGGATGATGAGGACATGACTACCTTGTATACGACCAAAAATATTGCATACATGCATATTTGTCAGGTGATTTCTAGTGCAAACTATTCAATAATCTATTTATGTTATCCAGAACAAAAATACTTCACACACTTTTGTGTTTTGCCTAATTGTAGGTGTATGGGACATTTGTACAATCCACATATGAAGATAAGGGAAAAGGAGAAGTTTAGGTTCTGTTCAAAAAGTCCTCTCACGTCACTTTTGGGCCAACAGAAGATAGAGTCCAAATCTCTCACTTTCTAGATTCAGATTCGGACTGCACAGACATACCTGACTCAAAACGTCAACAACTTTTTCATACGGACTCCAAATTGGGTGATTTTTTGTTGGAAAGTAGATTTTGTGCTCTTTCCAACCCAATTGGAATCACCTTCAAATTCGTCCGGAGCATTGAGATATCGACGAAACAATCTGACGCTGCAGCAGAATCAGAGTCAAACAACAAGTCCAAAGGTGTTGCACCACCTCCACTTGGGCCCATGTGAAAGAAATGTGCCCTAGAGGCAATACTAAAGTTATTATATATTTCCTTATATCATGATAAATGTTTATTATTCATGCTAGAATTGTATTAACCGGAAACATAATACATGTGTGAATAAATAGACAAACAGAGTGGCACTAGTATGCCTCTACTTGACTAGCTCGTTGATCAAAGACGGTTATGTTTCCTAACCATATACATGAGTTGTCATTTGATTAATGGGATCACATCATTAGGAGAATGATGTGATTGACTTGACCCATTCCGTTAGCATAGCACTTGATCGTTTAGTTTGTTGTTGTTGCTTTCTTCATGACTTATACATGTTCCTATGACTATGAGATTGTGCAACTCCCGTTTACCGGAGGAACACTTTGTGTGCTACCAAACATCACAACGTAACTGGGTGATTATAAAGGTGCTCTACAGGTGTCTCCGAAGGTACTTGTTGGGTTGGCGTATTTTGAGATTAGGATTTGTCACTCCGATTGTCGGAGAGGTATCTCTGGGCCCTCTCGGTAATGCACATCACTTAAGCCTTGCAAGCGTTGCAGCTAATGAGTTATTTGCAGGATGATGTATTACAGAACGAGTAAAGAGACTTGCCGGTAACAAGATTGAACTAGGTATTAAGATACCAACGATCGAATCTCGGGCAAGTAACATACCGATGACAAAGGGAACAACATATGTTGTTATGCAGTATGACCGATAAAGATCTTCGTAGAATATGTAGGAGCCAATATGAGCATCCAGGTTCCGCTATTGGTTATTGACCGGAGACGTGTCTCGGTCATGTCTACGT
The DNA here is from genome assembly GCF_018294505.1 of Triticum aestivum. NCBI lineage: Eukaryota > Viridiplantae > Streptophyta > Magnoliopsida > Poales > Poaceae > Triticum > Triticum aestivum. The sequence goes on along the minus strand of NC_057803.1, from coordinate 326,319,918 downwards.
TGTTCTCGAACCCGTAGGGTTCGCACGCTTAACGTTATGATGACAGTTTCATTATGAGTTTATATGTTTTGATGTACCGAAGGTTGTTCGGAATCCCAGATGTGATCACGGACATGACGAGGGGTCTCGAAATGGTCGAGACATGAAGATTGATATATTGGAAGCCTATGTTTGGACATCGGAAGTGTTCCGGGTGAAATCGGCATTTTACCGGAGTACCGGGATGTTACCAGAACCCCCCCCCCCCGGTAACCTAATGGGCCTTAATGGGCCTAGTGGAGGAAGTAGAGAGGAGGCCAAGGGGCAGCCGCACGCCCCTCCCCCCCCCCAAGTCTGAATTGGACAAGGAGGGGGGCGGCGCCCCCCCCCCCCTTTCCTTTCCCCTCTCTCTCTCTCCTTCCCCCCCAAGTCCTAGTCCAACATGGAAAGGGGGGAGTCGTACTCCCGGTGGGAGTAGGACTCCTCCTGGCGCGCCCCTTGCTTGGCCGCACCTCCTCCCCCTTGCTCATTTATATACGGGGGCAGGGGGCACCCCATAGACACAACAATTGATCATTGATCTCTTAGCCGTGTGCGGTGCCCCCCTCCACCATAATCCTCGATAATATTGTAGCGGTGCTTAGGCGAAGCCCTGCGATGGTAGAACATCAAGATCATCACCACGTCGTCGTACTGATGGAACTCTTCCCCGACATTCTGCTGGATCGGAGTCCGGGGATCATCATCGAGCTGAACGTTTGCTAGAACTCGGAGGTGTCGTAGTTTCGGTGCTTGATCGATCGGGCCATGAAGACGTACGACTACATCAACCGCGTTGTGCTAACGCTTCCGCTTTCGGTCTACGAGGGTACGTACACAACACTCTCCCCTCTCGTTGCTATGCATCACCATGATCTTGGGTGTGCGTAGGAAATTTTTTGAAATTACTACGTTCCCCAACAGTAGCATCAGAGCTTGGTTTTATGCGTTGATGTTATATGCACGAGTAGAACACAAGTGAGTTGTGGGCGATATAAGTCATACTGCTTACCAGAATGTCATACTTTGGTTCGGCGGTATTGTTGGATGAAGCGGCCCGGACCGACATTACGTGTACTCTTACGCGAGACTGGTTCTACCGACATGCTTTGCACACAGGTGGCTGGCGGGTGTTAGTTTCTCCAACTTTAGTTGAATCGGGTGTGGCTACGCCCGGTCCTTGCGAAGGTTAAAACAGCACCAACTTGACAAACTATCGTTGTGGTTTTGATGCGTAGGTAAGAATGGTTCTAGCTAAGCCCGTAGCAGCCACGTAAAACTTGCAACAACAAAGTAGAGGACGTCTAACTTGTTTTTGCGGGGCATGTTGTGATGTGATATGGTCAAGACATGATGCTAAATTTTATTGTATGAGATGATCATTTTTTGTAACCGAGTTATCGGCAACTAGCAGGAGCCATATGGTTGTCGCTTTATTGTACGTAATGCAATCGCGCTGTAATGCTTTACTTTATCACTAAGCGGTAGCGATAGTCGTGGAAGCATAAGATTGGCGAGATGACAACGATGCTACGATGGAGATCAAGGTGCCGCGCCGGTGACGATGGTGATCATGACGGTACTTCGGAGATGGAGATCACAAGTACAAGATGATGATGGCCATATCATATCACTTATATTGATTGCATGTGATGTTTATCCTTTATGCATCTTATCTTGCTTTGATTGACGGTAGCATTATAAGATGATCTCTCACTAAATTTCAAGATAAAAGTGTTCTCCCTGAGTATGCACCGTTGCCAAAGTTCGTCGTGCCCAGACACCACGTGATGATCGGGTGTGATAAGCTCTACGTCCATCTACAACAGGTGCAAGCCAGTTTTGCACATGCAGAATACTCAGGTTAAACTTGACGAGCCTAGCATATGCAGATATGGACTCGGAACACTGAGACCGAAAGGTCGAGCGTGAATCATATAGTAGATATGATCAACATAGTGATGTTCACCATTGAAAGCTACTCCATTTCACGTGATGATCGGTTATGGTTTAGTTGATTTGGATCACGTGATCACTTAGAGGATTAGAGGGATGTCTATCTAAGTGGGAGTTCTTAAGTAATATGATTAATTGAACTTAAATTTATCATGAACTTAGTACCTGATAGTATCTTGCTTATTTATGTTTGATTGTAGATAGATGGCTCGTGCTATTGTTCCCTTGAATTTTAATGCGTTCCTTGAGAAAGCAAAGTTGAAAGATGATGGTAGCAATTACACGGACTGGGTCCGTAACTTGAGGATTATCCTCATTGCTGCACAGAAGAATTACGTCCTGGAAGCACCGCTGGGTGCCAGGCCTGCTGCTGGAGCAACACCAGATGTTATGAACGTCTGGCAGAGCAAAGCTGATGACTACTCGATAGTTCAGTGTGCCATGCTTTACGGCTTAGAATCGGGACTTCAACGACGTTTTGAATGCCATGGAGCATATGAGATGTTCCAGGAGTTGAAGTTAATATTTCAAGCAAATGCCCGGATTGAGAGATATGAAGTCTCCAATAAGTTCTATAGCTGCAAGATGGAGGCGAATAGTTCTGTCAGTGAACATGTACTCAAAATGTTTGGGTATCATAATAACTTGACTCAACTGGGAGTTAATCTTCCTGTTGATAGTGTCATTGACAGAGTTCTTCAATCACTGCCACCAAGCTACAAGAGCTTCGTGATGAACTATAACATGCAAGGGATAGATAAGACGATTCCCAAGCTCTTTGCAATGCTAAAGGCTGTGGAGGTAGAAATCAAGAAGGAGCATCAAGTGTTGATGGTCAACAAGACCGCCAGTTTCAAGAAAAAGGGCAAAGGAAAGAAGAAGGGGAACTTCAAGAAGAACAGCAAGCAAGTTGCTGCTCAGGAGAAGAAACCCAAATCTGGACCTAAGCCTGAAACTGAGTGCTTCTACTGCAAGCAGACTGGTCACTGGAAGCGGAACTGCCCCAAGTATTTGGCGGATAAGAAGGATGGCAAGGTGAACAAAGGTATATGTGATATACATGTTATTGATGTGTACCTTACTAGAGCTCGCAGTAGCACCTGGGTATTTGATACTGGTTCTGTTGCTAATATTTGCAACTCGAAACGGGGACTACGGATTAAGCGAACACTAGCGAAGGACGAGGTGACGATGCGCGTGGGAAATGGTTCCAAAGTCGATGTGATCGCAGTCGGCACGCTACCTCTACATCTACCTTCGGGATTAGTATTAGACCTAAATAACTGTTATTTGGTGCCAGCGTTGAGCATGAACATTATATCTGGATCTTGTTTGATGCGAGACGGTTATTCATTTAAATCAGTGAATAATGGTTGTTCTATTTATATGAGTAATATCTTTTATGGTCATGCACCCTTGAAGAGTGGTCTATTTTTGATGAATCTCGATAGTAGTGATACACATATTCATAATGTTGAAACCAAAAGATGCAGAGTTGATAATGACAGTGCAACTTATTTGTGGCACTGCCATTTAGGTCATATCGGTGTAAAGCGCATGAAGAAACTCCATACTGATGGACTTTTGGAACCACTTGATTATGAATCACTTGGTACTTGCGAACCATGCCTCATGGGCAAGATGACTAAAATGTGTTCTCCGGTACTATGGAGAGAGCAACAGATTTGTTGGAAATCATACATACAGATGTATGTGGTCTGATGAATGTTGAGGCTCATGGCGGATATCGTTATTTTCTCACCTTCACAGATGATTTAAGCAGATATGGGTATATCTACTTAATGAAGCATAAGTCTGAAACATTTGTAAAGTTCAAAGAATTTCAGAGTGAAGTTGAAAATCATTGTAACAAGAAAATAAAGTTTCTACGATCTGATCGTGGAGGAGAATATTTGAGTTACGAGTTTGATCTACATTTGAAACAATGCGGAATAGTTTCGCAACTCATGCCACCTGGAACACCACAGCGTAATGGTGTGTCCGAACGTCATAATCGAACTTTATTAGATATGGTGCGATCTATGATGTCTCTTACTGATTTACCGCTATCGTTTTGGGGTTATGCTTTAGAGACGGCTGCATTCACGTTAAATAGGGCACCATCGAAATCCGTTGAGACGACGCCTTATGAACTATGGTTTGGCAAGAAACCAAAGTTGTCATTTCTGAAAGTTTGGGGCTGCGATGCTTATGTGAAAAAGCTTCAACCTGATAAGCTCGAACCCAAATCGGAGAAATGTGTCTTCATAGGATACCCAAAGGAGACTGTTGGGTACACCTTCTATCACATATCCGAAGGCAAGACATTCGTTGCTAAGAATGGATCCTTTCTAGAGAAGGAGTTTCTCTCGAAAGAAGTGAGTGGGAGAAAAGTAGAACTTGATGAGGTAACTGTACCTGCTCCCTTATTGGAAAGTAGTACATCACATAAACCAGTTTCTGTGACACCTATACCAATTAGTGAGGAAGCTAATGATAATGATCATGAAACTTCAGATCAAGTTACTACCGAACCTCGTAGATCAACTAGAGTAAGATCCGCACCAGAGTGGTACGATAATCCTGTTCTGGAAGTCATGCTACTAGATCATGATGAACCTATGAACTATGAAGAAGCGATGGTGAGCCCAGATTCCGCAAAATGGCTAGAAGCCATGAAAACTGAGATGGGATCCGTGTATGAGAACAAAGTGTGGACTTTGGTTGACTTGCCTGTTGATAGACAAGCAATTGAGAATAAATGGATCTTCAAGAAGAAGACTGACGCTGACGGTAATGTTACTGTCTACAAAGCTCGACTTGTTGCGAAAGGTTTTCAACAAGTTCAAGGGATTGACTACGATGAGACCTTCTCACCCGTAGCGATGCTTAAGTCTGTCCGAATCATGTTAGCGATTGCCGCATTTTATGATTATGAAATTTGGCAGATGGATGTCAAAACTGCATTCCTGAATGGATTTCTGGAAGAAGAGTTGTATATGATGCAACCAGAAAGTTTTGTCGATCCAAAGGGAGCTAACAAAGTGTGCAAGCTCCGGCGATCCATTTATGGACTGGTGCAAGCATCTCGGAGTTGGAATAAACGCTTTGATAGTGTGATCAAAGCATTTGATTTTGTACAGACTTTTGGAGAAGCCTGTATTTTCAAGAAAGTGAGTGGGAGCTCTGTAGCATTTCTGATATTATATGTGGATGACATATTACTGATTGGAAATGATATAGAATTTCTGGATTATAAAGGGATATTTGAATAAGAGTTTTTCAATGAAAGACCTCGGTGAAGTTGCTTACATATTGGGCATTAAGATCTATAGAGATAGATCAAGACGCTTAATTGGACTTTCACAAAGCACATACCTTGACAAAGTTTTGAAGAAGTTCAAAATGGATCAAGCAAAGAAAGGGTTCTTGCCTATGTTATAAGGTATAAAGTTGAATAAAACTCAATGTCCGACCACGGCAGAAGATAGAGAGAATATGAAAGAAGTTCCCTATGCTTCAGCCATAGGCTCAATCATGTATGCAATGCTGTGTACCAGACCTGATGTGTGCCTTGCTATAAGTCTAGTAGGGAGGTACCAAAGTAATCCAGGAGTGGATCACTGGACAACGGTCAAGAACATCCTGAAGTACCTGAAAAGGGCTAAGGATATGTTTCTCATATATGGAGGTGACAAAGAACTCATCGTAAATGGTTACGTTGATGCAAGCTTTGACACTGATCTTGATGATTCTAAATCGCAAACCGGATACGTGTTTACATTAAACGGTGGAGCTGTCAGTTGGTGCAGTTCTAAACAAAGTATCGTGGAGGGATCTACATGTGAAGCGGAGTACATAGCTGCTTCGGAAGTAGCAAATGAAGGAGTCTGGATGAAGGAGTTCATATCCGATCTAGGTGCCATACCTAGTGCATCAGGTCCAATGAAAATCTTTTGTGACAATACTGGTGCAATTGCCTTGGTGAAGGAATCCAGATTTCACAAGAGAACCAAGCACATCAAGAGACGCTTCAATTCCATTCGGGATTTAGTCCAAGTGGGAGACATAGAAATTTGCAAGATACATACGGATCTGAATGTTGCAGACCCGCTGACAAAGCCTCTTCCACGAGCAAAACATGATCAGCACCAAGGCTCATGGGTGTTAGAATCATTACTGTGTAATCTAGATTATTGACTCTAGTGCAAGTGGGAGACTGAAGGAAATGTGCCCTAGAGGCAATAATAAAGTTATTATATATTTCCTTATATCATGATAAATGTTTATTATTCATGCTAGAATTGTATTAACCGGAAACATAATACATGTGTCAATGCATAGACAAATAGAGTGTCACTAGTATGCCTCTACTTGACTAGCTCGTTGATCAAAGATGGTTATGTTTCCTAACCATAGACATGAGTTGCCATTTGATTAACGGGATCACATCATTAGGAGAATGATGTGATTGACTTGACCCATTCCGTTAGCATAGCACTTGATCGTTTAGTTTGTTGATGTTGCTTTCTTCGTGACTTATACATGTTCCTATGACTATGAGATTATGCAACTCCCGTTTACCGGAGGAACACTTTGTGTGCTACCAAACGTCACAACGTAACTGGGTGATTATAAAGGTGCTCTACAGGTGTCTCCGAAGGTACTTGTTGGGTTGGCGTATTTCGAGATTAGGATTTGTCACTCCGATTGTCGGAGAGGTATCTCTGGGCCCTCTCGGTAATGCACATCACTTAAGCCTTGCAAGCATTGCAGCTAATGAGTTAGTTGTGGGATGATGTATTACAGAACGAGTAAAGAGACTTGCCGGTAACAAGATTGAACTAGGTATTAAGATACCGACGATCGAATCTCGGGCAAGTAACATACCGATGACAAAGGGAACAACGTATGTTGTTATGCGGTCTGACCGATAAAGATCTTCGTAGAATATGTAGGAGCCAATATTAGCATCCAGGTTCCGCTATTGGTTATTGACCGGAGACGTGTCTCGGTCATGTCTACATTGTTCTCGAACCCGTAGGGTCCGCACGCTTAACGTTACGATGACAGTTTCATTATGAGTTTATATGTTTTGATGTACCGAAGGCTGTTCGGAGTCTCGGATGTGATCACGGACATGACGATGAGTCTCGAAATGGTCGAGACATGAATATTGATATATTGGAAGCCTATGTTTGGACATCGGAAGTGTTCCGGGTGAAATCGGCATTTTACCGGAGTACCGAGATGTTACCAGAACCCCCCCCCCCCCGATAACCTAATGGGCCTTAATGGGCCTAGTGGAGGAAGTAGAGAGGAGGCCAAGGGGCAGCCGCGCCCCCCCCCCCAAGTCCGAATTGGACAAGGAGGGGGGCGGCGCCCCCCCCCCCCTTTCCTTTCCCCTCTCTCTCTCTCCTTCCCCCCAAGTCCTAGTCCAACATGGAAAGGGGGGAGTCGTACTCCCGGTGGGAGTAGGACTCCTCCTGGCGCGCCCCTTGCTTGGCCGCACCTCCTCCCCCTTGCTCATTTATATACGGGGGCAGGGGGCACCCCATAGACACAACAATTGATCATTGATCTCTTAGCCGTGTGCGGTGCCCCCCTCCACCATAATCCTCGATAATATTGTAGCGGTGCTTAGGCGAAGCCCTGCGATGGTAGAACATCAAGATCGTCACCGCGTCGTCGTACTGATGGAACTCTTCCCCGACATTCTGCTGGATCGGAGTCCGGGGATCATCATCGAGCTGAACGTTTGCTAGAACTCGGAGGTGTCGTAGTTTCGGTGCTTGATCGGTCGGGCCATGAAGACGTACGACTACATCAACCGCATTGTGCTAACGCTTCCGCTTTCGGTCTACGAGGGTACGTACACAACACTCTCCCCTCTCGTTGCTATGCATCACCATGATCTTGCGTGTGCGTAAGAAATTTTTTGAAATTACTATGTTCCCCAACACCATGAGCCTTGTACGACCTAGGATTAGTTTTAGGCTGCCTTGGGACGTCCTTCCACCTCCTTGGCCGCCACCCCTTGCTCCTATATAAGTAGATCCATCTAGTAGCTTTTTCCTTGGGATTTCTTTAGTTAAAAGTTAGCCATTGCAACTTTGTGTACTTCGTTTGTGTCCAACGACCAGACCGAGACCGCTTACGGATTCCCACCATTAGCAATACTTCATATATATTCACAATATTTAGATTGCTTTATCATATTCTTGCTCGTTCTTCGATTTCTTGCAGGAATAGACCTTCATGGTCAGGCTGACCGTGCTTCTGGCATCGTCAGTAACCTCAGGAGATTGGTTTAGTGATTGCTAAGGCGGAACGTCGTGCACGTTTGTAGTCGGATCGTCAAAGTCGTCTCCACCAAATCGATAGTTATCATCTCACCAAAAGATCGTGACACCTTCGCCTCTATAATTTACACAATCTTCGTAGTTATTTGACACCGCTGGTTGCCTGTCACCACCTGCCCCATGGTAAGAACTTGTAAGATATTGATATTTGTTTTACTGTGAGCACTTTACAACCACATCCTCTAGGAACATTATTCTCGAATTTCGATTCTTGTGTCTACTAATCATGACGGGTTCCGGAGATAGAAGTTCTTGGACGACGGACACATCTTCACCATCACGAGAGTTGGGACAACACACACAAGCACATCGTCAGGTTATCTTTTTACCGTCATTTGAGGGTAGATTTAATCCTGCTATTTATCTAGCTTGGGAGATGATATGCCTCAAGTAGCATTGAGATGATTTTTTGGGTGGCCTGATCTTTCACCGCACGCACAGACAGGTAGCACTGGGGTTGGTAGCAAGGAATGTAAAACAACAGATGATAGGATATGCTTGCATGCGTATGTAGTAGCTAGATGAAATATAGTGGATGAATGAGAAGTACAGACATGGTGTAGTAGTACTAGGATAGATGGAGGGATTAAGCTAATGGTGATTAGCGGCAGCGACGGCGACGGAGTAATTAGACAGACGGAGACCGTGAACTAGTAGAACTAGAGGGAAAAAGAATGCAGAGTGGATTGACCCTTGCAGAATTGCTAGAACCAAAACGGAGCTTGTGTCTTGACGATCAACGCCGCCGAAACACGATGCAATATCAAACCCTAACGAGGGACGCAAGAGCACAAATGTGGCGCATCCATTAGATGTGTTTTCTGAGTATTTCCTTCAAAACTAAAAAACCTCCCTTTTACATGGCCATATGACCTTTATTTATAGATGCACGCAGGCAACTTGGGCTAAGCCCGACTCACATCACGACACGGACGGGACTCAATGAAAATACAAGAAAACACTCAACAGGATAAAAAATACATCATAATAAAACTAGGAGACCTTCACGTAAGCTTGCTTTTCTGGCTAAACTTGTAGTAGTTGCTTGGGGTTCTAAAGCAAGGCTCCACTTCATCCGAAGGGATTAAATTAGCTGGCATCTCTTCAATTACAATCCTGGTGATACTTGGATCCCTGAATGCTGGCTTTTGCATGCCTTGGATAGTACATGAAGGCAGGGAGCCTAATATACCTCTTTGATTTGTTGAATGCGACACCCTCCTTTGACGTAGAGCCGGAATCACATACTTCTGCATCGTTTTTCCATAACCAGCCTCTCGCCTAGAAAATATTTTACTTGGCAGTAATGAAGGAACCACAAGAGTACTTGCGGTGTCTGTATCAGGAGCTTGAAGTAGAACAAGTTTTTAGTCACCATGACTTTTCTGAACTTGAGCGAGTGCGAGCTGCCACTAGAGCATTTACTGGTTTCACTTCTGTTTGGTGGAGTGTGCATTGTAAGAAAAACATTGATAACCAACCCACAACTTGGAAAGATTTGAAATATGTATTGAGACAACAATTTTTCCCTCCTTACTATCGTCGTGAATTGCTTCACAAATTTGAACAATTTAAACAAGGCAACAACACTATTCATGCTTACTACCAAGAGTTCAAATCTTATATGCATCATTGTGACATGAAGAATCTGAGGATGATAGAATGAATAGATTTTTTGGTGGTTTGAATCATGATATTCAGGCAAGATTTCAGTATATTCCTCGTTGCATTACTGGTATGTATGTTCGTGCTTGTACCTTTGAGAGACAGATACAGGAGGATGCATTGGGTGACAACAACAACAACTATTCCGGTTCATGCTCATCATCGTCGGTTGGTTCCTCCACCGATGCACCTACTAGAGCAGCCCCACCTCGGATTGTGAGCGCGACATCATCTCAAGAGTGTGGTACATTGTCAACGTCCGTACCTACATCAGCTACGTCTTTGCTACAAGGTAATAATAAAGGTATTGATGATATAACTTCACATGAGAATGATGCATCCCTAGTTAACTTGAATGCATCATGTGTTGAGTTACCTGTTGATTTGAGCACACCACCTATTTTAGAGAATCTTGTTACTGTCATGAATGTGTCATGTGATCAAATAACTGAAATATCAACAAATTTGAGTGCACCCATTGAATTAATTGTTGATGCAAAAGAACCAATGTTTAATCATTTTGATATGGCCTCTAATCTTGGTGATGATTCTATGCCCAATGACTTATTGCATGTTTGCTTATTTAAGCATGTTGTAGAATGTAAATTTGGTGCAAGTAAGATTTATTCACCAATGTTGGGATGGTTTAATGATGGACATTGTCAATCTTTTGAAATGAATAAGAGCTTCACTTATATGTGCAAACTGAGTTGCAATATTTTCATGCCTTCTACTTCTTGTGATAATTTTTTGGCTTTATATTTTATGAACTATGAAAGTTACTCATGTATACATGTGTCATATGTGCAAAAATCAAGGGAAGTAAAAATGGATGACATATACATATACAACATGTACACCTTGTCTCTTTTGTTAGCCACATTTCAGATTAAGCAACGCCGAGGACGGCTTTGTTTTCAAGAAGGGGGGATGATGAGGACATGACTAACTTGGATACGACCAAAAATATTGCATACATGCATATTTGTCAGGTGATTTCTAGTGCAAACTATTCAATAATCTATTTATGTTATCTAGAACAAAAATACTTCACACACTTTTGTGTTTTGTCTAATTGTAGGTGTATGGGACATTTGTACAATCCACATATGAAGATAAGGGAAAAGGAGAAGTTTAGGTTCTGTTCAAAAAGTCCTCTCACGTCACTTTTGGGCCAAGAGAAGATAGAGTCCAAGTCTCTCACGTTCTGGATTCAGATTTCGACTGCACAGACATACCTGACTCAAAACATCAACAACTTTTCATACGGACTCCAAATTGGGTGATTTTTTTTTGGAAAGTAGATTTCGTGCTCTTTCCATCCCAATTGGAATCACCTTCAAATTCCTCCGGAGCATTGAGATATCAACAAAACAATCTGATGCTGCAGCAGAATCCGAGTCAAACAACAAGTCCAAAGGTGTTGCACCACCTCCACTTGGGCCCATGAGCCTTGTACGACCTAGGGTTAGTTTTAGGCAGCTTTAGGACGTCCTCCCACCTCCTTGGTCGCCACCCCTTGCTCCTATATAAGTAGATCCATCTAGTAGCTTTTTTCTTGGGACTTGTTTAGTTAAAAGTTAGCCATTGCAACTTCGTGTACTTCGTTTGTGTCCAACGACCCGACCAAGACCGCTTACGGATCCCCACCTTTATCAATACTTCATCTATATTCGCAATATTTAGATCGCTTTATCATATTCTTGCTCGTTCTTCAATTGCATGCAGGAATAGACCTTCGTGGTCAGGTTGATTGTGCTCCGACGTGGTCAATAACCTCTCAGAGTTGGTTTAGCGATTGCTAAGGCGCTACGTCATTGCACGTTTGTAGTCGGATCGTCAAAGTCGTCTCCACCAAATCGATAGTTATCATCTCACCGAAAGATCGGGACACCCTTGCCTCTATCAAGTGTTATCAGTTTTCAGGTTGCTCGGTGAGAATTTCCAGTTTTTCCTAGATTAGATTTATTTTCTTACCTATTGTCCAAGAAAAGTCCACAAAAAAAGTTAGATCTATTCATCCTTTGTCCAAGCCCGTCTGAGCCTTTGCAATTTTGTTTTCAGTGCTTGCATAGTTGAATTATCGGTTGCATCGTCGTATCGAGTTGCTGGTCTTAGTGTATAGTTCGTTTAGAGTTTCGAGTTCTGTTCACATTAGTCATGCCGCCGCTGCATCGTTATCCCATATGCTATCCACCACCCATCCATCAATTTCCACCACATGCTACCCATTGTTCATTGTCACAATCATAGTTAAGGTCGTTCACATCTTCGCTACATCCAATCTGCATCTTATCTAATTTGTCTTGGAAAGAGGGAGAGAGAAAAAAAGGCAGAAAAAAGAGAGAGAGGAAAAGTTAAAAAAAAGTTAGAAAAAAAGGAGAGAAAGAAAAAAGTGTGAGGAAAAAAAGAGAAGAAAAAAAACAAAATCCGGATCTATCTAGACTTAATCTCGTAGTTGAATTCGGATTGGAATCTGTTTTGTGCACTGTTCAGTAAAACATGCATAACTTCCTAATACGAAGTCCGTTTTGGCTCCGCAAGTACTCAAATGAAAGCTAGAGACGAGCCGCATCTAAATAGTTGTAGAAGCTTCTTCCATATTTGGCACCTCAAAATCGGCTTCTAAATAGGTCTTTTTGCCCTTCGAAGTTCACGAACACAGCTTATTCCAGTTTTTCAGACCAGTTTTAGAATTTTTTGACTCCTCAAATCAACTCGGAATTGAGTGATTCCTTTTGTGTTTGAAAGCTTGAGTCAAAACCATTCTTGAAAAAAAATTATCAAAAAATTGGCACAAACTTTTCCAGAGGAAAGTTGGAGATAAAGTTGTTGATATATCCTGCTTGGTTGTTGTTTCACATCATTATCTTTACTGTTGTTTTGATCTTCACTTATATCTTGCTGTCCAGAGCTACTTAGTATCCTTCATTGATGCTAGTTGTGCTATGACGTGACCTCATTAGTGTTCTAGGCTCGCGTCTCTAGTTTGGTCTAGCCTAGGACCAGCACAGTACCATCGTTGAGCGTTTATTCAACATTGCATCTCTGGATTGATTATTGCTAATATTTTGCTACCATATATAGTCAACCCAGCTTCACATATTTCTACACCGTGTATACGTACGTTCCCCTGGCAATTGATTTACACAATCTTCGGAGTTATTTGACACCGCTGGTTGCCTATCACCACCTGCCGCATGGTGAGAACTTGTAAGATATTGATACTTGATTTACTGTAAGCACTTTACAACCACATCCTAATAGCTCATAGGAACATTATTCTCGAATTTTGTTTTTGTGTCTACTTGATGTGGACATAGCTATATTTGGAACATCTACGAATATTACACGGCAATTTATTAACCAGGTAGTTTCGTTCTTTTGGATATATTATTTAACTAATAGAAATATGATAGTACACTCATGTTGTGATTTATTTGTACTCAGAAATAAAAGAATGAAGGAAGCAGGGACTACTATGTTTTACAACCAAATGAAGTAATCCTTGCATGCATGCGCTCCATCTTCCGTGCATGCATGCATGCCCACCGAACCATCCACTCCATACCATCCATCCACGATGTCACATGCAGTGCAAGAGGACCAAAGGACTTTTGCTTTGAATCCAAAGATCAGTATCAGCCACGTGGGCCATGGCACTTTGGGCTGCGCCAAGTCTACTCACGCGCCAACTCTCAAGAAGGCCTGCGGCTTGGCCTGCCAACCGACCCGTGGACAACTTCCTTTGACCAGTAGTCCGAGCGGAACACGTCGACGTACTAATAAATATACGCCATTTGTTAGGTTTAGACTCGGGTTTTGTTTAGAGAAGTTTAGCTATATTGTTACTTTTATTTGTCTTCGCTCGTAGCGGTTAGTGCGACCGTCAAGACATTCTATCGAAACCCCATCTTGTGAGATTAATCCCATCTAGCATATTCGCAATTTTGAGATTGCTTGGCTATTCTTGCATGTTCTTCGATTTGCTTGCAGGAAAAATCCTTCGTGGATAGGTCGATCACGCCGTTGGCTCGGTCGATAACGCCGTGGAGTTGGTTCAACGATTGCCGTGGATATCAGTCATGTACGGTTCTCCCTGTACGGTTGGTAGCCGAATTGTGAGGGTCAAGTCCCACCAAAAATCGTTGTTATCTCTCTCTCATCTAAAGATCGGGTCCCAATTCACATCAAGTGGTATCAGTTTTCAGCTTCATCGGTGAGAGATTTACATTATTAGATTAGTTATTTTCTTTCCTATAACCCAAAAAAAGCCAAAAAATTAGATTAGTTCATCCGCTGCACCTATCTTTTTAGCCTTTAGCAATTTTTGCATCTAGTATTTGTTAGTTGAATTTTTGGTTGCATTCATCTAATACTAGTGCTGGTCTAGATTAGTCCGAGAGAATATTATCTACTAGATCAACTTTGTTTTTGTCCACAATATTTTCCACCGCCAATTTCGTGCCTCGAGTTGGTTGTTCATTGGAAAAACAAATTCAGATCCGATCTTCATCAGTTACGTATTCATCATATACTGCTCCATGTGTCCGCCTGCCGCGTATCGCCTTTTTTTTGTTATTCCGCGTGGTCCGCTTGCCACGCGAATGTACCACCGATTTTCTGCATGCAGTATCCACCCAGCGTACAGTGCTGCCAACTATTTCTGCTGTACCACAGACATTGAAAGCAAATACCCTGTTTGCCTCTCGGCGTCGTTGTTCCCTCACACCACGGTATTGCATGCATGTAGCACACGTTCCATCAGGCCATCACCACACAAGTTCTGACTTTTTTTCTTTTGATTAATACATGGTTTGCCTTTTCAGCACACCCTCCGACACTAGTAGCAGCCGAGTTGTGTCTCGTTCTGTGCTTCTTTATATTGTTTGCTAGTGACCGGCCTGTAAAAAAAGCAAAAAAAAAGACAAAGAAAAAGGAAAAAGGAAAAAAAACAAGGAAAAAAAGAAAGCAAAAAAAAGTGAAACAAAAATCAGGCCAGCTAGTATCTGTTTTGAGCTGATATTTTGTATTCTGGACAATCTTTTTGCTGCTACAGGGCTTGATCATCACTCATTTGTCATCAGTTTTCGAGACATTATATATGTGTATCTCTCGATTATATCTAGCTTATTAGAGCTGCCATGTCATTTTTTGCCACCAATTCCACTCATTTGACTCAGTATCTAGCCTTAGATTGTTTTGTCTCTTACCAGTCGACTGCCACCACTAGTTAGGAGTTTGAGCAATTATTCAACTTGCATTACTTTTTGCTAAATTGTGCCACCAATATTGTGAGTTGAGAAGCCTTTTCCAAGCTACACTTTTTCCTACCAATAAGTACAGGTCACGGCTCTACTGATTCCTGGTTATCGCTCCAACCAATCTTCATCGATCGTTTGAAGCCAACACCAACGCGCCGATCACCACATGTTGCATTGTAAGAACAAGTAAGAATTTGATACTAAGCTTTAGTGTGAGCGATTTTTTTCTCTCCACCACAACCTACTAGTTGATAGGGTTTATACATTGTGTTTTTCTCTTTTGCTAACAATGGCACAGGATCAACCCACACTTGAGGGTCTCATCGCGGATGTGAAAGTCACCAGCGAGCATCTCGCCCAACTTGAGGGTGCTCAAATTGCGGCCGAAGAGAGGCTCAAGGCCATAGAGGATGCACAGGGTGTTGCCAACACACATCTACAGGACATCTTGTCACGTCTGGATGAGTTGCAGGCTGCACCCCACGTCACCACCAACGTTGATCCTCGCAACTCCGCGGGTGTTGCCGCTATTTCGCAAGCTTGGCGTGTGCCCATGGGTCATCCACAACACCCAGCTACTGCCACTGATGCCGCCACCATAAACCAGCACCAACAAATTCCTCCCCGCGTCGAGCAACATGGGACGACTACGAGGATTATTCTGGTGACACCGAAGACGACCAAATGGTCAACCACCACAATGACCGTGCTCATCGACAACTACGTTTCAATCGTCATGGTATGGCACGAGGTCAACCTAGGTATGATGTTAGAGATTATGAACACTCTAGTGCCAAAATCAAATTTACTATGCCTACTTTCAATGGTAAATATAATCCAGATGTTTATCTTGACTGGGAACTTTCTGTTGAACAAAAATTTGCATGTCATGATATTCCCGAGAACCAAAGAGTTAGGGCAGCCACTAGTGAATTTACAAACTTTGCTTCCATGTGGTGGAGTGAATATTGTCGTATTAATGCAAATAATATACCTGCTACTTGGGATGCTTTAAAATGAGCTATGCGACGACGTTATGTTCCTTCATATTATGCTCGTGACAAACTGAATGAATTGCAACGTTTAAAACAAGGTAGTAGCTCTGTAGAGGATTATTATCAAGAATTACAAACTGGCTTAGTGCGATGTGGATTAGTTGAAACCGACGATGCTATGATGGCAAGATTTTTAGGTGGTTTGAATCGTGATATTCAGGATATCTTGGACTATAAGGAGTACAATTCTATTACTCGTTTGTTTCATTTTGCTTGTAAAGCTGAAAGGGAAGTACAGGGCGACACAACAAGGGACGGGGTAACTTTTCTGCAGGTCGTCACTCATCCTGGACACATTCTCCGACTGTCCGAACCACTACCGAGGCAACACCACATGTCTCGAACAATGGTGCACTCCCAATAAGTTCAAAATCAGCTCCACAATCCTCTGCGGCGTCGAGAGCAATTTCTCAAGCACCCACCACTTCGTCTGGACGCACAAGGGACATGAAGTGTCATATATGCAAAGGTGGCGGGCACTTGATGAGGGACTGCCCAAATAAACGTACATTCATTGTGCGGGAAGATGGTGAGTACTCTTCTGCTAGTGATTTGGATGAAGATACACGTGCCATGCTTGTGTAACACCCCGGATGTAATTTACCTTATCTGTACTCCAACTCTTGCCGTTTCCGGCACTAAGTTATTTTATTTCATCGTTGTCGGGTTTTTTGTCTCCGCGTGTTGTTGTCTTTGTCATGCATCTCATATCATGTCATCATGTACATTGCATTTGCATACGTGTTCGTCTCATGCATCCGAGCATTTTCCCAGTTGTCCCTTTTGCATTCCGGCGCTCCTATGTCCTCCAGTGGTCCTTTCTACCTCTTTTCGTGTGTGGGTGTTAAACGTTTTCGGATTGGACCGATACTTTCCAAGCGGCCTCGGTTTACTACCGATAGACCGCCTGTCAAGTTTCGTGCCATTTGGACTTCGTTTGATACTCCAACGGTTAACCGAGGGACCGAAAAGGCCTCGTGTGTGTTGCAGCCCAACACCCTTCCAAAGTGGCCCAAAACCCACCTAAACCTCCTCCACTATCTAGATCGTTCGATCACGATCGCGTGGCCGCAAACCGCACCTCATTTGGAGCTTCCTAGCTCCCTCTACCTCTATAAATAGACCCCCATTTCCAATTCCCGGATCTTCTCCCCACTAACCCTAAAAATCCACCTGCGCCGCGCCGGACACGTCCGATCCCGGCCGGACGCATCGCCGTGGCCAACCGCCTGCCGCCACGTGTTGCCGCCGCACTCCTCCCGCCGCCGGCCCGGGAAGCCCACTCCGGGCCCCCACGAGCCCATCGCCTCCCGTCGCCTCGCCCGATCCACCTCCGCCCGGATCCTGCGCGTCGGCCGGCTCCTCCCTGCCGCGGATCCGCCGCCCCGCCGCCATCCAAGGTCGCCGCCGGCGCCGCCACTCTAGCGCCACTGCTCGCCGCCTCGCCTGCTCGCCGCTGCACGCATCCGACCTCGCCGGCCCGCGCCTCGACTTCCGCGCCGCCCCCTTCACCACCTGGCGCCGCCGCCAACGCCGCTCGTCGCCCCGTCGCCGGAACCGCCCTCCGCCGCCATCTTCCACATCTCCGGTGACAGTTCTGGCCACTCCTTGGATTGCGTGCCCCGGACGAACCCTAGATCTGATCTAGCCGGGTTGACTTTTTCTCCTAACCCCAGTAATTTTGAGTGTTTTTCATCATGTTGTAACTCTTCACCCGTAGCTCCGATTCGTGCGTGTAGCATATCAAAATGTTCGCCTCGACGAGTACATCATTTCATATCATTGCATCATTTTCAGTTGAGCTAATATTGATGCCCGAAATGTTGTCGGAGAGGGCTATTTGAGGAAAGTTGCAGATCTGTTTCAGCAAATGTCCTTTTGTCATTTTTGCCATGATTAATGTGTGCATGCTATGATCCTGAGCTCTACATGTGTTTTGAAGAATGCCATGTCATATTTACAGAGGTGTTTGCCATGTATTTTTGTGATCTTCATGGTGACCAAGCATGCAAAGTAGCTTACTCAATGATGCTGATTTCAGGGACTTAGAATTTCACTAAGTCCTTGTCCTGTATTTGTTTTTATGCCATATGTTCATGTTGTTTCCTAGTGATCCGTGCCTCTTTAGAGGATGATCAGTAAGGATGTTTTGTTAATATTGTGGTGCTCTATCCATAGATGTCTTTGTTTGCATTTATGGAGCACCATAGCTTGAGTCAATCGAGCTCTACTTTTGCTATAAAATGTTCCTCGCAGATTGTTAACATGTTTAGCGATTTTGCCGAGCTTGTTGTTGTTGATCCGTCCATGCTATGTTGTTGTTCTTGCCATGTCTAGCTTCTATGTCATGTCTTCTTGATGGGTGTATGCTTATTTTGTCATGTAATGCCTCGTAGTGAGTGCATCGAGCTCATAAACATGCCTACTCGTTAACTATTTTGCATGCTCCAGTTTTTCACTAAGTCTGAATCTGTTTATGTTTTTGCTATGTTCGCATGCTTGCAATTATATTTTCTGATCCCTTTTGGCTCAAGGTCACTAAGGGACTTTTGTTATATGCTTAGAGTATCTTCATTCCATGCCTTGCTTTGCCATGATATGTAACTGTAGCATGTAGTTTTCATGCTATAAAGATTGCTTCCTGATGATAAATTCCTGATTTGTTGTTATTTCACTAAGTCTGAAACCTGTTATCATTTGCACTTTTGCCATGCTTGTTCGAACCTGTTAATGAGTGAATTAGCCGTAGCTCAGTGTTTATCTTTTGTCAAGCATCATGAGAGGATCCCTGCCATGTATTTTGTTGTCATGTTTGAGTGTTGTAGCATATTTATCTTGATGCATTTAGATGGCTACTTGTTGTTTATCGGTATGTTACTTGCTCGAGATTCGATCGTCGGTATCTCAATACCTAGTTCAATCTCGTTACCGGCAAGTCTCTTTACTCGTTCTGTAATGCAACATCCCGCAACTAACTCATTAGTCACATTACTTGCAAGGCTTATAGTGATGTGCATTACCGAGAGGGCCCAGAGATACCTCTCCGACAATCGGAGTGACAAATCCTAATCTCGATCTATGCCAACTCAACAAACACCATCGGAGACACCTGTAGAGCATCTTTATAGTCACCCAGTTACGTTGTGACGTTTGATAGCACACTAAGTGTTCCTCCGGTATTCGGGAGTTGCATAATCTCATAGTCATAGGAACATGTATAAGTCATGGAGAAAGCAATAGCAATAAACTAAACGATCATAGTGCTAAGCTAACGGATGGGTCAAGTCAATCACACCATTCTCTAATGATCTGATCTCATTCATCAAATGACAACTCATGTCTATGGTTAGGAAACTTGACCATCTTTGATTAGCGAGTTAGTTAAGTAGAGGCATACTAGTGACATTCTGTTTGTCTATGTATTCACACATATACTAAGTTTCCGGATAATACAATTCTAGCATGAATAATAAACATTTATCATGATATAAGGAAATATAAATAACAACTTTATTATTGCCTCTAGGGCATATTTCCTTCATGTCTATGGTTATGAAACTTAACCATCTTTGATTAATGAGTTAGTCTAGTAGAGGCTTACTAGGGACACCGTGTTTTGTCTATGTATCCACACATGTATCAAGTTTCCGGTTAATACAATTCTAGCATGAATAATGAACATTTATCATGATATAAGAAAATATAAATAACAACTTTATTATTGCCTCTAGGGCATATTTCCTTCACGCATAAGATCACGGAGCTACAAGAGATCGTGAATACTGAATGACGAAATCTAAGACCATCTTCGATGTCTTCGTCGAGGAGATGGCCCAGCAGAGGGTTATGAGGCAATTTGGTCTTCGGCAGTTAGAGGTCCCTCCTCGCATGTGACGCCCCGAGACCAACGCGCCAGGTGTCTTCCAGTTATTCGCTGTTGTTGCCTTGTCATTCGATTGCGTGTTGCATCTTGCCATGTCATCATCCGCATTGCATCATCATGTTTTTCAAACTTGCATCCGTCCGGGTTCCCCCAGTTCTCTCCGTTGTCCGTTCTGAGCCCAACCACACTCGCACGCGCCCGCGGCATGTCCGAACTATTATTTTATAAGTGGCCGGAAAATGTTCTCGGAATGGGTTGAAAGTTGGCTGCGGTGTTGTTATGTTGTTAGTAAGTCGCTTGCCAAGTTTCATCGCATTCGGAGTTCGTTTGACGCCCCAATGATTAACTATAGCGGCAATATAGCCGGTCAAACGTCGGATGTTTTCGGTCTCCGAAAACTATTGTCGGGCTTTCTCTCTCTTTCCTCCCTAGACTGTCTACACACTCCACTACCTACCGCCAGGTCCAACCTAACCTCTCTCGTCAGCCCGCGGCCCTCCTCGCGCGCGCGTCCGAAAGCTGTCCCGGACCCGGGCAGTCGTCACCGTTGGGTCCGGATCATCCCCAAACATCCCCAAAATATCATCGTTTTATTTTTTGGACTCCCTAGCATATTTATTCTCGTCCGTCGGATTTTGATCGGAAGATCCAACTCCCCTATTTTCCATATATATAGTCCACTCCTAGTCTATTTTGGACAAAGCCTAAAATAAAGGGACTTGTCCCGTCGAGCCGCCGCCACCCACCTCGGGATCCCTCCCAATCCACCTACCTCCTCCTCTGTTTCTGCATCTGACCAGCCATCCCACGCCTCCACCTCGACTGCGGCCGTCTTCCAGCGCCCAGCCTCCTCCTCCCTTGCCTCTTGGACGCGTTCGATCGCCCGCAGGCATCATCGTCCACGCCCTCAGGAGCTAGCTGTAGCCCCGCGTCTCCCTCCGTGCTCGTGCCCGAGCAGGAAATTCCCAGCGGAGCTTGTCCGCGAGCAGACCCGCCGGAGCAGACCAAGCCCCGCCTCCAGGGACCTTCCCCGGCGCTCCCTCGACCCACGCCGCCTCGGATCGGTCGAGCCACACCGGATCCAGCCATCTCCGCCGGTCCCCTGCCTCGTCGTCGTCACGTTGCGTCCTCCGCGCCGCCTCGCCTCCGTCGGGCCTCCCTACACCAAGCCCTTGCTCGCCCCGACCCCGGGTCGCCGGAGACACCAGGGGATTTCCTCTGCCTCGCCTCGTTCGCCCGCAAGCTTCTGCGCCGCCCGGAGCTCCTCAACGCCGGCCGGATCCGTCGCCCTGGAGACCCGCCTCCCCGCCGCCCTCTCGTCCGGTTCCAGCCACCTCTGCAGCCGTTCTTCGCCACCAGGGAGCCGTCACCCCGCCAAGTCCCTCGTCGCCCGCTTCTTCTTGGACCGGCCATGGAACCACCCGCCTACGGCCACCTACGCTGAGGTCCAGCCGGATCTGTACCCCAGTGCCTCGCCTCGGACCTCCTGCGATGCGTGCTGTCGTCGCCTTCCTCCAGCGTCGCCGGCCTCACCTGCTGCTGCCGCTGTTTCCCCTATCAAACGAACAAGCATGACCCAGTGCCAAGTCCAGTCGATCCCCTGCGCGTTGACCATGCCCATGCATCGTCCCCGCGCCTGTGCCACAAGAGCGCTGAGGCCCAGCAGTGCCTGTCCTTCGCCCGCTTCCCCGGCCCAACGCTCCAGCAGGCCTACCTCTTGCCTCTACCTCCTTTGCCGAGCTGGGCCAAGGCCCACTGGGTGAGCCCACCCCCAGCACCCCACCTTTTCTTTTCTTTTTATCATGTTGGGCCAGCCGACCAGTTTCGGCTCGTAATGGTTTTTTTTCAAATCTGGGATTTTAGCAATTTTTTCCAGAGAAACCAGTTTTACAAGAAGCCCCCTAGACTTCATGCATATTATAACTCCACAATTGTGCATCGGATCTAAATAATTTATATATGAAACTTGCTTAGAATCTTGTCTAGTTTCATAATATACAACTTTCATGCATGTTTAAAATGTTTAAATTGTTGTTTGTTTAATTTTTTCAAATGCCATGTTAAAATGATTTAATTCATAACTTAATAACCGTAGCTCAGATTTAAATAAACTGTATAAGTAAATGGGGTAGAAAAATGCATAGTTTAACATGGTGCACTCATATTGCATGTTCAAGAACTCTAAAATTATGCTTAGGGCAGATTAGTACCAAACCTAATATATGCATATGAGGATTTTCCGGACTTGTTGCTTGTTGTTCCGGCCTCATTTAAACTTGCCTAGATAGGTAGTTTTCATATGCTTCACCCCTTGCCATGCTAACCAACATTTAATATTGTTGAGTACTTAAACGGGAGAGAACTAAATAATTGTTGTGGTGTTTCGTCAATATGCAACTCGTTGCATATTGAGCTCCACTTAACTTGTAGTTTTGCTTGTGCACTTTGCCATGCCATGCCTCATTAAACCGGGCATGCATCATACTTGGTTGTGCATCATGACATGTTGATGTGATGGTTGTTTACTATGTTGTTTGCTTCTTTCCGGTGTTTCTTCTTCAGGTTAGTTCCGATAACGTCGCGTTTGTGAGGGTTGCTAGTTGTAGGTGAAGTTGAAGTTTATTCCATGTTGGAACATAGATATGTTGGGATATCACAATATATCTTATTTAATTAATGCATCTATATAGTTGGTAAAGGGTGGAAGGCTCGGCCTTATGCCTGGTGTTTTGTTCCACTCTTGCCGCCCTAGTTTCCATCATACCGGTGTTATGTTCCTTGATTCTGCGTTCCTTACGCGGTTGGGTGTTATGGGAACCCCTTGACAGTTTGCTTTGAATAAAACTCCTCTAGCAAGGCTCAACCTTGGTTTTACATTTGCCTAACAACCTACTACCCTTCCCTTGGGTCGTCCAACCCGAGGGTCATCTTTATTTTAACCCCCCCCCCCCCCGGGCCAGTGCTTGTATAGGTGTTGGTCTGTACCAGGCAGCCTGCAGGGCCACCTCGGGGCAACTCGAGGGCTGGTTTTACTCGTAGCTTGACCTATCCAGTGTTGCCCTGAGAACGAGCTATGTGCAGCTCCAATCGAGATTGTTGGCACATCAGGCGGCTTTGCTGGTCTTATTTTACCATTGTCGAAATGTCTTGTAACGGGGATTCCTAGTCTGATCGGGTATTACCGGGAGAAGGAATATCCTTTGTTGACCGTGAGAGCTTGTGATGGGCTAAGTTGGGACACCTCTGCAGGGTTTGAACTTTCAAAAGCCGTGCCCGCAGTTATGGGCAGATGGGAATTTGTTAATGTCCGGTTGTAGAGAACTTGACACTTAACTTAATTAAAATGCATCAACTATGTGTGTAGTCGTGATGGTCTCTTCTCGGGGGAGTCCAGGAAGTGAACACGGTTCTTGTGTTCTGCTTGAAGGTAAGTAGTTTCAGGATCACTTCTTGATCATTGCTAGCTTCACGACCACTGTGTTGCTTCTCTTCTCGCTCTTATTTGTGTAAGTTAGCCACCATACATGCTTAGTGCTTGCTGCAGCTCCACCTCACTACCCCTTTCCTACCCATAAGCTTAAATAGTCTTGATCTCGCGGGTGTGAGATTGCTAAGTCCTCGTGACTCACAGATACTTCCAAACAGTTGCAGGTGCCGATGATACCAGTGCAGGCGATGCAACCCAGCTCAAGTGGGAGCTCGATGAAGATCGTGCTCGCTATTATGTTTCCTTTCCTGTTGATCAGTAGTGGAGCCTAGTTGGGGCGATCGGGGATCTAGCATTTGGGGTTGTCTTTTTTATTTTGGTTCCGTAGTCGGACCTTGATTGTATTCTGGATGATGTATGTTTAACTTATATTTGTGTGAAGTGGCGATTGTAAGCCAACTCTTTATCCCTTCCTTATTCAGTACATGGGATTGTGTGAAGATTACCCCTCTTGCGACAAACCTACCATGCGGCTATGCCTCTAAGTTGTGCCCCGACATGTGGGAGATATAGTCGCATTGTGGGTGTTACAAGTTGGTATCAGAGCCATCCCCGACTTAGGAGCCCCCTGCTTGATCGAATCGCTGACGTTGTTGAGTCTAGAACAAAATATTTTGAGTCTTAGGTTTATATATATCGGAGAGTAGGATTATTTTTACTTCTCAGTCCCTTCGTCGCTCTGGTGAGGCCTCCTGACGTAGAGTTTTGACTCTTCTCTCCTCAAATTTCACAAATTTTTTTAGGATCACGCGGGTATCTTTGAATCGTTTCGATTGTTTTGTGACGAGAACATTGTTCTTGGTGCCTCCTGACACTTAGGGGTTGTGGCAGTGTCTCGAGGAGTTGAGCTCCGAGGTGTTGTCATCACAATTTTATCATTGCAGTTCTGGACTACCTGAGTTCGCCGACATCGAAATCTCTTTTATGCAGTTGTTGGTGAGATAACCTTGATGCCACCCAGTACCAGGTCGGGAGTTCGGGAGTATTGCCATAACTCGTATAACGGATGCTTTTCGAAAGTTGAGGTAAATGATTTCCAAAGGTTTCTTGGTTATGTGTTGAAGGATGGATACAGCTGGATGTAGGGATTGTTAGTTTGGGTGAGATATTATGCTTCCCCCGTATCCCCAACACCTGATTGCATAACCAGAAAGTTTCGGGAGTTTATAAGTGGAAATTCAAGTAGCTCCTAGGATATCTTTCCGACAGATGTATGATATGAAATTGGGGTTCGACGTCTAGTGGTCCGCCTATCCATGGTTGGTTTTACAGTGGTATCATTGTGTCTTAAAGAGTCCTTGGCTATGCTGACTCGAGGACGCTTCGTATGTCATGTGCACTACCTTGTACATGATGGTGCTGTACGATCGAGCCCGTGTGGGCCCCACCACGAAAACTTTGGACAAAATCTCTATCATATATTTGTTCCGGCTTATTTTGCAAGCCAATTCTTTGTTTTGTTTTGTGGTATTCGAGTTGCTTCGAAGTCAAGTGTAGATTCCATACCTTCCTTAAGTAGTGTCCTCATATTTCTATGTGGATGCTAATCCTTCATGATAATCGAGATTGTCTTGTCAGTCCTTTTTCAACCGGCATGTTTCTCTTCAAGTGGATTCGATCATTTTCGACATCCGCAAGATCAACTCTAAGTCTTCCCAACGGTGTTCGTTTCATCCGTCCCCAAGTTGTCTTTGTTTTCCCTCCCACCCACCCTTTTTCTTCAAGGATTCAGATTTCTTAATCAAATATCCTTTTATTGATGGGAAGCCTCTGCATTCTTTTCCGTCAATATTCTTATCCGGTGATTCTCATGAAGATACTAAGGAAGCCTCAAGTTCATCACTCTTCACTCGTTTTCTTCTCCGGTGGATTTAATTCAAGCTTTGTCGATCACATCCTTTGCTCGGTTCTAATGTTTTCTCATGCCGGTGCACCTCTTAATCATCCACTTCTCGCTATTCAATTATTCTGGAGTGCTGAAGATTTCTCAGAAGATTCAAGTTTCCATTCTCAATTTGCTCAAGTTCTTTTGTGGATGTTAGCTCATTCAAGCCATTTAAATCAACCGGTGCAGTCTCCCTTTTAAGTAATCGTTCTACGGTGCTTTTCTTTGAGTGGGCCCTAACCCACAGGTCTTTTCCCAGGATCTTACCTGACTCTTCTATTTTCCCGGTGTTATTCTCAAATTCATTGCAAAGTATGACGTAAGTATGAATTGTCATCAGTCATATGTCTTTCTCTAAGATCTTTCAAATCCTTTTCATCTTTGGCTCTACCTTTCCTCTTTTAATCCTTCCAGAGTGCCTTAACAATTCATGGTGGTGTTTCTCATTGTCATTCTCTGCATTTGAAGACCGAAGAATAGCTTCCCTTAAATCTTGCTCCATTCTCTTCAAGATTCATGGTTCTAGCTTGTTGCCATCCTCTCATAATTGTTTTCAATTGTGAGAATTCTTTTCAACCATCTGGGGCATTTCAGGAACCTTTGTCAGTTTGATTCTCCGGAGCCTATTATTTCAAAAGATTTATTCATTCTAGCCTCCAGCTCTCGTTCTACAAATCTTACCGGTGCATCGTTCAAGTTTTCTCTAATCAGATCATGATCTCTTCGTTCTCATGTATCTAAATTCCCTCAACTATCTTCATTCGTTCTCTAATTCTTCCCGATATTTCTTTATCTTTTCTTCGTTCATTTTCAATTCTTACGGTGGTTCTTCCAAGATTCTTCTTCCTTCGTTTATCATATCAATTCATTCGTTCTTTCCAAACCCCATCGGTGGATCGTTGAAGACTTTTCTCAAGTTTGTGCTATATCTATCTTAATCCTTTCTACGAGAATAAGTAGTATGCCAAATCCGTTGCTTGTCATCAATCTAAATTGGTGAAGGTTACACATAACATAATTCTTATTCCCGGTTCATCCAGGTGATTCATCTTTCTCTCTGGAGTTGTCCTTCATATCACATTCTCGGTTCGAGATGCTTCATCTTTTCTTTTTCGGAGTTTGTTCATGATGAATAAATTCTCGGTTTCAATTGTTTCATCTTTTCTTTTCCCGGAGTCCCAAGCTCTCAACATCACGAAGGTACATCTAAATCATTGTAAGGCTTCAATCTTATTCTTTTCATCCTTCACTTCTTTTGATAATCCTTTTATTATCGGAGTTCTCACGATGGTTCAACTTGGTGGTTCGTCAAGGCTTTCTTTCATTCTTCAATTGTTCTTCAAGATCTTCTCTCGGAGTTAGGATGCGCCAAGCTATACTCTAAAATAAACATGGTGCTCAACGCATGTCTTGTTTTGAAGAGTTCAAGTATTCTTCATCATGCATTCCAAAGTGTGATTCTTTCTACCTTATCTTTTGAGGTGGTGCTATATCTTTTCTTGACAATTTCCATTCTTGTTTCGCGATTCACGTGTTGTCAAGAATGAGGTATTTTAAATCCATCAATCTCTTCATTGGAAGTATCTTGGGTTATATTTCACCTAAAGCTTTCCCTAAGGATTGTTGCTAATTATGGTGCTTATAAATGACCCAAGTTCTTCATTTATCCTCTCAGTGAAATAAGTTTCTCGTCTCCTTGTTCATATCAATCCAATCTATCATTTCTGTTAGTGGCAGAGTTTCGCCTCAATTTTGAGAAGTTTTCCATAAGCCCACAACAAGCTTATTGTTTTTCGTTGTTGATTTTTCTTCAACTCCGTCCAGGCCTTCTTCATAAGGATGTTTCTTTCAAATTCATTTGTGGGAGGAGTTATCATTTTTCTTCTCCGTTCTTTCGTTCCATCAATCTAGATTCTATTCTTTCTTCTGGAGGCATTGTGATGTTGCTCTCTTCGTCCTATCATCTCATTTTGCCAAGATCATGCTCTTTCCTTTGTCTATCCATTCAATGGGAGCGTCGTGTCCTTCAGTCAAGTTTTCTCATCTTATCTAGTTTTGCCTCCCTTCTCAATCGGAGAGCTGTCCAAAATCCTTTTTTACCCCTTGTGCCATTCTTTCAATAGTTCCGGAGGCAGTGTGTTGTTGATTTCATCAAGCATGCTCTCATCTTGTCAAGTTCATGTTCAATTCCTTCCATTTACAGTCGGAGTGTTGTCCAAATTATATCATTCTTATTCCTTCTCTATCTTGTTTAACCGGAGTGTTGTCGTAATTAACCTTTATCGTTCCTTGTACATCTCGTTTCTACGAGTGCTTGCATGTACTTCTTGTCCATTGCAACACTTTTTCTTATGTCATTCAACCTACAAGGTTCTAGTAATGTTCCTTGTTCCTCTTTTCTAACGGAGTGTTTTCAACCTCGTTCATCTTCGTTGTATTCTTTTCTCGAAATTGTTTAACCTTGCAAGGTTCTTTGGTTTCACTCATTTGTCAAAGAAGCAACTTAATTTTACCTCTTCTCTTCCTCTTCTGTTTCTCTCCGGTGCCATCCTAGACCTCGGGACGAGATCCTCTCGTAGTGGTGGAGTGTTGTGATGCCCCGAGACTGATGCGCCAGGTGTCTTCCAGTTATTTGTTGTTGTTGCCTTGTCATTCCATTGCGTGTTGCATCTTTCCATGTCATCATCCGCATTGCATCATCATGTTCTTCAAACTTGCATCCGTTTGGGTTCCCCCAGTTCTCTCCGTTGTCTGTTCTGAGCCCAAACACACTTGCACGTGCCGCGGCATGTCCAAAATATTATTTTATAAGTGGCCGGAAAATGTTCTCGGAATGGGTTGAAAGTTGGTGTGACGCCCCGAGACCGATGTGCCTGGTGTCTTCCAGTTATTCGTTGTTGTTGCCTTGTCATTTGCTTGCGTGTTGCATTTCATCATGCCATCATGTGCATTGCATCATCATGTTTTCAGAAACTTGCATTCGTCCGGGTTCCCCAGTTCCGTCTGTTGTCCGTTCTGAGCCCAGTCACACTCGCACGCGCCCGCGGCATGTCCGAAATAGTATTTTATAAGTGGCCAGAAAATGTTCTCGGGTTGGGTTGAAAGTTGGCGTGCGGTCTTATTACAGTGTAGATAGACTGCCTGTCAAGTTTCATCGCATTCGGAGTTCATTTGATAGCCCAACTGTTAAACTATAGCGGCATTATACCCGGTCTAACGTCGGACGTTTTCGGTCTCCGGAAACAGTCGCCGGGGCTATCTCTCTTCTCTTCTCTCAGCTCGAGACCATCTATACAGTCCACTACTCACCGCCAGGCCCTACCTTACCTCTCTCGTCAGCCCGCGACCCTCCTCGCGCGCGCGCCCGAAAGCTATCACGGACCCGACTCGGACTGTCGCTACCATTGTGTCCGGATCATCCCCGAATACCTGCAAAACGTCTCTGTTTCTTTATTTGGACTCCCCAACCTTTTATCTCGACCGTCCGATCTAAATTGGAGGGTCCAAATAGCCCTTTATCTCATTGCTATATATATTTAGGCCAACCCTAATATCTAGGGAGTCCGTCCCATCCTTCCCCCTCGCGCCGCCACTTTCCAAATCCCACATCGGGATCCTCCCTGATCCCCTCGGCCACCTCCTCCAACCCCTCGTCGCCGCCAAATTCCACCCGCAACCATCCATCCATCCGATCCAGTGGCACCTCACCCTGAGCCACCTCTAGCCCGCAACCTCGTGCTTGTGCCCGAGCAGGAGCTCGTCCACGAGAAGAACAGATGAGCCCCGCCGCCCGTCCGCTGCCTCCTTGCTTCACCACCTTTCTCTCCCTCCCTCCCTGACCTCTCTTGCTCTTGTGGAACAGCAGCCCCGTCGGATCTTCGCCGGAGCAGAAGCTCCATGACCGTGCCCGCCTGATGCTCAAGCCACCACCAAGAACTACTCCATCGCCACAAGTTCCGGCGTCCAGGACCTCCCCCGCAACCATCCAACTTGTTCCCGGCCTCCTCGTTGTGCTCTGCCGTCCACTGCTCGGCGACCCATACAGCCGCAACCTCCATGGCCGAGTTCACACCCGGCGCTGAGCTCCAGATCCTTCAGCCTCTGCCTCCCCTGCCGCCTGGACAAGTCTGGTCCTCCTTCGCCCTCCCGTGAAGCCATGTGCGCCAAGATCCTCCTCCGGCCGGTCCTGCTGCGGCAAGTCCCACTGGCCTCCCTGTTCCCGCGCCTGCGTCGCCCTGTTGCCGCGAGTGCAGACGCCGGCGAAGCCCCGTAGGTCGCCCCTTGCCAAGTCCGGCACCGAGCTGCTCTTCCTCCCGCTGGCCTCCTCTGCGCGTCAAGTCCGATGCTGCACCTTCGCCAAGCCCCGCCATCACGCCCTGCTTCCTCTGTTTCGAGCAGATGAACAAGACAGCCATGGCTTGTTTGATCGAACCGGCCCCAACCACGAGTGAACGCGCCCTTCCTTCGCCTGCGTTGACAGAAGCTGTGCCAGGCCCAGATCCCGCCAAGCGCTGAGGCCCAGGCCTCTCCAGTCAGATCCGGCCCAGCCACTTCTCCACTGTCAGCCCATGGCCCGATGTGAGCATAGCCCAGCCCCTCCATTATTTTGTGCATCTGCGTCTGATAGTTATGTTGCGCCTATTGCCTTACTGGGCCTCTCCTACAGATTCAACCCAGTAGTGTTTTTTTTAGTCTGTGCAATTTTAGCTATTATCCGCAGGATTGCAGTTTTACAGAAAAGCCCTCATATATCATTCATTTAATAACTCACAAATGGTGCATCATATTAAAACAATTTATATGTGAAATATGCTTAGTTTTTCATCTAGTTTCATAATATGTCATTTTCATCTATGTTTCAAATGTTTAAATACCGATTGATTAAATTTGTTCTAATGCCATGTTAAAATGCTTTAATTCATAACTTAATAACCGTAGCTTGGTTTCAAATAATATTTATATATAAATGAAGGAAATATGCCCTAGAGGCAATGATAAAGTTACTATTTATTTCCTTATATCATGATAAATGTTTATTATTCATGCTAGAATTGTATTAACCGGAAACATAATACATGTGTGAATACATAGACAAACAGAGTGTCACTAGTATGCCTCTACTTGACTAGCTCGTTGATCAAAGATGGTTATGTTTCCTAACCATAGACATGAGTTGTCATTTGATTAACGGGATCACATCATTAGGAGAATGATGTGATTGACTTGACCAATTCTGTTAGCATGGCACTTGATCGTTTAGTTTGTTGCTATTGCTTTCTTCATAACTTATACATGTTCCTATGACTATGAGATTATGCAACTCCCGTTTACCGGATGAACACTTTGTGTGCTACCAAACGTCACAACATAACTGGGTGATTATAAAGGTGCTCTATAGGTGTCTCCGAAGGTACTTGTTGGGTTGGCGTATTTCAAGATTAGGATTTGTCACTCCGACTGTCGGAGAGGTATCTCTGGGCCCTCTCGGTAATGCACATCACTTAAGCCTTGCAAGCATCGCAACTAATGAGTTAGTTGCGGGATGATGTATTACGGAACGAGTAAAGATACTTGCCGGTAACGAGATTGAACTAGGTATTGAGATACCGACGATCAAATCTCGGGGAAGTAACATACCGATGACAAAGGGAACAACGTATGTTGTTATGCGGTCTGACCGATAAAGATCTTCGTAGAATATGTGGGAGCCAGTATGAGCATCCAGGTTCCGCTATTGGTTATTGACCGGAGACGTGTCTCGGTCATGTCTACATTGTTCTCGAACCCGTAGGGTCCGCACACTTAAGGTTTCGATGACAGTTATATTATGCGTTTATGAGTTTTGATGTACCGAAGGTTGTTCGGAGTCCCGGATGAGATCGGGGACATGACGAGGAGTCTCGAAATGGTCGAGACATAAAAATCGATATATTGGACGACTATATTCGGATATCAGAAAGGTTCCGGGTGATTCGGGTATTTTTCGGAATACCGGAGAGTTACGGGAATTCGCCGGGGAGTATATGGGCCTTATTGGGCCATACGGGAATAGAGGAGAGAGGCCAAAAGGAAGGAGGCGCGCGCCCCCCCTCTGGTCCGAATTGGACAAGGGGTGCAACCCACTTTTCCTTGCTCCTCTCCCCTCTTTCCTTCTCTCCTACTCCAACAAGGGAAGGAGGAGTCGTACTCCCGGTGGGAGTAGGACTCCCCCCTTGGCACGCCCTCCTCCTAGGTCGGCCACCTCTCCCCTTGCTCCTTTATATACAGGGGCGGGGGGCACCTCTAGACACACAAGTTGATCAAGTTGATTGTCTCTTAGCCGTTTGCGGTGCCCCCCTCCACCATAGTCCAACTCGATAATACTATAGCGATGCTTAGGCGAAGCCCTGCGTTGGTAGAACATCAACATCGTCACCACGCCGTCGTGCTGACGAAACTCTCCCTCAACACTCGGCTGGATCGGAGTTCGAGGGACGTCATCGGGCTGAACGTGTGCTGAACTCGGAGGTGCCGTACGTTCGGTACTTGATCGGTTGGATCGTGAAGACGTACGACTACATCAACCGTGTTATGCTAACGCTTCCACTTACGGTCTACGAGGGTACGTGGACAACACTCTCCCCTCTCGTTGCTATGCATCACCATGATCTTGCATGTGCGTAGGAAATTTTTGAAATTACTACGTTCCCCATCAGTGGCATCAGAGCCTAGGTTTTATGCGTTGATGTTGTGCACGAGTAGAACACAAGTGAGTTGTGGGCGATATAAGTCATACTGCTTACCAGCATGCCACACTTTGGTTCGGCGGTATTGTTGGATGAACCGGCTCGGACCGACATTACGCGTACGCTTACGCGAGACTGGTTCTACCGACGTGCTTTGCACACAGGTGGCTGGCGGGTGTCAGTTTCTCCAACTTTAGTTGAACCGAGTGTGGCTACGCCCGGTCCTTGCGAAGGTTAAAACAGCACCAACTTGACAAACTATCATTGTGGTTTTGATGCGTAGGTAAGAACGGTTCTTGCTCAGCCTGTAGCAGCCACGTAAAACTTGCAACAACAAAGTAGAGGACGTCTAACTTGTTTTTGCAGGGCATGTTGTGATGTGATATGGTCAAGACGTGATGAGATATAAGTTGTTGTATGAGATGATCATGTTTTGTTGAAGTTATAGGCAATTGGCAGATGCCTTATGGTTGTCTCTTTATTGCATAAGATGCAAGTGCCAAATAATTGCTTTACTTTATCGCTATGCGATAGCAATAGTTGGCAAGATGACCATGTGATGACACATTGATATAGATCAAGATGATGGAGATCATGGTGTCATGCCGATGACGATGGAGATCATGACGATGCTTCGGAGATGGAGATCACAAGCATAAGATGATGATGGCCATATCATATCACTTATATTGATTGCATGTGATGTTCATCTTTTATGCATCTTATTTTGCTTAGTTCAACGGTAGCTTTATAAGATGATCTCTCACTAAATTTCAAGATAAAAGTGTTCTCCCTGAGTATGCACCGTTGCCAAAGTTCTTCGTGCTGAGACACCACGTGATGATCGGGTGTGATAAGCTCTACGTCCATCTACAATGGGTGTAAGACAGTTTTACACACGCAAAAATACTCGGGTTAAACTTGATGAGCCTAGCATATGCAGATATGGCCTCGGAACACTGGAGACCGAAAGGTCGAGCGTGAATCATATAGTAGATATGATCAACATAGTGATGTTCACCATTGAAAGCTACTCCATTTCACGTGATGATCGGTTATGGTTTAGTTGATTTGGATCATGTGATCACTTAGAAGATTAGAGGGATGTCTTTCTAAGTGGGAGTTCTTAAGTAATATGATTAATTGAACTTAAATTTATCATGAACTTAGTCCTGATAGTATTAGCGTATCTATGTTGTAGATCAATAGCGCGCGTTTAGCTCCCCTGTTTTATTTTTGATATGTTCCTAGAGAAAACTAAGTTGAAAGATGCTAGTAGCAATGATGCGGATTGGATCCGTGATCTGAGGTTTATCCTCATTGCTGCACAGAAGAATTATGTCCTTAATGCACCGCTAGGTGATAGACCTATTGCAGGAGCAGATGCAGATGTCATGAACGTTTGGCTAGCTCAATATGATGACTACTTGATAGTTTAGTGCACCATGCTTAACAGCTTAGAATCGGGACTTCAAAGACGTTTTGAACGTCATGGATCATATGGATGTTCCAGGAGTTGAAGTTAATATTTCAAGCAAATACCCAAGTTGAGAGATATGAAGTCTCCAACAAGTTCTATAGCTAAAAGATGGAGGAGAATAGCTCAAACAGTGAGCATGTGCTCAAATTGTCTGGGTACTACAATCGCTTGAATCAAGTGGGAGTTAATCTTCCAGATAAGATAGTGATTGACAGAATTCTCTAGTCACCATCACCAAGTTAGTAGAATTTTGTGATGAACTATAATATGCAAGGGATAATAGAAATGATTCCCAAGCTCTTCGTAATGCTGAAATCGATGAAGGTAGAAATCAAGAAAAATATCAAGTGTTGATGGTAGACAAGACCACTAGTTTCAAGAAAAGGGCAAAGGGAAGAAGGGGAACTTTAAGAAGAACGGCAAGCAAGTTGTTGCTCAAGTGAAGAAGCCCAAGTCTGGTCCTAAGCCTGAGACTAAGTGCTTCTACTGCAAAGGGACTGGTCACTGGAAGCGGAACTACCCCAAGTATTTGGCGGATAAGAAGGATGGCAAAGTGAACAAAGGTATATTTGATATACAGATTATTGATGTGTATTTTACTAGTGTTCATAGCAACCCCTCGGTATTTGATACTAGTTCAGTTGCTAAGAGTAGTAACTCGAAACGGGAGTTGCAAAATAAACAGAGACTAGTTAAGGGTGAAGTGACGATGTGCGTTGGAAGTGGTTCCAAGATTGATATGATCATCATCGCACACTCCCTATACTTTCGGGATTAGTGTTGAACCTAAATAAATGTTATTTGGTGTTGCGTTAAGCATAAATATGATTGGATCATGTTTATTGCAATACGGTTATTCATGTAAGTTAGAGAATAATTGTTGTTCTGTTTACATGAATAAAACCATCTATGGCCATACACCCAATGAAAATGGTTTGTTGGATCTCGATCGTGGTAATACACATTTTCATAATATTGAAACCAAAAGATGCAAAGTTAATAATGATAGTGCAACTTATTTGTGGCACTGCCGTTTAGGTCATATTGGTGTAAAGCGCATGAAGAAAATCCATGCTGATGGGCTTTTGGAATCACTTGATTATAAATAAGTTGATGCTTGCGAACCATGTCTCATGGGCAAGATGACTAAGACTCCGTTCTCCGGAACAATGGAGCGAGCAACAGATTTGTTGGAAATCATACATACTGATGTATGTGGTCCGATGAATATTGAGGCTCGCGGCAGGTATCATTATTTTCTGATCTTCACAGATGATTTGAGCAGATATGAGTATATCTACTTGATGAAACACAAGTCTGAAATATTTGAAAAGTTCAAAGAATTTCAGAGTGAAGTGAGAATAATCGTAACAAAAATAAAAATTTCTACGATATGATCGCAGAAGTAAAATATTTGAGTTACGAGTTTGGCCTTTAGTTAAAACAATGTGAAATAGTTTCACTACTCACGCCACCTGGAACACCACAGTGTAATGGTGTGTTCGAACGGCGTAACCATGCTTTATTAGATATGCTGCAATCTATGATGTCTCTTACCGATTACCACTATCGTTTTGGGGTTATGCATTAGAGACAGCTACATTCACGTTAAATAGGGCACCATCTAAATCCGTTGAGACGACGCCGTATGAACTGTGGTTTGGCGAGAAACCTAAGCTGTCGTTTCTTAAAGTTTGGGACTGCGATGCTTATGTGAAAAAGTTTCAACTTTATAAGCTCGAACCCAAATCGGAGAAGTAAATCTTCATAGGATACCCAAAAGAAAATGTTGGGTACACCTTCTATCACAGATCCGAAGGCAAGATATTCATTGCTGAGAATGGATCCTTTCTAGAGAAGGAGTTTCTCTCGAAAGAAGTGAGTGGGAGGAAAGTAGAACTTGATGAGGTAACTGTACCTGCTCCCTTATTGGAAAGTAGTTCATCACAGAAATCTGTTCCTGTGACTACTACACCAATTAGTGAGGAAGCTAATGATGATGATCATGTAACTTCAGATCAAGTTACTACCGAACCTCGTAGGTAAACCAGAGTGAGATCTGCACCAGAGTGGTACGGTAATCCTGTTTTGGAAGTCATGTTACTAGACCATGACGAACTTGCGAACTATGAGGAAGCGATGATGAGCCCGGATTCTGCGAAATGGTTTGAGGCCATGAAATCTGAGATGAGATCCATGTATGAGAACAAAGTATGGACTTTGATTGACTTGCCCAATGATCGGTGAGTCATTGAGATTAAATGGATCTTCAAGAGGAAGACGGACGCTGATAGTAGTGTTACTATCTACAAAGCTAGAATTGTCGCAAAAGGTTTTCGACAAGTTCAAGGTGTTGACTACGATGAGAGTTTCTCACTCGTATCTATGCTTAAGTCTGTCCGAATCATGTTAGCAATTGCCGCATTTTATGAAATCTGGCAAATGGATAAACAAAACTGCATTCCTTAACGAAACTATTAAAGAAGAGTTGTATATGATGCAACCAGAAGATTTTGTCAATCCTAAAGGTGCTAACAAAATATGTAAGCTCCAGCAATCCATCTATGAACTGGTGCAAGCATCTCAGAGTTGGAATATACGCTTTGATAAGTTGATCAAAGCATATAGTTTTATACAGACTTGCGGTGAA
Source organism: Triticum aestivum (assembly GCF_018294505.1). Taxonomy (NCBI): domain Eukaryota; kingdom Viridiplantae; phylum Streptophyta; class Magnoliopsida; order Poales; family Poaceae; genus Triticum; species Triticum aestivum. The sequence goes on along the minus strand of NC_057803.1, from coordinate 326,283,488 downwards.
GCCTGTATTTACAAGAAAGTGAGTGGGAGCACTACAGCATTTCTGATAAGTATATGTGAATGACATATTGTTGATCGGAGATAATGTAGAATCATTCTGCAAAGCATAAAGGAGTGTTTGAAAGGAGTTTTTCAAAGAAAGACCTCGGTGAAGCTGCTTCATATTGAGCATCAAGATCTATAGAGATAGATCAAGACACTTGATAAGTTTTTCAATGAGTAAATACCTTGACAAGATTTTGAAATAGTTCAAAATGGAACAGTCAAAGAAGGAGTTCTTGTCTGTGTTACAAGGTGTGAAGTTGAGTAAGACTCAAAGCCCGACCACGGCAGAAGATAGAGAGAGAATGAAAGTCATTCCCTATGCCTCAGCCATAGGTTCTATAAAGTATGCCATGCTGTGCACCAGACCTATTGTATACCCTGCCCTGAGTTTGGCAAGGGAGTACAATAGTGATTTAGGAGTAGATCACTGGACATTGGTCAAAATTATCCTTAGTGGAATAAGGATATGTTTCTCGATTATGGAGGTGACAAAAGGTTCGTCGTAAAGGGTTACGTCGATGCAAGTTTTGACACTAATCCAGATGACTCTAAGTCTCAATATGGATACATATTGAAAGTGGGAGCAATTAGCTAGAATAGCTCTGTGCAGAGCATTGTTGACATAGAAATTTGCAAAATACGTACGGATCTGAATATGGCAGACCCGTTGACTAAACTTCTCTCACAAGCAAAACATGATCACACCTTAGTACTCTTTGGGTGTTAATCACATAGCGATGTGAACTAGATTATTGACTCTAGTAAACCCTTTGGGTGTTGGTCACATGTCGATGTGAACTATGGGTGTTAATCACATGGTGATGTGAACTATTGGTATTAAATCACATGGTGATGTGAACTAGATTATTGACTCTAGTGCAAGTGGGAGACTGAAGGAAACATGCCATAGAGGCAATGATAAAGTTATTATTTATTTCCTTATATCATGATAAATGTTTATTATTCATGCTAGAATTGTATTAACCGGAAACATAATACATGTGTGAATACATAGACAAACAGAGTGTCACTAGTATGCCTCTACTTGACTAGCTCGTTGATCAAAGATGGTTACGTTTCTTAACCATAGACATGAGTTGTCATTTGATTAATGGGATCACATCATTAGGAGAATGATGTGATTGACTTGACCCATTCCGTTAGCATGGCACTTGATCGTTTAGTTTGTTGCTATTGCTTTCTTCATAACTTATACATGTTCCTATGACTATGAGATTGTGCAACTCCCGTTTACCGGAGGAACACTTTGTGTGCTACCAAACGTCACAACGTAACTGGGTGATTATAAAGGTGCTCTACATGTGTCTCCGAAGGTACTTGTTGGGTTGGCGTATTTCGAGATTAGGATTTGTCACTCCTACTGTCGGAGAGGTATCTCTAGGCCCTCTCGGTAATGCACATCACTTAAGCCGTGAAAGCATTGCAACTAATGAGTTAGTTGCGGGATGATGTATTACGGAACGAGTAAAGAGACTTTCCGGTAATGAGATTGAACTAGGTATTGAGATACCGGTGATCAAATCTCGGGCAAATAACATACCGATGACAAAGGGAACAACGTATGTTGTTATGCGGTCTGACCGATAAAGATCTTCGTAGAATATGTGGGAGCCAATATGAGCATCCAGGTTCCGCTATTGGTTATTGACCGGAGACGTGTCTCGGTCATGTCTACATTGTTCTCGAACTCGTAGGGTCCGCACGATTAAGGTTTCGATGACAGTTATATTATGAGTTTATGAGTTTTGATGTACCGAAGGTTGTTCGGAGTCCCGGATGAGATCGGGGACATGACGAGGAGTCTCGAAATGGTCGAGACATAAAAATCGATATATTGGACGACTATATTCGGACATCGGAAAGGTTTCGGGTGATTCGGGTATTTTTCGGAATACCGGAGAGTTACGGGAATTCGCCGGGGAGTATATGGGCCTTATTGGGCCATACGGGAATAGAGGAGAGAGGCCAAAAGGAAGGAGGCGCACGCCCCCCCTCTGGTTCGAATTGGACAAGGGGTGCAACCCACTTTTCCTTGTTCCTCTCCCCCTCTTTCCTTCTCTCCTACTCCAACAAGGGAAGGAGGAGTCCTACTCCCAGTGGGAGTAGGACTCCCCCCTTGGCACGCCCTCCTCCTAGGCCGGCCACCTCTCCCCTTGCTCCTTTATATACAGGGGCAGGGGGGCACCTCTAGACACACAAGTTGATCAAGTTGATTGTCTCTTAGCCGTGTGCGGTGCCCCCCTCCACCATAGTCCAACTCGATAATACTATAGCGGTGCTTAGGAGAAGCCCTGCGTCGGTAGAACATCAACATCGTCACCACGCCGTCGTGCTGACGAAACTCTCCCTCAACACTCGGCTGGATCGGAGTTCGAGGGACATCATCGGGCTGAACGTGTGCTGAACTCGGAGGTGCCGTACGTTCGGTACTTGATCGGTCGGATCGTGAAGACGTACGACTACATCAACCGCGTTGTGCTAACGCTTCCGCTTACGATCTACGAGGGTACATGGACAACACTCTCCCCTCTCGTTGCTATGTATCACCATGATCTTGCATGTGCGTAGAATTTTTTTTGAAATTACTACGTTCCCCATCAGTAAATGGGGTGGGAAAATGCCTAGTTTAACATGGTGACATTGATTTGCATGTTTAACAACTCTAAAATTGTGTTTAGGGCAGAACAGTGCCAAACCTTAAAACATGCACATGAGGAGTTTCCGGACTTGTTGTTTGTTGTTCCGGCCTCATTTAAACTTGTCTAGATATGTAGTTTTCATTTGCTTCACCCCTTGCCATGTTAATCAACATTTATTATTTTTGGGTACATAAACAGAGAAAACTAAATAAGTCATGTGGTGTTTTCGTCAATATGCAACTCGTTGCATATTGAGATCCACTTAATTTGTAGGTTTGTTTGTGCATTTTTCCATGCCATGTATCATTAAACTGGACATGCATCATACTTGATTGTGCATCATGCCATGTTCATGTGTTGGTTGTTTACTATGTTGTTTGCTTCTTTTCGGTGTTGCTTCTTCGGGTTGGTTCCGATAACGTTGCATTTGTGAGGATTCGTTCATCTACGTCCGTTTGTCTTCTTCATGGACTCGTTCTTCTTCCTTGCGGGATCTCAGGCAAGATGACCATACCCTCGAAATCACTTCTATCTTTGCTTGCTAGATGCTCGCTCTTTTGCTATGCATGTGCTGCGATACCTACCACTTGCTTATCATGCCTCCCATATTGTTAAGCCAAGCCTCTAACCACCTTGTCCTAGCAAACCGTTGTTTGGTTATGTTACCGCTTGCTCAGCCCCTCTTATAGCGTTGTTAGTTGCAGGTGAAGATTGGAGTCTGTTCCTTGTTGGAACATGGATATTTTGTTGGGATATCACAATATCTCTTATTTAATTAATGCATCTATATACTTGGTAAAGGGTGGAAGGCTCGGCCTTATGCCTGGTGTTTTGTTCCACTCTTGCCGCCCTAGTTTCCTTCATACCGGTGTTATGTTCCTTGATTTTGCGTTCCTTACGCGGTTGGGTTATAATGGGAACCCCTTGATAGTTCTCCTTGAATAAAACTCCTCCAGCAAGGCCCAACATTGGTTTTACCATTTTCCACCTAGCCTTTTCTTTCCCTTGGGTCGGTCGGCTCAAGGGTCATCTTTATTTTAACACCCCCCCGGGCCAGTGTTCCTCTGAGTGTTGGTCCGAAATGGGCAGCCTGCGGGGCCACCTCGGGGCAACTCGAGGGCTGGTTTTACTCGTAGCTTGACCTATCCGGTGTGCCTTGAGAACGAGATATGTGCAGCTCCTATCGGGATTTGTCGGCACATCTGGGTGGCTTTCCTGGTCTTGTTTTACCATTGTCGAAATGTCTTGTAACCGGGATTCCGAGTCTGATCGGGTTGTCTTGGGAGAAGGAATATCCTTCGTTGCCCGTGAGAGCTTGTGATGGGCTAAGTTGGGACACCCCTACAGGGATTTGAACTTTCGAAAGTCGTGCCCGTGGTTATGGGCAGATGGGAATTTGTTAATGTCCGGTTGTAGAAAACTTGACAGCTAAACTTAATTAAAATGCATCAACCGTGTGTGTAGCCGTGATGGTCTCTTTCCAGCGGAGTCCGGGAAGTGAACACGGTGTTGGAGTTATGCTTGAACATAGGTTGTTCTAGGATCACTTCTTGATCATAGTTTCTTGACCGTGCTTTGCCTTCTCTTCTCGCTCTCATTCGCGTATGTTAGCCACCATATATGCTTGTGCTTGCTGCAGCTCCACCTCACATACCTTTTCCCTACCTATAAGCTTAAATAGTCTTGATCGCGAGGGTGTGAGATTGCTGAGTCCCCGTGACTCACAGATACTTCCAAAACCAGTTTGCAGGTGCCGATGAAACTGTGCAGGTGACGCTACCGAGCTCAAGGAGGATCTCGATGAAGACCGTGTTTGTTATGTTGTTCCGTTTTTTTCAGTTGATTAGTAGTGGAGCCCAGTTGGGACGATCGGGGATCTGTGTAGTATTTGGGGTAGTCTTCTTTTATTTTGGTTCCGTAGTCGGACCTTGATTGTATCTGGTTGATGTAATGCTTTATTCATGTAATTGTGTGAAGTGGCGATTGTAAGCCAACTATGTATCTCTTTCCCTTATGTATTACATGGGTTGTGTGAAGATTACCTCACTTGCGACATTGCTTACAATGCGTTTATGCCTCTAAGTCGTGCTTCGACACATGGGAGATATAGCCGCATCGTGGGCGTTACAAGTTGGTATCAGAGCCTTCCCCGACTTAGGAGCCCCCTGCTTGATCGAATCGCTGGCGTTGTTGAGTCTAGAAAAATGTTTTGAGTCATTTAGAATTATATATATATATATATATATATATATATATATATATATATCAGAGAGTAGGATTCCTGTTGAGGCATCCTGACGTCGCTCTGTTGAGGCATCCTGACGTAGTGTTTTGACTCTTCTCTTCTCAAATTTCACTAAACTTTTTTTAGGATCACGCGGGTATCTTGGAATCGTTCCGGTGGTTTTGTGACGAGAACATTGTTCTTGGTGCCTCCTGACATTTAGGGGTTGTGGCAGTGTCCCGGGGAGTTGAGCTCCGAGGTATTGTCGTCACAATTTTATCGTTGCAATTCTGGAATACCTGAGTTTCGCCGACATTGAAAATCTCTTTTATGCAGTTGTTGGTGAGATAACCTCGACGCCACCCAGTACTGGGGCGGGAGTTCGGGAGTATCGCCATAACTCGTATAACGGATGCTTTTCGAAGGTCGAGGTAAATGATTTCCGAAGGTTTCTTGGTTATGTGTTGAAGGATGGATACAGCTGGATGTAGGATTTGCTAGTTTTGGGTGAGATATTATGCTTCCCCTGTATCCCCAACACTTGATTGCATAACCGAAAAAATTCGGGAGTTTATAAGTGGGAATTCAAGTAGCTCTTAGGATATCTTTTTGAGAGATGTATGATATGAAATTGGGGTTCGACGTCTAGTGGTCCGCCTATCCACGGTTGGTTTTACAGTGGTCTCGTTGTGTCTTAAAGAGTCCTTGGCTATGCTGACTCGGGGACGCTTCGTATGTCATGTGCACTGCCTTGTACATGATGGTGTTGTACGATCGAGCCCGTGTAGGCCCCACCACGAAAACTTCGGACGAAATCTCTATCATATGTTTGTTCCGGCTTATTCCGCAAGACAATCCTTTGTTTTGTTTTTGAGCTGTGGTATTCGAGTTGCTTCGAAGTCAAGAGTTGATTCCATACCTTTCCTAAGCGGTGTTTGCATACTCTTATGCGAATACTAATCCTTGTTGATAATCGAGATTATCATGCCAATCTTGTTCAACCGGTGTGTCTCTCTTCAAGTGGATCCGATCACATCAATATTCGCAAGATCAATTATCAGTTCTTCTCAACGTTGTTTGTTTCATTCGTCCCAAGATGCCTTTGTTTTTCCCGCCTGCCCACCCCTTTTTCCTCAAGGACTCAGATGTCTTAATCAAGCATCCATCTTATGGATATGAAGTCTCCCCATTCTGTTCCGTCAATATTCTTACCCGGTGGTTCTCGTGAAGATGCTCTACACGTTCATCATTCTTAATTCTTTTTCTTCTCCGGTGGAACCAATTCAAGCTTTGTTGATCATATCCTTTCCTCGTTTCAAATACCTTCTCATGCCGGTGCACCTCATATTCATCCATTTCTCGCTATTCATTTGTTCCGGAGTGTTGAAGATATCTCAGAAGATTCAAGTTCCATTCTCAATTCGTTCAAGCTTCTGCGAGGATGTTACTGTTGGAAATATGCCCTAGAGGCAATAATAAAATGGTTATGATTATATTTCCTTGTTCATGATAATTGTCTATTGTTCATGCTATAATTGTGTTATCCGGAAATCGTAATACACGTGTGAATACATAGACCACAACATGTCCCTAGTGAGCCTCTAGTTGACTAGCTCGTTGATCAATAGATGGTTACGGTTTCCTGACCATGGACATTGGATGTCATTGATAACGGGATCACATCATTAGGAGAATGATGTGATGGACAAGACCCAATCCTAAGCATGGCACAAGATCGTGTAGTTCATCTGCTAGAGCTTCTCTGAATGTCAAGTATCATTTCCTTAGACCATGAGATTGTGCAACTCCCGGATACCGTAGGAGTGCTTTGGGTGTACCAAACGTCACGACATAACTGGGTGACTATAAAGGTGCACTATAGGTATCTCCGAAAGTGTTTGTTGGGTTGGCATGAATCGAGACTGGGATTTGTCACTCCGTATGACGGAGAGGTATCTCTGGGCCCACTCGGTAATGCATCATCATAATGAGCTCAGTGTGACTAAGTAGTTGGTCACGGGATCATGCATTACGACACGAGTAAAGTGACTTGCCGGTAACGAGATTGAACGAGGTATTGGGATACCGACGATCGAATCTCGGGCAAGTAACGTACCGATTGACAAAGGGAATTGTGTATGGGATTACTTGAATCCTCGACATCGTGGTTCATCCGATGAGATCATCACGGAACATGTGGGAGTCAACATGGGTATCCAAATCCCGCTGTTGGTTATTGGCCGGAGAGTTGTCTCGGTCATGTCTGCATGGTTCCCGAACCCGTAGGGTCTACACACTTAAGGTTCGATGACGCTAGGGTTATTAGGAAGACTTGTATGTGATTACCGAATGTTGTTCGGAGTCCCGAATGAGATCCCAGACGTCATGAGGAGTTCCAGAATGGTCCGGAGGTGAAGATTTATATGTAAGAAGTTGTCATACGGTCACTGGAAAGGTTCGGGGGCATATCGGTATTGTACCGGGGCCACCGGAGGGGTTTCGGGGGTCCACCGGGAGGGGCCACCTCTCTCATAGGGCCTAATGGGCTGTAGAGGAAAGGGAACCAGCCCTACATGGGCTGGGCGCATCCCCCCCTTGGGCCCATGCGCCTAGGGTTGGGGGGAACCCCTAAGGGGGGCGCCCCCCTTGCTTGGGGGGCAAGCCCCCTCCCCTTGGCCGCCGCCCCCCTCTAGATCTCATCTAGAGGGGGTCGGCCCCCTTCCTCCTTCCCCTATATATAGAGGCGCAAGGAGAGGGCTGCATACACCATCCAAGGCGCAGCCCCTCCCCTCCCCAACACCTCTCCTCCACCGCAAGAGCTTGGCGAAGCCCTGCCGGAGTACTGCAGCTCCACCACCACCACGCCGTTGTGCTGCTGTTGGAGCCCTCTTCCTCAACCTCTCCCTCCTCCTTGCTGGATCAAGGCGAGGGAGACATCCTCGCTCCGTACGTGTGTTGAACACGGAGGTGCCGTCCGTTTGGCGCTAGGATCTTCGATGATTTGGATCACGACGAGTACGACTCCATCAACCCCATTCTCTTGAACGCTTCCGCTCGCGATCTACAAGGGTATGTAGATGCACTCCTCTCCCCTCGTTGCCAGATGACTCCATAAATTGATCTTGGTGATGCGTAGAAAATTTTAAATTTCTGCTACGTTCCCCAACAGTTACCTCGTTCAAGCTATTTATTTCAACCGGCGCAATCTCTCTTTTAAATTGTTCAACGGTGTTTCTTTTGAGTGGGCCCTAACCCACAGGTCTTTTCCCAGGTTCTTACCCTGACTCTTCTAATTTTCCCGGAGCCACCCTAAATTCTTTTGAAGTTTGACGTAAGAATGAATTATCATCAGTCAGATGGTTTCTCCAAGATCTTATAATTTCTTCTAATCATTGGCTCAACCTCTTCGCTTTTGATTCTTCCGGAGTGTCTAAATAATTCATGGTGGTGTTTCTCATCGCCTTTTCCAACTTTTGAAGACCAAAGAACAAGTGGTTTCTAAATCTTGCTCCATTCTCTCAGAGACTCGTGGTTCTAGCTTCATGCCATCCTCTCATAATTGTTTTCGATTGTGACAATTCTTTTCACCCATCCGGAGCATTTCATGAGTTGTTTCCATTTCTTTCCTCCGGAGGTCATCTTTTCAAATATTATTCATTCCAACTTTCAGCTCTCGTTATCCAAATCTTACCGGTGCATCGTTCAAGTGATCTCTAATCAACTCGTGATCTCGTCGTCTCATGTATCTAAATTCCTTCAAGTATCTTCATTCGTTTTCCAATTCTTCCCGGTGAATTGTGCCTTGGCTACGTCCATTTTCAATTCTTACGGTGGTTCATTCAAGATTTCTCTTCCTTCGTTATCATATCAATTCTTTCGTTCTTTCAAATCCTACCGGTGGATCGTTGAAGACTTTCTCAAGTTTACGCTATATCTCTCTTAATCCTTTCTACGATAATAAGTACTGTGCCAAATCCATTGTTTGTCATCAATTTAATTGATGAAGGACAGGCATAACTTAATTCTTATTCTTGTTTTATCCAAGTGGTTAATTCCTTTCTTCCCGAGTTTGTTCATGATGATTAAATTCTTGGTTTCAAGTGCACATCTTTCCTTTTCCAGAGTTCCAAGCTCTCTCAATTATTTCATCACGGAGATCCATCTAAATCATTTCAAGGCTTCACCTTGTGTTCTCAACTTCTTTTTCCTTCCGTCTTCATCATCCTTTTTGTTACCAGAGTTCTTCATGGATGTTTTACATGATGGTTCATAAAGGATTTAATTCCTTTTCGAAGTGTTCAACAAGTTTCTTTTCAAAGGAGTTCAAGTATTCTTCATCTTGCAATCCAGAGTGCAATTCTTTCTACCATATCATCGGAGGTGGTATTATGGCATTCTTGATAATTTGAGTTCATGTTTCATGATTCACATGTTGTTAAGAATGAAATATTTTAAATCCATCAATCTCGTCATTAGAGTTATCTTGGGTTATATTTCACCTAAAGCTTTCCCTAAGGATTGTTGCTAGTTATGGTGTTCATAAATGACCCAAGTTCTTCATTTATCCTCCTGGTGAAATAGTTTCTCATCTCCTTGTTTATATCAATCCAATCAAATCTTTTCCGTGAGTGGCAAGTTGTCACCTCATAATTTTGAGATGTCTTCTATAAGTCCATATCAAGCTTATCCTTTTTGTTGTTGGATTTCCAACAACTACTTTCGACCCTTCTCCTAATTAGGCTTTTTCAAGCTCATTCGAGATAGAATATTTTTTTCTCCTCCGTTCATTCCATTCCATTCTCTCTTTTCTTCCGGAGGCATTGTGATGTTGCCCTTTTCACTCTTCATCTCGGGTTGTGAGGATCATGTTCTTTTCGTGCTTATCTATTCAATCGGAGTGTCGTGCCCTCTTTTCAAGTTCTCTCATTCTGTCAAGTTGTGCCTCTTTTCTACCGGCGTGCTGTCTAAAATCTTTCTTACCCATTGTGCCATTCTTTCAATAGTTCCGGAGGAAATGTGTTGTTGATTTCATCAAGTATCCTCATCTTGTCAAGATCATGTTCGATTCTTTCCATTTACAGTCGGAGTGTTGTCCAAATTATATCAGTATTATTCCTTCTCTATCTTGTTTTAACCGGAGTGTTGTGTCTATCATTCCTCTTCTAACTGGAGTCTCATCCCAGTGCTTTCATATTGCAAAGCTCATATCCTTTACCTTCCATGTCCAACCGGAGTGTTGCCGTAATTGATCTTTATCATTCCTTGTACATCTCGTGTCAACCAAGGTGCTTGCATCTACTTCTTGTCCATTGTACCCCTTTTCTTATGTCTTTCAACCTATAAGGTTCTAGTAATGTTCCTTGTTCCTCTTTTCTAACAGAGTGTTTTCAACTTTGTTCACCTCCGTTGTACTCTTTCTTTCAAATTTGTTCAAACTTTTCAAGGTTCTTTGGTTTCACTCGTTTGTCAAAGAAGCAATTTAGTTTTACCGCTTATCTTCCTCTTCCTTTTCCCTCCGGTGCCATTCTAGATCTCGGGACGAGATCCTCTCGTAGTGGTGGAGTGTTGTGACGCCCCGAGACCGATGTGCCAGGTGTCCTCCAGTTATTCGCTGTTGTTGCCTTATTATTTGCTTGCGTGTTGCATTTCATCATGTCATCATGTGCATTGCATCATCATGTTTTCAGAAACTTGCATCCGTCCGGGTTCCCCAGTTCCGTCCGTTGTCCGTTCTGAGCCCATTCACACTCGCATGCGCCCGCGGCATGTCCGAAATAGTATTTTATAAGTGGCCGGAAAATGCTGTCGGATTGGGTTGAAAGTTGGCATGCGGTCTTATTATAGTGTAGATAGACCGTCTGTCAAATTTCATCGCATTCGGAGTTCGTTTGATAGCCCAACCGTTAAACTATAGCGGCATTATAGCCGGTCTAACGTCGGACGTTTTCGGTCTCCGGAAACAGTAGCCGGGGCTCTCTCTCTCTTCTCTTCTCTCAGCTCGAGACCGTCTATGCAGTCCACTACTCACCGCAAGGCCCTACCTTACCTCTCTCGTCAGCCCGCGACCCTCCTCGCGCGCGCGCCCGAAAGCTATCCCGGACCCGACTCGGACTGTCGCTACCATTGTGTCCGGATCATCCCCGAATATCTGCAAAACGTCTCCGTTTCTTTATTTGGACTCCCCATCCTTTTATCTCGACCGTCCGATCTAAATCGGAGGGTCCAAATAGCCCTTTATCTTATTGCTATATATATTTAGGCCAACCCTAATATCTGGGGAGTCTGTCCCATCCTTCCCCCTCGTGCCGCCACTTTCCAAATCCCACATCGGGATCCTCCCTGATCCCCTCGGCCACCTCCTCCAACCCCTCGTCGCCGCCAAATTCCACCTGCAGCCATCCATCCATCCGATCCAGCGGCACCTCACCCCGAGCCACCTCTAGCCCACAGCCTTGTGCTCGTGCCCGAGCAGGAGCTCGTCCAGGAGCAGAACAGATGAGCCCCGCCGCCCGTCCGCTGCCTCCTTGCTTCACCACCTTTGTCTCTCCCCCTCCCTGACCTCTCTTGCTCTTGTGGAACAGCAGCCCGCTGGATCTTCGCCGGAGCAGAAGCTCCATGACCGTGCCCGCCTGATGCTCAAGCCACCACCAAGAACTGCTCCATCGCCACGAGTTTCGGCGTTCACGACCTCCCTCGCAACCATCCAACTTGTTCCCGGCCTCCTCGCTGTGCTCTGCCGTCCTCTGCCCGGCGACCCATACAGCCGCAACCTCCATGGCCGAGTTCGCGCCTGGCGCCGAGCTCCAGATCCTCAGCCTCTGCCTCCCCTGCCGCCTGGACAAGTCTGGTCCTCCTTCGCCCTCCCGTGAAGCCCTGTGTGCCAAGCTCCTCCTCTGGCCGGTCCTGCTACGGCAAGTCCCGCCGGCCTCCCTGTTGTCGCGCCTGTGTCGCCCTGTTACCGCGAGTGTAGACGCCGGCGAAGCCCCACAGGTCGCCCCTTGCCAAGTCCCGCGCCGAGCTGCTCTTCCTCCCGCTGGCCTCCTCTGCGCGTCAAGTCCGACGCTGCGCCTTCGCCAAGCCCCGCCATCGCGCCCTGCTTCCTCTGTTTCGAGCATATGAACAAGACAGCCATGGCCTGTTTGACCGAACCGGTCCCAACCACGAGCTAACGCGCCCTTCCTTCGCCTGCATTGACCGAAGCCGCGCTAGGCCCAGATCCCGCCAAGCGCTGAGGCCCAGGCCTCTCCAGTCATATCCGGCCCAGCCGCTTCTCCACTTTCGGCCCATGGCCCGATGTGAGCATAGCCCAGCCCCTCCACTATTTTGTGCCTATGCGTGTGATAGTTATGTTGCGCCTATTGCCTTACTGGGCCTCTCCTACAGATTCAACCCAGTAGTGTTTTTTTAGTCTGTGCGATTTTAGCTATTATCCGCATGATTGCAGTTTTACAGAAAAGCCCTCATATATCATTCATTTAATAACTCACAAACGGTGCATCATATTAAAACAATTTATATATGAAATATGCTTAGTTTTTCATCTAGTTTCATAATATGTCATTTTCATCTATGTTTGAAATGTTTAAAATACCGATTGATTAAATTTGTTCTAATGCCATGTTAAAATGCTTTAATTCATAACTTAATAATCGTAGCTCGGTTTTAAATAATCTTTATGTGTAAATGGGGTGGAAAAATGCCTAGTTTAACATGGTGACATTGATTTGCATGTTTAACAACTCTAAAATTGTGTTTAGGGCAAAACAGTGCCAAACCTTAAAACATGCACATGAGGAGTTTCCGGACTTGTTGTTTGTTGTTCTGGCCTCATTTAAACTTGTCTAGATAGGTAGTTTTCATTTACTTCACCCCTTGCCATGTTAATCAATATTTATTATTGTTGGGTACATAAACGGGAGAGAACTAAATAAGTCATGTGGTGTTTTCGTCAATATGCAACTCGTTGCATATTGAGATCCACTTAATTTGTAGGTTTGTTTGTGAATTTTGCCATGCCATGTATCATTAAACTGGACATGCATCATACTTGATTGTGCATCATGCCATGTTCATGTGTTGGTTGTTTACTATGTTGTTTGCTTCTTTCCGGTGTTGCTTCTTCGGGTTGGTTCCGATAATGTTGCGTTTGTGAGGATCCGTTCATCTACGTCCATTTGTCTTCTTCATGGACTCGTTCTTCTTCCTTGCGGGATCTCAGGCAAGATGACCATACCCTCGAAATCACTTCTATCTTTGCTTGCTAGGTGCTCGCTCTTTTGCTATGCCTATGTTGCGATACCTACCACTTGCTTATCATGCCTCCCATATTGTTAAGCCAAGCCTCTAACCACCTTGTCCTAGCAAACCGTTGTTTGGCTATGTTACCACTTGCTCAGCCCCTCTTATAGCGTTGTTAGTTGCAGGTGAAGATTGGAGTTTGTTCCTTGTTGGAACATGGATATTTTGTTGGGATATCACAATATGTCTTATTTAATTAATGCATCTATATACTTGGTAAAGGGTGGAAGGCTCGGCCTTATGCCTGGTGTTTTGTTCCACTCTTGCCGCCCTAGTTTCCGTCATACCGGTGTTATGTTCCTTGATTTTGCATTCCTTACGCGGTTGGGTTATAATGGGAACCCCTTGACAGTTCGCCTTGAATAAAACTCCTCCAGCAAGGCCCAACATTGGTTTTACCAGTTGCCACCTAGCCTTTTCTTTCCCTTGGGTCGGCCGGCTCAAGGGTCATCTTTATTTTACCCCCCCGGGCCAGTGCTCCTCTGAGTGTTGGTCCGAAATGGGCAGCCTGCGGGGCCACCTCGGGGTAACTCGAGGGCTGGTTTTACTCGTAGCTTGACCTATCTGGTGTGCCCTGAGAACGAGATATGTGCATCTCCTATCGGGATTTGTCGGCACATCTGGGTGGCTTTGCTGGTCTTGTTTTACCATTGTTGAAATGTCTTGTAACCGGGATTCCGAGTCTGATCGGGTTGTCTTGGGAGAAGGAATATCCTTCGTTGACCGTGAGAGCTTGTGATGGGCTAAGTTGGGACACCCCTGCAGGGATTTGAACTTTCAAAAGTCGTGCCCGCGGTTATGGGCAGATGGGAATTGTTAATGTCCGGTTGTAGAAAACTTGACAGCTAAACTTAATTAAAATGCATCAACCGCGTGTTTAGCCATGATGGTCTCTTTCCAGCGGAGTCCGGGAAGTGAACACGGTGTTGGAGTTATGCTTGAATGTAGGTTGTTCTAGGATCACTTCTTGATCATAGTTTCTCGACCACGCTCTGCCTTCTCTTCTCACTCTCATTCGCGTGTGTTAGCCACCATATATGCTTGTGCTTGCTGCAGCTCCACCTCACATACCTTTTCCCTACCTATAAGCTTAAATAGTCTTGATCACGAGGGTGTGAGATTGCTGAGTCCCCGTGACTCACAGATACTTCCAAAACCAGTTTGCAGGTGCCGATGAAACCGTGCAGGTGACGCTACCGAGCTCAAGGAGGAGCTCGATGAAGACCGTGTTCGTTATGTTGTTCCATTTTTTTCAGTTGATCAGTAGTGGAGCCCAGTTGGGACGATCGGGGATCTGTGTAGTATTTGGGGTAGTCTTCTTTTATTTTGGTTCCATAGTCGGACCTTGATTGTATCTGGTTGATGCAATGCTTTATTCATGTAATTGTGTGAAGTGGCGATTGTAAGCCAACTATGTATCTCTTTCCCTTATGTATTACATGGGTTGTGTGAAGATTACCTCACTTGCAACATTGCTTACAATGCGGTTATGCCTCTAAGTCGTGCTTCGACACGTGGGAGATATAGCCGCATCGTGGGCGTTACAGTTGGCATGCGGTGTTGTTATGTTGTTAGTAGGTCACCTGCCAAGTTTCATCGCATTCGGAGTTCGTTTGACGCCCCAACGATTAACTATAGCGGCAATATAGCCGGTCAAACGTCGGATGTTTTCGGTCTCCAAAAACTGTTGCCGGGCTTTCCCTCTCTTTCCTCCCTAGACCGTCTACACAGTCCACTACCTACCACCAAGTCCAACCTAACCACTCTCGTCAGCCCGCGACCCTCCTCACGCGCGCGTCCGAAAGCTGTCCCGGACCCGGGCAGTCGTCACCGTTGGGTCCGGATCATCCCCAAACATCCCCAAAATATCATCGTTTTATTTTTTGGACTCCCTAGCATATTTATTCTCGTCCGTCAGATTTTGATCGGAAGATCCAACTCCCCTCTTTTCCATATATATAGTCCACTCCTAATCTATTTTGGACAAACCCTAAAATATAGGGACTTGTCCCGTCGAGCCGCCGCCACCCACCTCGGGATCCCTCCCGATCCACCTACCTCCTCCTCTGTTTCTGCATCTGACCAGCCCTCCCACGCCTCCACCTCGACCACGGCCGTCTTCCAGCGCCCAGCCTCCTCCTCCCTTGCCTCTTGGACGCGTCCGACCGCCCGCAGGCGTCATCGTCCACGCCCTCAGGAGCTAGCAGCTGTAGCCCCACGTCTCCCTCCACGCTCGTGCCCGAGTAGGAAATCCCCAGCGGAGCTCGTCCGTGAGCAGACCCGCCGGAGCAGACCAAGCCCCTCCTCCAGGGACCTTCCCCGGCGCTCCCTCGACCCACGCCGCCTCGGATCGGTCGAGCCAGACCGGATCCAGCCATCTCCACCGGTCCCTTGCCTGGTCGTCGTCACGTTGCGTCCTTCGCGCCGCCTCGCCTCCGTCGGGCCTCCCTACGCCAAGCCCCTGCTCGCCCCGACCCCGGGTCACCGGAGACACCAGGGGATTTCCTCTGCCTCGCCTCGTTCGCTCGCAAGCTTCTGCGCCGCCCGGAGCTCCTCGACGCCGGTCGGATCCGTCGCCCTAAAGACCCACCTCCCCGCCCCCTCTCGTCCGGTTCCAGCCACCTCTGCAGCCATTCTTCGCCACCAGGGAGCCGTCGCCCCGTTAAGTCCCTCGTCGCCTGCTTCTTCTTGGACCAGCCATGGAACCGCCCGACTGCGGCCACCTGCGCTGAGGTCTAGCCGGATCTGTAACCCAATGCCTCGCCTCAGACCTCCTGCGATGCCTGCTGTCGTCGCCTTCCTCCGGCGTCACCAGCCTCACCTGCTGTTGCCGCTGTTTCCCCTGTCAAACGAACAAGCACGACCCAGCGTTCCAGTCGATCCCCTGCGCGTTGACCACGCCCCTGCATCGTCCCCGCGCCTGGGCCACGAGAGCGCTGAGGCCCGGCAGCGCCTGTCCTTCGCCCGCTTCCCCGACCCAGTGCTCCAGCAGACCTACCTCTTGCCTCTAACTCCTCTGCCGAGCTGGGCCAAGGCCCACTTGGTGAGCCCACCCCCAGCACCCCACCTTTTTTTTCTCATGTTGGGCCTGCCAACCAGTTTCGGCTCGTAATGGTTTTTTTTTCAGATCTGCGATTTTAGCAATTTTCCAGAGAAACCAGTTTTACAGGAAGCCCCCTAGACTTCATGCATATTATAACTCCACAATCGTGCATCGGATCTAAATAATTTATATATGAAAGTTGCTTAGAATCTTGTCTAGTTTCATAATATCCAACTTTCATGCATGTTTAAAATGTTTAAATTGCTGTTTGTTTAATTTTGTTCAAATGCCATGTTAAAATGATTTAATTCATAACTTAATAACCGTAGGTCGGATTTAAATAAACTGTATATGTAAATGGGGTAGAAAAATGCATAGTTTAACATGGTGCACTCATCTTGCATGTTTAAGAACTCTAAAATTATGCTTAGGGCAGATCAGTACCAAACCTAATATATGCATATGAGGATTTTCCGGACTTGTTGCTTGTTGTTCTGGCCTCATTTAAACTTGCCTAGATAGTTAGTTTTCATATGCTTCACCCCTTGCCATGCTAACCAACATTTAATATTGTTGAGTACTTAAACGGGAGAGAACTAAATAATTGTTGTGGTGTTTCGTCAATATGCAACTCGTTGCATATTGAGCTCCACTTAACTTGTAGTTTTGCTTATGCACTTTGCCATGCCATGCCTCATTAAACCGGGCATGCATCATACTTGGTTGTGCATCATGCCATGTTGATGTGATGGTTGTTTACTATGTTGTTTGTTTCTTTCCGGTGTTTCTTCTTCGGGTTAGTTCCGATAACGTCGCGTTTGTGAGGATCCGTTCGACTACGTCCGTTTGTCTTCTTCATGGACTCGTTCTTCTTCCTTGCGGGATCTCAGGCAAGATGACCATACCCTCGAAATCACTTCTATCTTTGCTTGCTAGTTGCTCGCTCTATTGCTATGCTGCGATACCTACCACTTGCTTTATTGTGCCTCCCATATTGCCTTGTCAAGCCCCTAACCCATCTTTCCTAGCAAACCGTTGTTTGGCTATGTTACCGCTTTGCTCAGCCCGTCTTATAGGGTTGCTAGTTGCAGGTGAAGTTGAAGTTTGTTCCATGTCGGAACATAGATATGTTGGGATATCACAATATATCTTATTTAATTAATGCATCTATATACTTGGTAAAGTGTGGAAGGCTCGGCCTTATGCCGGTGTTTTGTTCCACTCTTGTCGCCCTAGTTTCCATTATACCGGTGTTATGTTCCTTGATTCTGCGTTCCTTACGCGGTTGGGTGTTATGGGAACCCCTTGACAGTTCGCTTTGAATAAAACTCCTCCAGCAAGGTCCAACCTTGGTTTTACATTTGCCTAACAACCTATTACCCTTCCCTTGGGTCGGCCAACCCGAGGGTCATCTTTATTTTAACCCCCCGGGCCAGTGCTTGTCTAAGTGTTGGTCCGAACCGGGCAGCCTACGGGGCCACCTCGTGGCAACTTGAGGGCTGGTTTTACTCGTAGCTTGACCTATCCGGTGTTGCCCTGAGAACGAGATATGTGCAGCTCCTATCGGGATTGTCGACACATGGGGCGGCTTTGCTGGTCTTGTTTTACCATTGTCGAAATGTCTTGTAACCGGGATTCCGAGTCTGATCGGGTCTTCCCGGGAGAAGGAATATCCTTCGTTGACCGTGAGAGCTTGTGATGGGCTAAGTTGGGACACCCCTACAGGGTTTGAACTTTCGAAAGCCATGCCCGCGGTTGTGGGCAGATGGGAATTTGTTAATGTCCGGTTGTAGAGAACTTGACACTTAACTTAATTAAAATGCATCAACTATGTGTGTAGCCGTGATGGTCTCTTCTCGGCGGAGTCCGGGAAGTGAACACGGTTCTTGTGTTCTGCTTGAACGTAAGTAGTTTCAGGATCACTTCTTGATCATTGCTAGCTTCACGACCGCTTCATTGCTTCTCTTCTCGCTCTTATTTGCGTAAGTTAGCCACCATACATGCTTAGTGCTTGCTACAGCTCCACCTCACTACCCCTTTCCTACCCATAAGCTTAAATAGTCTTGATCTCACGGGTGTGAGATTGCTGAGTCCTCGTGACTCACAGATACTTCCAAACAGTTGCAGGTGCCGATGATACCAGTGAAGGCGACGCAACCCAGCTCAAGTGGGAGCTCGATGAAGATCGTGCTCGCTATTATGTTTCCTTTCCTGTTGATCAGTAGTGGAGCCCAGTTGGGGCGATCAGGGATCTATCATTTGGGGTTGTCTTCTTTTATTTTGGTTCCGTAGTCGGACCTTGATTGTATTCTGGATGATGTATGTTTAACTTGTATTTGTGTGAAGTGGCGATTGTAAGCCAACTCTTTATCCCTTTCTTATTCAGTACATGGGATTGTGTGAAGATTACCTCTCTTGCGACAAACCTACCATGCGGCTATGCCTCTAAGTCGTGTTCCGACACATGGGAGATATAGCCGCATTGTGGGTGTTACATTGCATCCACAAGTATGTCTAGTTATTCAATGTTGCATTGTCTTTCACAATTCTCCATTTCAAGCATTAGTTAATTTTTGAACACACACACCATAATTTTAGGACCACGAGGAAGGGGATTAACAGGACAACTGCTGACTGGCTAGTTAGGCTTGAGCCGTACGTTACACAATGGGAGACTGCAAACACACATCTGTGGCACGAGAATGTCGGGTTTAATCTCGATGAATTCAATCGCTACTTGGAGTGGTACATGACCGGAACATAGTTACACATCATTGAGCACTCTCACCCAGATGAGATACCTGACCCTAGTCCATCGGCTATGTACCTGAGCTATGATACTTCGCGCTCTAGGCAGCACACGGTAAGATATATACTCTTTCTGTAATGCATCTAGTTGCCACGTACTTTGCCGTGCATACTTCATAATCGTCCTGTCAATTTTTAGGCTGACTTGACACTCGAACTCTATGAAGATATGTCCACCTTTGGACGTTCACTATCGTATGGACCTCTTCTTCAGCACCAATCTACACTCCAGCCCTTCGTGACACGCATGCAGAACAAGATACGAGCTATCTACGGGGCTATCACGTGCACCCGGAGAAGCGACGTTGATCACCACCACCACCAGCAGCAGCCACACCCTCACGCATCGACATCAGCCATGCCCACGTCTAGCACATCAGCTAACGACCAGGCCACCCCCTCCTGACCAACCTAGCAGTTTGACGTGGCAGCACCCACAACACCATGGTCCCACGTCGAGTTTCGTGTTTCAACCACAACCACATCAGCAGGGATACACATCGAGCTTCAACTTTGGACCACACCCGCAACCACAATAATAGAGATACATGTCGAGCTTCGACTTTCAGCCACACCCATAGCCACAACCAGCAGGTATGTCTCTTCATATTTATTGTTTTCAATATCAATCGAGGCGATCTAATTCTTCATGACTTAACATTCCCTCCCGCGGGAGCCTACGGATATTAGGCATCTATGTCCGGATCCACGTGGGGGAGTGATCAACATCCCGAGGAGAACATACAATATCACATGTTGCAGCACACCCATTGGATGAACATGTTTCAACTCCTCCACCAGGCCCCACACAGGATACACAGTATGATCATGACGAGTTTGAGCTTCCTCCTCGTAACATTAGGCCACCCCACATGTTAGGATGGTCGACGCCTCAAGCACCGCCTGAGCGCCAGGACAGCCGTCGATAGTGACGATTCTATCTATCAGTAGAGACATGACTATCTACTTATGTATGATATTTATGTCTATTCTATGTATGAGACAAATGACTATGTACTTATGTATGAGACATATGCCTACTCTATTTTAGTACTCTGTTATCCAAACTACAACATCATATTTAGATAGAACATAACGCTCCTACAATAAGACAATACAAATAACTGGATACAACTACATCTGAATGAAATGGTAGGTAAGACTACACTTACAACATACAACTTAAAAACTACATGAAACCATCACCATCACCCTCCTTCGATGCAACACTCTTGCCCTTTGACAATGCAGACCTCTTGCCCTTTGACGATGAAGAACTCTTGCCCTTTGACGATGTAGAACTCTTGCCTTTTGATAATGGGTTACTATTCGCCTTGGTGCTCGGCATGAAGATATCGTCTTCATCCTCGCTGTCGGCAGTCCATAAAAATATATATTATGCTGCAACCTTAAGGTATCTTTCACCCTTTGATTGTTGCTTCATCCATCTTCCATGCAACATGAGAAGTTCCTTCCGTATCTCCTCAAAGGTCCTCGAAGGCTACCACACCTACTTAATGCGCGAGCCAACTCATTCAGTAGGGTGTCGGGACTAATGAGTTCGTCCCACGAAACTATTCTATTGTCTCTTTTGAAATTGGCAGCTAAACGCAGAAGACATTGGGACATACTAGGGTGAAAATTATGATCAAAAGGACATCCAGACATATAGGCGAGACTACGAGACTACACTAGAATGCTTACCCACGTTAGTGCCGACAGTGTTTTATAGGTTGAGAACACAACGAAAGGCGGGAACTCTGTAGCGGGAAAATATGGCGGGAACTCGGAAGCGGGAAAATCTGACGGAAAGTACATAGCGGGAAAATATGGCGGGAACTAGAAAGCGGGAAAATATGATAAGACACACTGGCGGGACCTAGAATGTGGGAGAATGTGGCAGGAATTAGAAAGTGGAAAATATGGCGGGAATTGTAAAGCGGGAAAATGTGCGGGGATACTAGCGGGAAACGACGGCCCGAGATATAAGCGGGAATCGGACCATGCATCTATCGGCTTACGTAAGCTAATTAGGACTAATCGTCTTACGGGAAGACAATTAGAGCCTATCCTACAGAAAGACAATTGGAACCTATCGTCATAGTGGAAGATAATTAGTTCCACCACCCCGATAGGAATTTAGCGCTTAATCGGTGTCTATATTCAATCGGCATCCATATAGATGATAGGTGCCCAATCGGCTTTCTATTGGACGACGAGATCCAATCGTTTACCAGTTAGCCGATGATGTATTATTTAAAAAATAAATAAATTCGGCGTAATATTTTTGCAAATTAATAAAAAATGTATTATTTAATTTTTTTGAGCAAGATAACAAACGCAGTATCTTTTTTGACTGGAAATAATGAACGCAGTATCGCTCCCTCAAAAATAAAAATAAAAATGAACGCAGTATCGCCGTCCACAGAAATACTTTCCCTTTCTCTTTCTTTCTTGATTGATCCTCTTTCGCCTCTGTACCGCGTGTCGGTCCTCGCGAGTTCGCCGTGGAACACCCCATGGGCTCCGGCGAGGACAACCCCGGAGGAACCGGTGGAGGAGTCGGCGGGATAGTCCGGGGTGCGGTGCTGAAGGCGCTCGTCGTCTTCGGCGGCGTTATTCTGATCCGGCGGCTGCGCCGCTCCACCACCCGGTGGGACCACGCCCGCGCCGTCGCCGACGCCCTCTCTGGTGAAAAGGTGAGCCCCCCGCTAGAATTGTAGCCTCCGTTTAGAGTGGCTAAATTTTTGTACTTTTGAGCTAAGGAAAATAACAATAATGTGCCTTGATAGATTTCTTGATTTATATTGCCATGATTGGTTCCATGTGCAGTTCTCGAGGGAGCAGGCGAGGCAGGATCCTGGAAACTATTTCAACCTTAGGTGAAAATTACGCTTCCCATAAGCATTCCGTTTGCACATTAGTTGTTGGGATGTTCGTTTACTTACTTACTTATGAAGCTTTTTATTCCAAACAAGTTGGGGTAGGCTAGATATGAAACCCTTTCACGAGGACTTCCCAGGAGGTCACCTATCCTAGTACTACTCTCGCCCAAATGGGTTTCATACCCAAAAGACTGGCTAGTTTTTACGTTGGCTCGCCAAGCCTATCACAACCCTTAGATATGAAACCCTTTCACGAGGACTTCCCAGGAGTGCGACTTTCTTTTGGGTAGTTGTGGAAGCGGCTTGAGGTGTTCCTGGGTTGTTACTCGTTGCTACTTTGTTATGAATTTGCTAAACTTGTGCTTTCCTAATAATGGGGATATGCATAACCGGTTATTCATTCCTATTGTATTGGTACAATTCACGTTGATTTATGAATACATGTGTTTTGAGCATTGTTGTAGATTTTTGATTCATCACCTTATGGTGGTGGTTGCCTTAGTTTTATTTTTTCTTGGGTAGTGCCAAACTGATTGGGGAATCCAGAAATGTTGCCGGGTTCTGGCTGCTGTCCACAACTCCACATAAATGTTGTGTAAAATTACATTACGACGATAAATTTCTAACATAACTTGAAGTGGCAGCTGTAGAGCATTGTCATAGCATCGTGTCTTTCTTGGCCGAGAGCAAGAGTCGAATAACACCCCTAGGCTGCAATACTAATGATAAAATATGTTCTGTTCTGATCTTAACGAACCACAACGTTAGCAAAACCCCAGAGAAAATAGTTCTGTTGTACTCGATGCAAACAACATATTTATTGAGTCATCTTAATAGAGTAGCAAGTTAAAGGCTGGTCTCCTAGAAGTCTTGAAAAACAGTTTTCTCAAAAGTGATTCTCAATCTATGTGTGGTCCAAATAACCACTGTTAAACCATAAGAGGATATCAGGGTACTTCTTCTCTTATGGTACTTTGTTTACTCAAAGTTCTACCAGATGCCTTGGATGAAAATATAGTTTTCTAAACGTGATACCAAAATAAGTTTTGCAAATAAAAATAAATTAGTATCCCATTAGATGTCACATGGTTGAATTAATGTAACTATTCTGCACTTACTTCCTTTGGCATAAGTTTAAATACTTACTATGCTAATCTACCTTCTGTCACCTAAACATCTTGTGTATAACTTGGCCTTCCATTCTTCTAGAATGCTCACTTGCCCTGCAACTGAGATGGTGGATGGTTCTGGAGTGCTCTACTTTGAGCAAGTATGCCCATTGGTCTTATAAATCCTTCAAATTTGTAGCCTCTTCCAGGATTTTTTTTGCGAGTCTCTTCCAGGAACTTCAGTGTCATACTTCCTTTTGCAGGCATTTTGGAGAGCTCCAGAAAAACCTTTCCGACAAGTATGGTAACTTCTAAACTGCGCATCTAAAGATCTTCTTTGGCCACGGTCTAAAAAAAGTCCCATCTAAAGAAAACCTAAACAGTCTCACTCTTTCAAATCAAAGATTGTACTTCATATGCAAATATATGTTGTACCTGGCCATCAATTCTTGAAGTGTTCCTGTACCAACTTAAATTCCTCATATCAAATATATGTTAAATAAGCTTAGGCTATCATCTGCAACCATACGTGTATAAACATATTCTATGTACCATATCATGTCAGTTCATTATTATCCTCTTCTTTTGTATTCTGTGATATCTGATCAAGGGAAATATTTTTCATGTTCCACTCTTTTGATGAGCATCCAAAGCACACCCATAAAATATTTGTCCATTTCATGTTTCTGCTAATACACATCTTTATGGCAACATAAGGTTTTTGTGCGTACTTTGCTCTTGGTATACCTGTCTATTTTGTTTCGCGTTGTAGATGTTGCTTGTCAGTTTGTAGGCAGTGCAGAAGATTTTGCATACTCTGCCACCTGAATACTTTTATAACTGATATGTTTAATTCATTTGACATAATATGATGCAACGCAAACTGAATAATACATTTTGAAAACAGAAACATGGGTGTTAGTGTCAGACAGTAGAACTTCATATACCCATTTGTAGCGTGTTATTCGGATGATTTAACAATGAAGTTCGACTTCAGTTCTTTAGTCTGTTGTTCTTGCATATATGTAACAATTGTAAGTTGCTGGTGCTTGCAGAGATTCTACATGGTAAAGCCATGTCCAAAGGAGATGAAATGTGACGTTGAGGTAAGCTGCATACTTATTTACCGTTAATAAACACGTCTTAGACTTTTATTATGTGTGTCTGTATATATAATATATAGGACAAATGTTTCCTACGACCAGGTGTAGTTACTCCCACTTTTGTTCCGTATGTTCTAGGTAGTATCTATCATACCGGAGTATATATAAGCGTAGTATGTAGTATATAAGAATGTTGAGGTAGTATATATACTACTTTTTGGGCAGTATGTACCATATAGTGAGCATACTCCTTTTTATGTACAAATATGTACGTATTTTACAAATATAATAAAACCTATGGCCCGCTTGCATTTTTTTTCATATAACTCACTTTGGAGTATCTTAGATATAGTTTATGAACATAATAAAAATGATAAAGTAGTATGTATACTATCACATGGTAGCATATGAGACATGGGTTGGGTGTAACTACACCTGATAATAGGATGTATTAAGGCGGATTTTTTGCCTCCCGGTTGCTATGCTAATGCTACCCCCTGGTGGCTAGACCACCCCGTGCTATCCCGGTTGCTATGCATGCCTTGTGATCTGTGTGCACACTATCCTATAGTCTTCCGTATATCGGGATTCAGTTAATGATGCATGCTATTGATCGCACTAATACGATTGCCAGCAGAGCATGTGTCAGACCAGGGGTATCAAAATGTCAGATCATGAATAGTAAACCTTCTAATTCAATCCCATATGTATGAAAATGCTATAGCTTCCTAACTTTCTATAATACTAAAGATGCTGGTTGGTGAGTAAGATGAAGATTCCCTAAAAAATGCCCCATGAACTCAAAAAAGATCCCCTAAAATGGATGCGTGTATACATACTATCAACATCTAATTTTGTTACTACTCATGACGAGTCAACATTAAGTGTAGTGTGCAGTACAAAGGTGTCAGGTGGTAATGAACTCTAGGTTTTTAAAGCGTCCCTAAGGCGACGCCTAGGCGATGCCTAGGCGTCGAAGCGCTCCCCCTCCGCTTTGTAAAATCGACCGCTTTGGGCGCCTAGGCGTCCAAAGCGCCCGCCTAGGCGTCGCCTAGGTGCCCCCCCCCCTCCCTAAGGTGGTAAGGCGTCGCCTTAAAAACATAGAATGAACTAGTCTAAATGCAATTAGATAACGATAAAGCTATTTTCCGACTGATAGGAATTTAGGGATAGATCCGAACGACTATGTTCGATCGAGTTCCCTCGACTCCAGGTCCCTCCGATTTTCTTTCCCTTCCGTGTCGCTGAACCGTTTTTGTTTTCGTGGGATGAAACCCTCGTACCGGTTTGTGGCCTCCAACCGTTTTTGCATCAGAAAAATAATAATTGCGTTGGTTGGGACTCGATCCCTGGCCGTCTAGTGAAGAGGCCAATGCTTCAGCCCAACTAACCAACTGTCCTTTCCTTCGTAGTTGACTAATGAAATGACCTTCCGCTATTTTAATTAGGCAAGCTTAATGGTCAACGTGCTTCTCCATACAAACAAATCGTGGATCGTAATTCCGAGCCTTTTGTATTTTTGAACTCAAGTCAGCTGGTTTGTTGCATGGCCCAATAACCTATCTCTTGTTTTTGTCAAATCATGTGTTAGGTGACTTTTATTTTGATTTGACGAACACCCAATGCATTTTTCTGGCTCACGTAAGATTTTCATCGGTAACTTATGCGTAAATAGCATCATAATTTACGCTAAAGAGAGATGATAACTTACGCACAAACACCATGCTAACTTTTTAACATGTAAAAAAAGTTGTTGTAACATACACCCAGTTACATTTGTGTAAATACAATGGTAATATGCGCATCACCAACTCGATGGCTTACGCAAAAGGCTGAGATAACTTTTGTGACAGAATTTTTTTGTGGAAAAATATATCCTGTTAAATTCGGTGTAAATTTTGCGGTGACTCCATCCTGTGAAGCACGAGCCGGCGTCCCGCTCCGTCCCGTGAAGGAGGAGGCGGCCTCGCCCCGGCACAACCGCGGCGTCCAGATTGGACGCCGCGTGAAGGAGGAGCCGGCCTCGCCCCCGCACCACCTTGGCGTCCAGATTGGGACGCCGGGTCAAGGAGCCGGCGTCCTCGCCACGCAGCTGGTACGGACACATGGACGCGCCATCCTCGCCATCGCTTCACCGCCAAGGAGTTGCCGCCTGCGATCAAGAAGGTGCGGGGCTGCCTCCTCCACTACCTCAAAGGAGGCGCACGCGGGGTGGTGGTGGTGGTGGTGGGGGGGGGGGGTAGGTGGGTTGATGAAATACACCCCGATAACTTTTGTACAAATAGCATGATAACTTACGCATCGCAGACCTGATAACTTATATGCCTCGGTCCTAGTAACTTTAGTGTGGGAAGTGGGCGTAGGGGTGGTTGATAAAATATCCCCTGATAACTTTTATGTGAATAGCATGATAACTCACACATTACAGACTAGATGAATCATGTACCTCGGTCCTGATAACTTTGGCATGGGTGGGAAGGGTTGATGAAATGTAACTTTTGTGTGAATACCATGATAACTCACACATCACAGACCTGATAACTTATGTGCCTCGGTCCTGATAACTTCGGCGAGGGGGGTGATAAAATATACCCACGGTAACTTTAATGTTAATAGCACGGTAACTCACACATCGCGGACCTGATAACTTATGTACCCCAGTCCCCCAGTCCTGGTAACTTTAGCGCGCGGGGGGTGGGGGGGTGGGTGGTTGATAATATCCCCCTGGTAACTTTTATGTGAATAGCATGGTAACTCACACATCACAGAGTGGGAAGGGGTTGATGAAATATCCCCTTGATAACTTTTGTGTGAATAGCATGGTGACTCACACATCGCAGACCTGATAACTTATGTGCCTCGATCCTGATAACTTTGGTGAAGGGGTTGTTTAAAAACATACCCCCCATAACGTATGTGTAAATAGTTTGGTACTATACACATTGTATACATGATAACTCACGCACAAATACTGTGGTAACTTTAACCTGAGCTGATAAGAAGGTTAGAGAAACCGGTTTTATGCCCCGGTAATATCTGTGTAAACAACATGGCAACGGATGTAGCACATGCGTGATAACTTCCTTAGCCCAGAAGCTGTAACTTTTGATATGAAAGAAGTCGTCGGAACATATCAACATGAGATCTAGTTTCAAAGCTCTCGTCGTGATGATTTTTTTTTGTGAAAATGGTTTTTCGATGGGACCAGCGGTTTGAACTACAAAATATTTTAAAGTTTTGAAATAGGGGAAATCTAGGATAACATCAGCTATTTTGTCCTCTAATTCATTTGCACGCGGGGAGAAAGTTGGAGGACCAATCTTATGCCCTGGTAATTTCTATATAAACAAGATGGTAACTTAGTTATCACAGACGTGATAACTTACTTAGCCTGGTCCTGGTAAGTTTTGACCCAAAAAAAGTCGGCGGAACATATCAACATGGATCTAGTTTCGAAGGTCTCGTCACGACAAAACTTTTATGTGAAAATATTTTTTCAAACGGACTGGCGGTTTGAGCTGCAAAACATTTTAAAGTTCTAAAATAGGGGGGAATCTAGGATGACATCAGCTATTCTGTCCTCTAGTTCATTTGCATGTGGAGAGAAGGTTGGTTGACCATTTTTATGCCCGATAATATCTATTTAAAATAAGATGGTAATTTATGTACCACAAATGTGATAACTTACTTAGCTTGGGCGTGGTAACTTTTGACCCAAAAAAAAGTTGTCGGAACATATCAATATGGGATCTAGTTTCGAAGGTCTTGTCGTGACGAATCTTTTATGTGAAAACGGTTTTCCAATCGAAGCAACGGTTTGAGCTACAAAATATTTTGAATTTTAACTTCTAATGAAATCTTTACAGACATCACATTTCTGTCTTATGTGCATGCATGCATCTTTTGAAGAGATTGGGTGAGATTGGGTTATTTGCCACACTTTATTTAGGGAGTTGATGATTTGCCCTGCTTTGGTTAGAGTTAGATCATTTGCCCCATTTTTCTTCAATCTTTTGGTCATTTGCCCCAGTTTCTGTTTTAATGAATTCTTAATTAGTTTAAGTCAGAAAATGGATGTGGAATGGCCTTTATGCCCCTATGACAGTTTTGCAATTTCTCTGCGTAATCTTCTCTACTTGGTACGACCCCAGCAGATCAATCGATCCATTCACAACTTGTATCCCGTCCTTGTGTTCCTGTGTTAGTTGGAGTTGAAGTTGCCGTGCTATGCCCTGCTCGCCGGAGTCGCTGTAGTTACCTTGGTCACCGGAATCGTCGTTCAGGCCATCACTGATCTGCCTCTTGCTCCAGCTCAAGATTACGCTGCGCCCGTCTCCAGCTCCAGCTCGTGGTCAGCGCCGCCGCTGCTCCCGTACACTCCAGCAGCAACTCTGTTGGAATTAACCACGCGTCCATGTCCGGCTTGGACATGAAGCTAGCTACTACGTACATCCTATGTATCCCCTTGTAACCAAATACGAAGTATCAAATCAGACAAATAAGATAACTGGATCGGTGTTCTGTGTTTTCGCGTGAGTGTCCTGTCCGTTCCTCCGCCGGCGGGTTGCATACGTACGTGAGTTACGTGAGTAGCCTCCAAGAAAATCCATCCACCTGCCTAGCTGCTTCAAAGCCAGCTTCTACATGACTTGCCCTGCCTATGAAAAGCATCGGTGGAGTCAGCTTTGCATGTAGTGTTTGCCCTTTGCGCCTTTGCCGGAGAGTACACGGCGAGTCGCTGTGTCGGGAACAGCGCCCCTGGTTGCAGCTTGGCCCCCGGCCCCCTCGTCTGCTCCCAGCGTACGAGGAGAAGAGAAAACATGACGAACAGTGGTCATAGTTCGACCAGGTAGAGGGGCATAAAGGTCATTCCGCATCAATTTTCTGAAATAAACAAATCAAGAATTCATTAAAACAGAAATTAGGGCAAATGATCAAAAGATTAAAGAAAAATGGGGCAAATGATCTAACTCGAACTAAAGCAGGGCAAATCATCAACTCCCCAAATAAAGTGTGGCAAATGATCCAATCTCCCGTGCTTCACGGTATTTTTTCCAATAAAATAGTACAAGATTAGCAAATAAAAGGAAGTAATCTGAATGTTTAGTGTCTAGTGCAGGATTAGCTAGCATGATTAGTAACTAAAGAAGAAAGAATGCATCGTTCGGATCTGTTGCAATATTTCGATCGTTCAGAAGTTAGCAAGGTCCATTAGATAAATGAAAGATTAATTGATGACAAGCCTAAAAGATGCTACATGGATCTCAAAGCCAGATTAGACAAAAGCGGGAGGCCTGATGGCAAAGACATAATAATCATACTACGGTAGCATTATCTTAAGCATGAGCGCAAAATGCTTATTCTACACCCCTAGTAGCACTTCATACAAAATCTAGTAACACAGTGTACAAAATGTAGTAATTCCAAAACAATTTTTTACTATCCAAGTCCGCCATTTACTACATTCTTCCAAAAGTTACTATATTTTGCATGCTATGTTACTATATCTTACACACTTTTTACTAAGGGTCTACGTAGAATAAGTTATTCTACATGCACATTTACTTTAGCATTACACACACACACACAAAGAAGTTAACCAGCGAACCATTGAATTTTAGCTACAATACGAATGCTTTGAATACCGCTGGATTCGAATCGAATGACGGAGCACGTCCTGACCCAGCAGCTCCTGTTTTTTGAGCGATCGCCGCACCTCCCGCGATCCCCGCTTGGGCTGCCTCTTTCGCTTGGGTTGCCTTCTTTTTTAATCTCGATAAAAAAGGTGCGAAGTAGAGTGTCGAACCTGAGACCTGGTGGCTCAAGTACTATTAGAAGTCCACCCATCAATCACCTAGGAAGGCTCTTTGTTGTGATTATATACATGTTAGATAATTTTTATACCTTCATGTTGAGGTAGGCTACATATTGTAGATCTGATTGCAGTGTTCTTCTGGTGTCATTTCTTTGTATATTTTTTACCTAGAAAAATACTACCAAAATACGCTAGAGGTGTGAGTTGACTTAAACATCAAAGATTAGACCCTACAACCAGCTAGAACACCGTGGTAACTTCTGTGCAAATAGCACGGTGACCTCATAACTTACAAATGTTGTTTAAAAACATATGTGTAAATAGCATGGTAATATACGAACCGTAGACCTGATAACTTAAGTACAAATACAGTGGTAACTTCGACCCATGAAAAAAGTTGGTGAAACCACGGTAATGATGTAGGGTGAAACCCTAGTTCATGATCTTTTCACTTGGAGGGGGGAAAGGGAGCAAATCAAGAGAGGAACACAAGAAGAACACTCAACAGACAAAGATCCAATCACACATATGCTAAATCCACATACATATATGGGGATACAAGGGTCCAAATCCAACACAAGAGGGTAAAAGGAGTACTAGTTCATCCCAATCCTTGAAGGAGAGAGGTCTTGAATCCAACAGGATCTTCCCTAAGAAGGGGTCTTGAATCCACTTGGGGGATCTTCTCGCATGGAGGCCTTGATCTCCATGGGAGAGGTAAGTGGATGAGCAAAACTCAATCTCAAATGAGCTAAACCTTTGCTAACCCTAGCTAGGAGGAGGAGAGGGTCTATATATAGTGTTCCACGAGATGAGAGGGGGGAAGAGGGGATACATGGGCCTCTGGCCCGGTTAGGCACTCGCAGGTGCCGAACGTCCGGGCTGGGGGCCGGATGTCCGGGGCTGGGGCCGGATGAGTTGGCCAAACTTCTGTTGCTCTCGGTGGCCTCGGGCCGGATGTCCGGGCTGGTCGGGCCGGATGTCCGGCTCCCGGAGATTCTTCAACGTTGCATTGATGCTGCTGTTGCTAGACTAGGGGCGCCGGAAATCCAGGCCAGGGCCGAATGTCCGGTCGTCGTAGGATTTCAGTGTTCTCCTTCGTCGTGCTTCATCGCCCGTGTACTTGGGGACTTGGTCTTCATTCCGAGCGTCTCCGAGATGGAGATACAGTCCTCGCTGATGGATCGGCAAGTACTCCACGGTCAGCGGCTATGAGCTAACGTTATGGGCCGTTAGAGAGACCTCGACTCTTTCAGGGAAAGGAGGGAGATCGAATGCGAGATGGAGTCCCTGCGTTTGTTCCCTCCCCCTCGGGACGGGTCAACCTACTTTGCCCGCTCAGGCGCTTCCTCATACCTAGGCACACATAGGATTTCCGATTGGGGCAGTAGCCATGTCTCGCACGGTTCGTATGGAAGCTCGTTAAGGAGAGATGTCACCTCGGTCCTGATAGCTCTTGCACGTGCTCGTGTCATTGGTCCACTTGGCACTTGGGGAGACGGAGGAAGGTCCATGGGGATGACCGTAGGATGCTCTGCATCAGGTAACTTGTGTGTAAATAGCAGGTTTTTTTACGCACCGCAGATCTGATAACTACGTACAAAACACCGCGGTAATTTTGACCCAAGAAAAAAAGTTGTTGAAACATACCCTGGTAACTTCCGTGTAAATATGATGGGTTTTTATGCGCCGCAGAGCTGAGAGCTGATAACTTACGTACAAACACCATGGTCATTTTGACACTTGGGAAAAAGTTGTTGAAAACATACTCCCATAAACTTTTGAGTAAATAGCATGGTAATACCACAAAGCTGATAACTTATGTAGAAACACCATGGTAATTTTGACCCAGGAATTTTTTTTGTTGAAACATCCCTCGGGTAACTTCTGTATAAAAGGTGTGGCAACTTAATGTACCATAGGCAATTTACGTAGCCCTCGCATGGTAATTCTTGGCCCCCAAAAAAGTGGTTGAAACATACCAATATGGGATCTTGTTTCGAAGGTCTTGTCGCGACAGTTTTAATGGTGAAAACGAATTTTGTATCGGATTGATGATTTGAGCTACAAAACATTTGAATTTTTGAAAAAGGAGTGAATCTAGGCTGACATCAGCTTTTGTTCTCGAGTGCATGCATATGTAGGGAAAAGGTTGGGGGAGCCATTTTTTATAGCCCTGGTAGTTTCAGTGTAAACAACATGATAACTTACGCACCGCAACCGTGATAACTTATGTAGCCCAAGCGTGGTACCTTTGTACTCGAAAAAAAAGTCGTCGGACCATACCAGCCTTACCAAAAAACCCGGCTCGCCCACGGGATTTGGCCACCGTTTGGACTAGCACCAAAAAATTGGCTCGCCCAGCCGGCCTGCGATGCCCGTGTGTTATTCTCGCCAATTTGTGGGCGCAGCGAGGGCGTGGAAAACGCTAGCCAAATAATTGGCAGCCTGCTCCAAATCACAATCAGATCAAGCACTAATCAACCCAAGTTACTTGTATAAAACATTTGGCAACTCAGCTACTGACAAACCAAATGAAGTCTTAGTGATTTACCAAAATTTGGGCAAGTACATTGGCTACAATCCAAACAATGATAACTTATCGAAATTTTGGTCATGCCAATTTTTTTGGCTGGGCTAGTTGGGGCACAAACCAAACACACCCTTGAAGATCTCGCCATGATTGATTTAATAGTGAAAGCAGATTTTGAATCGGACCGACAGTTTGAACTATAAAACATTTTGAATTTTAGAATTGGAGAGAATATAGGATGACATCATCAGTTGTCTTTTTTGCATGCATGCATATATTAGTAACAAGAAATGGGGAAGGTGCACGTGGGTTGGGAGGAACGTATCAGAACGATCATTGGTTATTAGAGTCTACACACACACACATAGGAAAAATACATCCTACAACCGGTGGTAGTTACATCCACGTCTCATATTATCATGTGGTAGTATATATACTACTTTATCATTTTAAGTATCTTCATATATTATATCTAAGATTTTCCTAATCGAGCTATATGAAAAAATTGCATGTGAGTCCATAGTTTTTTTTGTATATTTTGAAAATACCTTCTACATACAACATACAAAACTCACGCGAGTGCACTACCACCGGTTGTAGGAAAAAAATTGAGGACTAATTTCCTATACTCGTGTGAGTATGTACTCCCACATTCAAATACACCTCTTGAACAAACATATTATATTACCTCTTTATCATTCTCAATATGCCTTATTAATTATTCTAACACTAGAGGATACCTCGCTTGTTGCTGCAGGAATCGATTTATGAAAATTTGGGTTGCTAACATATGACTTATTATATCTGATTATGTAGAGTTGCAAAATATATATTGAACATAAGTAGAATAATTGAATGGAAAATGTTTTTTCATGCATGGTTGAATGTTGTGGTGAGTCTTTCTCTATGCATGATTGCATGTTGAGGTGAGCCTCATTCCATTCATAATTGTATGGTGAGGTGGCATGCTTGCATGTTGAGGTAAATAAATTAGTGGGGATCACTCTTTTATGTATATAGGTTGCCTAAATACAAGTTTACAACAACAACAACAACAACAAAGCCTTTAGTCCCAAGCAAGTTGGGGTAGGCTAGAGGTGAAACCCATAAGATCTCGCAACCAACTCATGGCTCTGGCACATGGATAGCAAGCTTCCACGCACCCCTGTCCATAGCTAGCTCTTTGTCGATACTCCAATCCTTCAGGTCTCTCTTAACGGACTCCTCCCATGTCAAAATCGGTCGACCCCGCCCTCTCTTGACATTCTCCGCACGCTTTAGCCGTCCGCTATGCACTGGAGCTTCTGGAGGCCTGCGCTGAATATGCCCAAACCATCTCAAACGATGTTGGACAAGCTTCTCCTCAATTGGTGCTACCCCAACTCTATCTCGTATATCATCATTCCGGACTCGATCCTTCTTCGTGTGGCCACACATCCATCTCAACATACGCATCTCCGCCACACCTAACTGTTGAACATGTCGCCTTTTAGTCGGCCAACACTCCGCGCCATACAACATTGCGGGTCGAACCGCCGTCCTGTAGAACTTGCCTTTTAGCTTTTGTGGCACTCTCTTGTCACAGAGAATGCCAGAAGCTTGGCGCCACTTCATCCATCCGGCTTTGATTCGATGGTTCACATCTTCATCAATACCCCCATCCTCCTGCAACATTGACCCCAAATACCGAAAGGTGTCCTTCCGAGGTACCACCTGGCCATCAAGGCTAACCTCCTCCTCCTCACAGCTAGTAGTACTGAAACCGCACATCATGTACTCGGTTTTAGTTCTACTAAGCCTAAACCCTTTCGACTCCAAGGTTTGTCTCCATAACTCTAACTTCCTATTTACCCCCGTCCGACTATCGTCAACTAGCACCACATCATCCGCAAAGAGCATACACCATGGGATATCTCCTTGTATACCCCTTGTGACCTCATCCATCACCAATGCAAAAAGATAAGGGCTCAAAGCTGACCTCTGATGCAGTCCTATCTTAATCGGGAAGTCATCGGTGTCGACATCACTTGTTCGAACAAAATCTTTTGGGTTTCATCTCCATAAGAGTGGCTGAGTTTTTACGTTGGCTCGCCAAGCCTATCACAACCCTCCTCCTTTACCCGGGCTTGGGACCGGCTATGTTGAGACAACATAGGCGGAGTTGCCTAAATACAAGTTTCATGAAAAAATATCGTCGAAGCCCTTGATTTATGCAGTATACAAGTTTTACGTACAACAATGCAATTGTTTATGTATTTCACAAATATAGTAAAAACAATGGGCTCGCTTGCAATTTTCCATGTAGCTCACTTTGGAGCATCTTATTTTAGATATAGTATATGAACATAGTAAAAATGATAAAGTAGTATATATATACTACTACATGGTAATATATGAGACGTGGGTGTAACTACACCTGGTTGTAGGATGTAACATACACATGGTAAAATCGTGTCTATCAATGCTGTCTAATCGTGGGCTCTGCCCGCTGCGCGAGCCGCTCGACTAATCCTGCGTCACCTTAAGATAACTAAGTGTCCTGGTAATCTAGTTACAGCCCTGTACAACTCCTCGCCCAGTTGCTGCTCGTAATATAATTAATCATTTTGGTAATCTAGTTGCTACCTGCTGCCCGACTCCTTGCCCTGCTTCTGCTTGTAATATAATTAGTCTGCCTTCTGCCCAACTCCTTGCCTCGCTGCTGCTCGTAATATAATTAATGATTCTGGTAATCTAGTTACTGGCTGCCGCAAAACTCCTAACCCTGCTCATTGGTGATCGTAATATAATCAATCGTTCTGGTAATCACCGGCTGCGCACAACTTCGCCCTACCAAATTAGCCAACCCGTTTTTCTTTTTTTATTAAATGGTGGTAAAATAATTTAAAACATAGTAGTACTCTGATTTGATACGAGCCAACAAGACATGCTTTTGGCCATTTAATAACTGTAATTTGAATCTTGGATGACATTTGCCCAACAAATTTGAATGTTTGGTTTCAATAAAAGCAGTACAATGGCATTTGAAGTACCTTTAATTCAACCATGCTTTGTTGAGATAACATTTTGAATTATCCTCATTGGACAGTTGAGTTCTTATGCAATTAGAGATGTTGAAGAGTACAAGAATTTCTGTGACCGACCAAAAGATCAGAGGCCGCAGCCAGAAGAAGTAATTGCGGTATGTCTTGTTTCCGATGAAACCATACTTTCCAGGACACCCACTTATGGGACATCCCCTTTACTTTAATTTCTGATGTGGAATTTTAATTCATCTTGCTCATGAATCCATGTCATGGTGGGTTCTAATGTAGTGATATAATGGATGAACTAGCTTGGTGTTTGTAAGTTAAAATATTTTATAATCTGTAATCTATGTTTTCAAGGCGTCCAGGCGCTTTAAGGCGCTGGGGGGGCGCCTCAACGCCTAGGCGCTCAAAGCGTGAGGCGAGGCGACGCCTTAGACACTTATTATTAGGCGCTAGGGGTACTAATATGGCAGCCATGAGTGGACATGTAACTGATTCATACCTTGAATTTCCTGGTTGTTGAGCCCACATAGCATCCATTCCTCCCGTCTTGTTTCCCATTTCTGCCTTCCACAATAGAAATCTGCATAAAGATGAACATATATCATAGTATATGGTTAAAACTAGACTTAATTAATAGATCACCATTGGTAAAAAACAGAGAGTAAATGACAGAAAAAGTGCAAAACAAGATGACAAACATGAGTGCATTACATATTACATAAACTAGGTCCACAACACAATAAATTAGGTTCAGAAGTTCACAACATAAATTAGGTTCCAAACAGGCAAACACATGATCATAAGCAAGGCTGGCCACACTCAATTCTCAATAGCCATCATCGAACTCATCCATGATAGCATTTGTGTTGTCTTCGCCATCTTGGTCAGCACTAGTTGGATCTTCATCATCATCGGTCACATCAACATCATCTTGAAGAAAGTCTGAATCATCATCCTCTCCATTGGGGATACTTGATTGTTGTTCTTGGTCATCCTCTTCGTCATCTTCATGAAGAAATGTTGGTGACGGAGCAGCCCTTTTGCGCTGCCTTTGGTACTGGACATTAACATTTGAGGCCCCCCTTGCCATGGTGCTAGCTCTAGGAAAGTTGCGACCTTGCAGCGACGAACTTGCACCAACAGCCTCATCAACAAGCTCCCATGAAATGTCATCGGGACACCCTCGAGCACCTTGGGGTGGAGATATTGTTGGGTCAACCCACTCATTGCCCCAATCAAAATCCTCAATGACTAGAGGGTCATAGTTATTGCCACCCATCTTCTCACGCCTCTTTTGAAACCTATCCAAGTTCTTCCGGTTGTATGAAACAAAGACATTGTCATTCAAGAGTCGGTGTTGTAACCGGTTCCTTTTCTTGGTATGGATCTACAAATAGCAAATAGAGTGAATAAATAAGTTGCTGAGATTACGTGCTGAAAGCCTGAAACTAACTTTCTCTTGATGAAATAAAGACAAAGAAGTTACTCACATGTTCAAATGCGCTCCAATTCCTCTCACAACCGGATGATGAAGCACAAAGACTAACAGTACGCTTTGCAAACCTTTGTAGCTCAACTGCCCGACCAGCATATGAACGCCACCAATCAACTAAAATGGTAAAATAAACACACACATGCATTAGGAGTTTGTACTTTGTACAGAAAATAACATGCTGAAATTAACTTGCTTGTTGCTGAAATTAACTTTAGTTCACTTACGAGGGTTTTTTCCGACCATGTTATCGATTGCCATCTGATTAGCAAAGGGTCCTCTCTTGTCCTCATAGTCAACGGCTTGTGCATCAATCTTGTTGCGAGTATTGACATCAAGTACTGTTCGTGCAAGGACATCATTAAAACAACTTCTTAGCTCACCAATTAGGGCATCATCACCACTCTCAACAATAGAGAAGTATTTTCCAGGGTTCAAAAACAAAGCAGCCCCATATAATGGATGATCCATTTGATTCTCCCAACGTTTGTCAACAATGTCAATGATCTTCTTGAGCAAAGCTTGCTTGTTTTGGTGGGGAAAACCTTGATTGATCTTCTCCTTTGCAAACCTCATTAATGCTGTCATTTCTGGCATGGCAGGAATCTCATCACCATCCGCTACCCTAAGCACTCGAAGTAGTGGACCTGAAGCTCTAAGCAAGGTTTACGAGTCGACAAGTCGACGAGTCGTTCCGAGGTAGAGACTCATAGACTAATCGAGACTAGTCTAGACTAGTGCTAGACTAGTCGACATGGTACTGTAGTACTCAGCTACTAATACCTAGTGGTAGTATGTAGTATATACTAACAGTACAGTATGCAATAAAACCAGCCACCGTCTAAATCATTGAGCTATGCAGTGTTCTGGGCCCAAGTGGGTATGGAATGGGACCAGCCACTGTCTAAATACTAGCCCAGCACCACGCATCACCCCCCAGCTGGCCCATTTGGGCCCAAATGGCCAGCCTACTTAGCCCCCAGCCACTGGAACCCTAGCTCCCGACCTCTCCAATCGCCGCCGCCAGCGCCATCACGCACGAGAGCACGCGCGCACGCGACCCGCGCCTCCTGCCGCCTTCCGCCGGTCCCGGCCGCTGCCGCCGGCGAGCCCGCCGACCACCGCCATGCCTCCTCCTTTCCTCTCCTCTCTCTCTCTTCCTTCTCTCCCGTCTCAAGGCCGCGTGCCCCTACGGGTCACGGCCATGGCCGCCGCCTGAGCACGAGCTCCGGCCGGCCGCCGCACCTGGCTGCGCCATCCGCCATCCCTGCGGTGGGTGGTGCGGTGGGTGGCGGCGGCGGCGGCAGGGCAGTGGGTGCTGGCGGCGCCTCGTCCCAGCTGAGGCAGCTCTCTTTTTTGAGTCGCTCGACTCATATATGTTGACTAGTCCAGACTAGTCGTCGACTAGTCCAGACTAGTCGTCGACTAGTCCATCCACGGCTCGACTCGTATTTGTAGTCTACACGAGAAAATGAGTCGACATCCACTCTGCGACTCGTAGACTAGTCGAGCGACTAGTCTAGACTAGTCGTTCGACTCGTAATCACTGGCTCTAAGGCAGTCCTCAATTGCATGCCACCAATCTGCTGAAAGCACAATGTCTTGCACATTCAAACCGGCTGCAGTTTTCGCCAATTTGTTTCCGACCCATGCTTGACATGTAAATAGACTCCTCAATGCTTGCTTGTGCTTGACCAAACTCTTAAGAGCAAGAATGGATGTGGCAAAGCGAGTGGCTGCGGGTCTCACAAGATCCAGCCCACCCGTTGCCTTCCTCATTAGACTAAGAATTCTGCCATGCCTATAGATGAAAGTGGTGACTCGTCTACCCCGTGCAATAGGCTTCTTAAATGCCTTTAGCTTCCCTATATCTTCCAACATTAGGTCCAAGCAATGGCATGCACATGGACTCCAATATAGTGTAGGAATCCTTTCCATTAGTATCTTGCCCGCTGCCTTGTAGTTCGCACCATTGTCGGTGACAACTTGGACAACATACTCTTTACCGACATCCTCGATTCTCTTCTCTAGCAAATCTGCTATCATCCGAGCATCTTGGCATTCACTTGATGCATCAACCGACTCCAAGAAGTAAGTGCCCGCCGGGCTGTTTACAAGGAAGTTGATCAAGTGGCGTCCCCTTTTATCGGACCAGCCATCTGACATTAGTGTGCAGCCATATTGCTTCCATGCTACCTCGTGCGTCACCCTCAACTTTTTTGTTTCCTTGACACCATCCCTAAGCAATGGCTCCCGCAGCTCATGAGGAGAAGGAGGCTTGTAACCCGAGCCATATTGACAAGAGGCTTCTATTGCAATCTGGAATTGCCTAGAGCTTGCAACATTGAAAGGAATGCCACACTCATAGAAAAACAATGCCCACTGCATACTCACATAGTGCCTCTCTTCCGGTGTTTTTGTGCTGGACTCCATGGTGCTTTGAGAGCAACCGGAGCGTCTTTCATCGACAACATCCTCAGGTTTTTTCCTAAGCATGGAAACAATTGACTTGGTTGCAACAGATTGAAACTTTTTGCCTGACATTTTTACCGCAAAGGCTTTCTTGTTCTTCTTGGCTGCTGTCCCTGAACTTGGTCTTGTAGCGAAGCCTTGAACTGCTGCTGCATTAGTGGAGCTTTGAACTGTCCCTGCTGCATCTACCTCCACTACTACATCATCATCATCATCTGGCTGTCCTATGTTTCTCCTATTCTTTTCCAAATACTCTAACATCTCCCTCCTAAGCTGTGTGGTAGCCTTTGGACAACCTGTTGCATCCCCACCAGTGCCAGCAAGATGCTCTTTGTGTCTCTTGATCCCTCCTTTAGTTATCTTGCCACAAAGATTGCACACAACATTATTGATGTTGCCAGGTTTCAACCAATACCCATAATTCCAGCCTGGATCATTTGACCTCCGTGGCCTGCGTTCTGGATCTTCCATTGGATCATAAGCATCACCACCCCCATTAGCTCCTGCATCTGCCATTGTGGGACTGCAAAGTGCAAAGTGCAAACAATTAACAATATAATAGAGGGCACAACCGCAGAGGACAAACAGCTACTATTCTAATAATAAGCTAGTATAAAGAAGATCCACTAACCTACTATTCTAATCAGCTAACAAGGACAATCAGCAACTATTTTAATCACAACTTGCAGCTTACACTACTATAATAGAGGGCAGTGGGCAGAGGGCAGAGGCACAAGCAGCACATCTACACATGCATATACTAAACAGAGGGTTTAGAGGCAAGGCAGTGAGGCACAAGCAGCAGCAGCACCATCAGAAAACATGGGCAGGTGAGGGGAAAAGAGAGGCAGAGAGGAGCCGTACCTTGGGAGAGGGCCACCGTCGGCGGAGGAGATTGGCCGGAGAGGGGGAGGGCCGGCGGAGATGGATCTTGGCCGGAGAGGGGAAGGGCCTGCGGAGGAGGAGCTTGGCCGGAGAGGGGGAGGCCGGCGGAGGAGCGGATCTGGGCCGGCGGCGTGAGAGGAGAGAGCTCCTCTCTCTTTTCCCCTTGATTTGGAGTCACGGGTGTGTTCCCCTCTCTCTCCTGCCTCTGTTTACCCCCTCTCTCCCGCCCAATTTCTCTTCCCTCCCGCCAATTCCTCTTTCTGGCGCGCGCCAGCTGCTGGTTCCCGCTCAACCTGCCCATGCATGTCCAGGGCGTCCAAAATCAACTAAAGCGGCGCCTTATCCGCCTAGGCGACGCCTTGGACGCCTCAACAGCACAAGGCGGACGCCTTAGATAGAAAACTAAGGCGACGACGACGCCTTGACGTCCCCGAGCGCTCTGACGCCTAGGCGACGCCTTGAAAACATAGTCTGCAATACTCATTGGCACTCTTGAGACTACTTTACCCACTTTACCCTCTCTTCCAATTTGTGTTCATCAACCTAGTTGTAGAGTCATTATGTCATATTAGCGTTCTTTGTTGTTGAGCTTAGACAAACTATTTCATTGGATTGCGAATTTGTCAGCAACATGGGAAACGGGGTCCCCCGTGCCTACTGGAGATGGGCCTAGCTTTATGTCTAATACTTAAAGAAAGAGAGAAAACCATACTCGGGGCCTCCCAAGCATGAAGAGACTGGCAATCACAGGGAATCTGTAGTGTTTCCCAAGATGGGAATTGGGACTGCTAGATTCTCTTCCAATTTGTGTTCATCAACCTAGTTTGTAGTTTCATTATGTCATATTAGCGTTCTTTGTTGTTGAGCTTAGACAAACTATTTCATTGGATTGCGAATTTGTCAGCAACATGGGAAACGGGGTTCCCCGTGCCTACTGGAGATGGGCCTAGCTTTATGTCTAATACTTAAAGAAAGAGAGAAAACCATACTCGGGGCCTCCCAAGCATGAAGACACTGACAATCACAGGGAATCTGAGAGTTGGTCGGGATCCTCCCGAGCAACTGATCCTCGCCTGCCGATCGTTTAAGGGGCCCACAAGTTGGCAAAAGATCAAGCACATGCTTGGTCACTTCTCTTCGGGCTTTCCGTGAGACCCGAGGCCACAAGCACATTAATAGTTATGATGATTCTGAACAGTAAGTCGGTTCGCTCCGAACCGAGGTGATATAGCCTGCCGCGTATCATGAGCGCAGGTCATTTTTTTTTTTACTATCAACATGCTGGATGTAGCTTGTCTCTTCGGCTGTCTCCCGCTGGCAAGTTGGACCTGGCGAGCTGTGTACGGTTGGAGAGGTTTGACTCGTCAACACGACCTACTCCCACTGCCATATCCTCTAACGGACCCGCGTGGGCTGCACAGGCTAGGTCACCCAAGATCGATAGTGGCTTGGTTTGTAACAGGATATTGTGGTGCTCCCAGGCCCTATATAAGAGGAGGACCAAGGCAGTCCAATGGTCGTCGCACTCGCATCACTGGCGAATTTCGGAGGAAAGGTTGGAGTCCTTTAGTAACAGTTTCTCCAATATTGGTCTGAAGGTTGTATCTGAAGTATAGCTTGCTGCCACTTCCTGTGACCGTCACAGGAATGATTTGAGAAATTGCCATTAATGAACAACATTTCCTTGATAAGGCACCAGCTACTCTGTTAAGGGCGCCTTTCTTGTATTGTATTCTGAAACCAAATTCTAGCAACTTCATCACGAGCTTATGGTTTGCTTAGCACCTATAGCTCGTACCTCTGCTTGCAGTGTTGTTATGTCTGATCTGACAGACTGTGTTTCCTTCTGGTTCTCAAAGACCTCGGATCGCATGCCCAGGAGATCTTGTAGTTCCCCGTCATCATTTCCCACCTTGCTCCTCCCCATCTGGATCTGGCCTTCAGGAGAGAGAATTTCACATCAGAACTAGTCCAGCAACTGGATCTCCCACACCAGATCTCGTTGTCGAACTGCGCTGCCGACAAAGTGGTGTA
Source organism: Triticum aestivum (assembly GCF_018294505.1). NCBI lineage: Eukaryota > Viridiplantae > Streptophyta > Magnoliopsida > Poales > Poaceae > Triticum > Triticum aestivum. The sequence goes on along the minus strand of NC_057803.1, from coordinate 326,241,051 downwards.
CTAAAGCAGCACAAGGTTGTGGAGGAACAACTTACAAAGTATACAACGCGAGTGTTGATGGAACTACTTCTATGTGCTGCGCTAGATATCGTTCTAGAGGCGGAAACAGGCTAATGTGGCAGCAGGAGTTCAATCCAAATTTCCTAGAGCACAAGATCTACTCCAAGATCTTAGATAAGAACATCAAGTTCTACTATAGGTAGTGGGGGTACATAGTATGCTTACAAACTAGAGGTGAGGACCTCTATTTATAGGGCTTTGGGAAGCCTTCACATCTCACTTCTACTTATAGCTAGAACACCCTAGAAAACATTACTTAAGATTCATCATTGTACTCATAGCTACTCGTAGCTAGAAGACTCTAGAAAACAGTAGCCAGGGTTAAGAAAAGAAAAGAAATACTAGACTAGACACTAGAGTAGAAGTATATAGAAGTAGCCAAACAGATTTGACATCTGACTTCATTTTTCCTTTCCTCATCTATTGTTCCTCATCATTCTCCATTGATTGTTTGTAACTCGACCTTGAGTTATCTTCAGAGCCCTTCTTCTGGGTGGAGTCAAGTCCGCAACAATGAAAGTGTTGGATATACCCATGTCGCTTGGAAGATCTGTCACACAGGCATTATTATTTATCTTCCTCATAATAGAGAAGGGCCCATACCCTCGCTGCCTAAGCTTCCCTTTAACACCTAAAGGCAGCCTCTCTTTTCGGAGGTAGACCATCACCTTATCATCAACTTGGAATGTTTTCGGCCTCCTTTTGCAGTCAGCAAGTTGTTTATATTTCTGATTTTGTGCATCCAAAACACCACAAATTTCTTAAAAATAACTCAGTGTAATTACCAATAAAGGGCAATGCTGATTTTGAGTTTTCCCTTGATGGTAGCTTCACCACGTCCACCGTATTTGTTGGAACTTTAGTGTAAACAATAGAAAAAAGACTCCTTCCTGTGGACCTATGCTTAGAGCTGTTGTAGGAGAACTCGGCAAAAAGCTAAATCCATTGTCCCTTCATGTCTCCACAAATGCAAAGGATCAGATTACCCAAAAACTTGTTCACCACTTCCGTTTGTCCATCTGCTTGTGAATGGGCAGTGCTAGAATTTTTTAATTCAGTGTTGAATTGCTTCCACAAAGTGAGCCAAAATGCAGCAAGAAACTTGCTATCATGGTCTAAGACGATGAATCTTGCAACTCCATGAAGTCCGACAGCTTCTCAAAAGAATTGGTTTGCCACATGATGATCCATCTTAGAGAATCTGTCCAGAACAACAGACACCACATCACTCCCTCGTCTTGTTGTTGGCAAACCCAAGACGAAGTCCATAGAGGTATCCTCCCACGGAGCAACAGGAACAGGCAAAAGCATGTATAACCCTATATTCTTTACTTGGAACTTGGTCTTTGCAGTTTTGACATATGGGGCACCGTTGAACAAACTTTTGAGCATCTCTTTTGTGTTGTGGCCAAAAGTAACAAGCCTTCAGGTTAGTGATAGTCTTGTCGCGTCCAACATGGCCACTAAGATCACTTGAACACTTGAACGGAGCTCTCTAATTAGTTTGTCATATAGAGAACTCCTTGGGATGCACAAACGATCATTTTTTAAGAGATAGCCATCTTGCACCAAATAGTCATCACATAATGGTTGGCCCGTGCTGTGCTTTACCCAAACATGGCCAAAGTCTTCACCATCCTCATACAATTCCTTTATTTGATCCATGCCTGGATGTTTAACCTCAAAAAAAGTCAAGAGGCATGCATGACGACTCAACGCATCGACCATTCGGTTAGTTGTTCCAGATTTATGCACGATGAGGTAGTTAAACCTCTCCAAATATGTTGCCCATCTTGCTAGCATGCGCTCAACATGCTTTTGATTTCTGAAATGTTTCAAGGATTGATGGTCACTGTAAACAATGAACTCTTTAGGCGGCAAATAGACTTCCCAAGTTTTCAAAGCTCTGAAAATGACATACAATTCTTGCTGATAAGTACTCTTCTGCCTTGGTTCGCTTAATTTCTCACCGAAGAAAGCAATAGGCTTCCTTCTTGAGAGAGAACAACACCAATGCGTACTCCACTTGCATCACACTCCAACTCAAAAGTCTTGTTAAAATGCGATAACACCACGACACGAGCTTGTGAGAGTTTTTGCTTGATCTCATTGAAACTAGTTTCGGCCGCTTTCGTCTATTGGAACTTTCCTTTCTTCAAACACCTGGTAATTGGTGCCATGATAGTGCTGAAATTCCTCTTAAATCGCCTATAGAAAGTTATAAGGCCATGAAAACTTCTTACCTCAGAAATGGTCTTTGGAGTTATCCATTCTCGGTCTCGGTAATTGGTGCCATGATAGTGTGCTGAAATTCTTCATAGATCGCCTATAGAAAGTTGCAAGGCCATGAAAATTGCTTACCTCATAAATGGTCTTCGGAGTTGGTCATTCTCAGATTGCTTCAACCTTAAAATTATCAACACGATTACCGTCACATGTTATGTCAAATCCTAGGGAAAGAAGTTGTGTTTGCAGGAAAACACATTTCTTCAAGTTGACGTAGAGCTCATTTTCCTTTAGTACTCTTGGCACCTTCCGAATGTGATCTAAGTGTTTATCCTCATCCTTGCTATAGATCAAGATGTCATCAAAATAAACCACAACAAAGTGGGATAAGAAGGGCCAAAGGACTTGGTTCATCAAATGCATGAATGTACTTGGTGGATTTGAGAGTTTGAATGCCATGACTAGCCATTCAAAAAACCTTTCCATTCATCTCCGGATCTGATGCGAATTTGATGATATCCGCTTCTAAAATCTAGCTTTGTGAACACTCTTGCTCCACTAAGCTGATTCAACATATCATCCGGACAGGGAATAGGGAACCTGTACCTTACAGTGATCTTGTTGATGTCTTTACTGACCACACACATGCAGCAAGATCCATCTTTCTTTGGCGTGAGTAGGGCTCGTACATCACATGGGCTAATACTTTCTTGAATGTGTCCTTTTTGCAGCAATTCCTCCACTTTCTCCTTCAATATGTCATGCTCTTTTGGGATCATTCGGTAGTGTGGAAGATTAGGAAAACTTGCTCCCGGAATTAAGTCAATTCTATGTTGAAATCCTCTCATTGGTGGCAGGCCTTGTGGCTCTCCAAGTATTTTCTGAAATTCTGCTAATAGGCCACATACCTCCGTTGGAATTTCGACAACCTGATGCTCTTCTCCTTTTACAATAGGCCACGTACCTCTGAAATTCTGCTAATAGGCCACGTACCTCCGTTGAAATTCTGCTAATAGGCCACTATGAATTTCCCTTCCCTTTATGTGTACTTGTGTAGTAAGTATCCACATCAAATTGCCAAGGTCTCCCAAGAAGAACATGGCTGGCACCCATGCCAACCACATCACAACCACTCTCTCTTTTCAATGGAATGAAACGTGGGTCCCCTGCGTTTTCTCGAAAAAAAATGCTTGCCCAAAGAAAGTGGCAGGTTGGATTGTTTGGTGATCCTTATATTCACTCCTTGATCCACCCAATAATGTAGCGATTTAGATGATCATGAGTTTCAAGCTTTAAATGGTTCACCAAATTCTGTGAGATAAGATTCTCGCAGCTGCAACTATCAGTTACTAATCTGCATACCTTGCCATTCATAGTGCATTTGCTCTCAAATATTTCCTTCCGTTTTGTGTCGTCAGGTTGTGGTGTGGAACATAGGAGACGCTGAATCACACATACCACCCCTTCACCTTCTTCTTGATAAACCTCTTATCCCTCTATATCTTCAGATTTGTATTCCTCATTGTCTTCACCATCATGGATAGTTGTGTTAACATATTTCCTTAGTGGGCAACCGCTGGATATGTATCCCTCTTCACCACATTTATAGTCTAGTTTGCTCCGGGATGGGTTGTTTTGCCTTTGGTGGAGCGGTCTTTTCTTCCACTCTATTAGTGTGACTTCTAGACGAGCCTTCGGTACGAGGATATGGAGGATATGTGCCCTTAGTTGTCTTTCTCACAAACCTCTTGGCCTTTAAGGCTAGAGCTTGTGCTTGACAATGGATCAGATTTGCTGCATCATCAATCGATCTTGAATAGGATCAGTGAGACCATTGATATACCGTGCAACTTGTTGATCTTTAGTTTCGGCAAGGTTGCGCCTCACTTGTAGCCTTAAAAACTCCTCCATGTAATCTGAAACAGTCCTATTTGCTTGGGCGCAATTTTGAAACTGAATAAACATGATCTGCTCATAATCAGCAATCTCTCATTCGAAAGACTCTTCATTCACCGCCAAGTTCTCACACGACGTTCTCCTCTCAGGCTGTGTTCTTCTTGAAGGCGATGCCAGCATGCACTGGCTCCTCCTTTCAACTTGTAGGCGACCAAAGAAACTCTACGATCTTCTGGAATCTCGACCTCAAAGAAAGTCTCCACTTCATATAACCAATCAAGGCACCCTTCAATATCAACATTTCCATTAAAAGTTGGGATCTCAGCTTTCACCTTTTCTTTATCCCTTGCATATATAGGGTTGGGTACTCTCTGATATGCATAGAGAATAGGTTCTTCAAGGGCATCATCATATTCTTCACCTTCAAAAGCTTCAACATAAATTGGCCTTCTTGAAGCACACTGAACTGCACATTTTTGTGGTAGTCAATAGTCTTGCTCCAAGATTACCTCCTCTTCTTCCCTGTCGAACATCTTCTTCATCCTTGATGAATTTTCTTCGTTGGCAGCATCCATCTCTTCTCCAATTGCTTCATTGCTTGCTGCAGCTCCATTCTCAAAGAGAACAACAAGAACTAGCCACCTGAAGCGGCACAAGGTTGTGGAGGAGCAACTACACCTTACTGCTACAATGTGTACAACACAAGTGTTGAAGGAACCATTTCGATGTGCCGCGCTAGATATCGCTCTAGAGGCGGAGATAGGGCTGATATGGCAGCAAGAGTTAAATCCAAAATTCCTAGAGCACAAGATCTAGTCCAAGATCTTAGATAATAACGCCAAGTTCTACTATAGGTAGTGGGGTACATAGTCTGCCTACAAACTAGGGGTAGCTAGAACACTCTAAACTAATTCTGTGGAGAAATTGGAAGATAATTGGCCAAATCAAGGGATGAGATCTATATTGAAACGTATATGAAGTATGTGTTCATGGCCACATGGCCGGAATAAAAGGGGAATAATTCTCAATGCCCAGCTCAGCCACAACTCGGCTGTTGTATAGGTTAAGAATTAACCATAGATGACAGTAAACAGTAACTTGTCTTAAATGATCTCCGCCGTCAAGTGAGGTTTAACCTGAGCGAAGCTAGCCGTCCGATTCCACGAAGCGTTTTCGGAAGCGATACAGTTAACTGAAGAAACATGACAGTTTGTCAGGCTCATGTTCTGACAATGTGGTCACACATCCCAGCTTGTTTTTTCTTTTGACGGGGTTTTTTCTTACGGTGATCCTAGCTTGTGGCATATACAACTGTCCTTGCACTCAAGTATTTCGTGTTCAGGATATCGCAGAGCATTTGACCACCATACACTTATCACGATGTGAACGTGGAAAACGCTGCTTATATGAAGGATCAACCCCACCGGGAGGTTTTCCCAACAGTTGGGTAAGCTACTTATTCTCCATTCTGAATCTACATGCCTAATCTTCTTCCTGACCAAGAATAATTTGAAATTGCCCTTTTTATTTTTATATCAATTCACACCTAGGGATTGTCCTCTTATGCAATGCTTAGCTATCTTGATTCCATCTGAAGATTAATCTTTCGACAGAGCGGTGCAGCATATTGTACATCTGATCTGTCCATTCATAAGAATGGTGAAATACACATTTGGGACAAGGGTTTTGACGACGATGGGAGCCAGGTAGGCTTCCTATGTTTTGACTTGCTATGCCTGTGAAAAAAGAGAGGAATATTATTTTGATGCATTGCCCACTTATGCTCAGGTTTGGGGAACCAAGGCTGGCCCTTACGAGTTTAAGCCTGCTCCCAAGTCCAATTATGATGACATGTTCTCACCTTTAAATTTCTCTGCCCCCTTGTCACTAGAGAAGATGGAAAGATCATATGCAATTGATGACCAGTAGATGAGCATTGTTAATACATTTTATTGTTAGAGAACACCATAAGAATATCATGTGTTTATATATTTTGACAGTATCTCTGATCATCAACAAATGGTAATTCTGTGGGTGAACACTTGCAATGCCTGACAACATAGTGAGATATAACAATTGTCATATTGCAGCTAACATGAGTTATGTAAGCAGACGGAGCATTAATTCTAATGTTCGTTAGATGGAGATGCTTGTTAGATAGTGTCTACAATTTCTGTAATTAATATCTTTTACAGCTCGTTTGGCTCCCCTGATTTCATTTCATTTCTGTCTCTTTCAACATTTCATTTGGCTGAATCCAGATTCCAAATCCAAATTTCATGTTTGACTGGCACTAGGATTTTGAGGTGAAATCCTTACCAACACCAAAATGAGCAGGAATATAACATTGAACCTCAACTATTCATACTTACAGCAATGTTCATGCATTAAACTGAACCATGCCCAGTACACATTAATTAAAACAAAAGGATAACTTTAACATGAGACTTTGTAAAAGGTTCAATCTTTGCAATACAACAAAGGTTCACAGCAACATCAAATGATCGAAATTTACCCAAGGTTACATAAATGTTGAATCTTTGCATTACTAGCACCACCAAGGATGATTTCCATTGCTTGATTTTCTTGAGTATCGTTGCATGTAACTTAAGGTATCTACCATTGAGTAGACTAGAATGATTGAAATCCCATAACTGTACACATTAAGGAAAACAAAGCTGTACATAATCATGGAATCAGGCGGTTAGTTGATATTATGGCAACAGGAAAACGGTTAATTGATATTTTTCTTTTGTGTTGTAAGAGCTACAAGATGATACTCTCAGTGGAGCATATGCAAACTATTTTCAGATAGGCAAAACTATGTCTACATCCTGGCATGCCACTTCGAATCAAAATCAATGTAGATATAGAAAGCAACATGTAAACATGATATGAACGGGAAACACATAACTTCAATGGTTACATCCAAAATTTGAAGAGCCCTACACCGACGAAACTGAAGAAATGAACACTTGTCCTGTAGCTCATCTATTGTCATTGCCGGATGCAACCGTGGACGTTTGATCTGCATCAAGTGGTTGTCCTGGCTTCGCACCGATTCACAACGGTAGCTCCCCAGGGCCGCGAATCTTCCATCCAAGGTCATCGCGACCTCCGCTGTGGCTGTTGCCTTTCCAGCAAAGAAACACTTTACCTTATTTCACTTTACTTGCTTGCTTTAGCTACTTTATTTGGCTATTAAAGCCCTATTTTGGGATCGGTGGATCCATCTCTTGTGTAAGGGGTTGTCCCCAAGGCCGCCGTGTTCCGACTGATGAAGAACCCTAACTTTTGTAGTCCTAGATCCAGAAATCCTTCCTCTGGAAGTGAGCTAATCGATGTGAAATTGAGTTCCAACTCTGAATATATCTTAGATCATACTCCCTCCGTTCGGAATTACTTGTCTTGAAAATGGATGTATCTAGAACTAAAATATGTCTAGATACATCCATTTCTGTGACAAGTAATTCCGAACAGAGGGAGTAGCTTGGAGCCTGTCAATTGGTATCAATAGCCAGTGCTCCTCGGTGACCGGAGGCGAATTGGAGATGGTAGACTGCTCGGGTGCAGAAGAGGTCTGGGTGTGGTTTCTTGAAGAACTTCCCCTTCAGTGTCAAATCCCACCCACCCAACCACTTCGGTTCATCTCTCGGCGGCGGTAGAGCCTGAAGCAGATCGTCTGGTTGCCGTTCACGATGGTAAAATCCCTCCCTTCTCCCTCCCGGCTAGCTCGCAGTGGTAAGGTGAACTACTTGCTGTAGTTTGTTAGTCTTACACTGCCTCGATGGCAAAGCCCATGAATTCAGAAGACACTGCAGATCTTGATCTGAAGACATTGCAACTAGACATCAGAACATTACAGCAGAATTGTGAGGAAGATCGCAAAGAATTCCAAGACTTCACAGCCACGTGCAACAAAAACTTTGCTTGCATTCAGTCAAACTTCGAGAAGATCCAAGCCAACTTCAGAAAACTACTTGCCTTTCGCATCCCTAACACTGACGGTGATCAGGCTGAAGCTTCAGCTCAAACTAGTGGTGGTCATCGTGTTCAGCTCTGATGCGACCTTCGACAGAAAAACGATGGCACGGATAATTTGTCTAATCATTCCCGATACGATGTCACCAAAAACGATGTGGCGCTCGCGATCTTATAGATGCAATCACCACAGAAATAACACGCACACCAGAGAGAGGAAGTACGTGGACGATCCTCCATGGATCAGCAGCAAACTAGAGACGGTGTCTCCAATCCCTTGCCAAAAACACAGAGTAATAATTAAAACTCCTTGACAAAAACTCGCTACGGGGAGATACCCCGACTTGGTTTTCCTCTTCCATAACCAAAACAACCAAAAAAAACTCCTCCTCGATGCTACGACCCCTAGAGCATATATAATACGTTGGCCGGTTAAAAGCTAACTGTACCGGAGTAGTACTCCAAATATTCCAACCGAATCTTTATCTATATCTATACCTACTACTCCCTCCGTCCGGAAATACTTGTCATCAAAATGAATAAAAAGGAATGTATCTAGATGTATTTTAGTTCTAGATACACCCTTTTTTGTCCATTTCGATGACAAGTTTTTTTGGACGGAGGGAGTATTAAAGAGAATAGATATTCTTGGTTTGATTTAGTCCAACTATTAAAGGGAACTAGTAGAATGCCCGTGCATTACTATGGGCTACAACATGTATAAATGAATCAAAAAATGATTAAGGTCATTTTCAAGGTTGAAGCTCATTTCTCCCTCGTATGTTTGATCGTGTTCGGACATAAACTTGGGCGTTCAACGAGCTTCCCAAAATCCCACTATCTTACAGTCTGGGCTCCCCCAAATCTTAACCCATATTTGGGGTAAGAATGTGGTTGTCTGGACTATCCATCATGTTATCTCCAACACACTGTCACAACAAAAAAACCTCACCTCACTACGCACCCTTTTCATTTCCCGTCAAACCCTTCTCCAACTCTAGTAGATTGCCGGTGCATTGCCACGGATATTTTAGTTTATTTTTGTTATGGCGTTGGATGTTGGTCAACTAAAAAGCGACATGTCCAACACCTAAGTCTAACAGAGATGCGCATATTGTGATGGATATGTTTATATAGGTGGGGTAGACCAAAATTGACATAGAGGAGTCCGTGAAGAGGGACTTGAAAGACCGGAATATTACCAAAGATTTAGCCATGGATAGAGGTGTATGCTGCCAGAATAATGACTTGGTTTGATGTCTTATGGGTTTCAACTCTAGCCTACCCCAACTTGTTTGGAAAAAAAAATACTTTTGTTATTTGTCCGTGCTTTGTGGTGGTTGTTGTTGTTGCTAGTATTATATATAAACATATTGGGTGTTCAATTTCGCATGTATAGGGAAAATGTATAGTCAGCAAAAAACATAAATAATTGAAATGCAATACACTTGCAATGTATAAGTTGGTTAAGAAAATGTAAGTTGATGATGTATACATAGTGAACAATATTCAACTAATAATTTGTTAAGATCATGCGCTTAGGATATTCTCGTATAATATCAAGAATGTTGTCTTTAATTACCTTCATTCGCGCGACACTGGAGCAACTATAATAAAAAAAATCAAATCATAACCATCTCGCACAAGCAACCTGTGTAGTTTTAGTTTAATATTAGTTTAATTCTTGAATGAAGAAAAGGTAAATAAATTTATATATTGTGTCAGCCCTATCGAGATTAACCACACAAGTTACAAGGACCGAGACACGGGTATGCCAGGCATAAAAAGATTGCAATTTCAAAATTTTAATTGGAATCTGTTGCAAAATAATAATAATAATAATAATAATAATAATAATAATAATAATAATAATAAATACTTTCTAGCTCCAACTGCATATTCAAGCATGTATATAAACCATCATTTTTCCAAAAAGTATAGGTTACAAGGAAACATATATTAGGAAAAAAATGTGTAGAGGTGTACAAAATTTATAGTCCCTCCGTATTTTGGGAGGGGGGCTTCATGGGAGGAGACAACAAATAAATTATTTTACGCTATTAAATGCATCAAGCTCAACATATATTTAGATTTTCACCACATAGCTATGACCGGCTCCTCTTCGCCACCCCTACTATCCTACCAATATGCCCCTTGTGCCAATTGAGCAATGTATATAATAGCACCACAACAAACGGACAGTCATATTAATCACCTGTGATCAAGACATAGAAATCCTAAATCTATGTTTATTTCAGAGAAGATGACCCTGGATGGGGATCTGCTGTGACCTGGATGGGGATCGAGGGCACTTTGGAGGCCTCGCTCGCTCGCCCGTGCGTGCGAGTCGTGGCTTTTTTTCGTAGGTTTTTTGTCACTCGATTCTCTAGCGTGGGAGGGGACTACGTGAGGCATCGCTAACTTCCAACGTGGTTTTGTTTGGTTTTTTTCGTGGGGATCGCTACATGCGGGGGGAGGTGGGAGGAGAGACGAAAATAAACCAGATGAAGGGTGAGAGGTGGGATGAAAAAAACCATGGAACGGAGACTACCAACTGCTCCATTAGGAGTAGAGATAGATATTCTTGGTTTGGTTTAGTCTTTTTCATTTTGATGGGTCTTTTATGGGCTTCATAGAGTCCGTGAAAAATAATTAGGTCAAAATAAATTAACATTGTGGGAATTTAAACAGGACCTCCTATCTGGATCTTCGATGCAACAACCTATGCGTCATTTACATTTACTAAATTCCAACTCGCTCTAAATATATGAGTGACAGTCCTCATGTTTAAGCGAATGAGCTAATTAAAGAAAGTATTGTAGACTTAAATAAAATATTTAAATGGATGTGGCTAATTAAAAAAAGGATTATGGGTAAACAGGTGAAATAATTAAAAAAAAGATTGCGGTCTTAATACATAGAATTTTCAAATAGATGAGGCTAATTAAAGTAAGGACTTGAGGTAAAAAGGTAGGATATTTAAAAGGAAGGATCTGTATGCTTCAATGTGTTGGGGATATTAAATTAGAAAAGGAAGGATTTGATTCCCGACTAAAACGGATGAGGATGTCACGATAACTAAAGAAAGGATCATACTTAGGTGGAATCAGTGGGAGATTATGCCCAACAAAGAAAATATGAACACTGCTAAATCGCATTGTATTTTTTATGTTCATTTTGTAGAAGGAGCGTTGCAGCATTTTTTTATAATGAATCCGATACTGTGGGACATTATACTTGCATAAAACATCAATTTTCCCGTTGCAATGCACAAGCATACGTGCTAGTTCTAATCTAATTAACAACCGGCCAATTAGCACGGCAATTAGGCACGCATGCCATTAGCTTTCCTAACAAAAGACTTGTACGTGTAGGTGTTTTTACCATGTATGCTGGACTGCTTTCGGTTAAAACCAATGTATGTGTCCTTTGCCACGTCAAAGGTACACACATGTTCTTTACGTTTTTCGATGACGTAGCCGAGCCGTGTATAACCTCCACGCTCTTTATCCGCCGCAATCTTACTACGTAACGCGGGAGTCCTGTAGCTTATTTCTAAACACATTTTTCTTGTCGTTGACTCTGTTTTGGACGGTCCGACTCCTTCGCCATATTGACTTGCTGAAGTAATGCGGGCACAACATACTTCTTCTTTGTTTCCTGGCTAGCCTTATTAAAAATGCTGTTAGTGATGGCATATGGGATTATATCATCCTCCCTCTCTTCAAAGGAAACCGTCCTCGGTTTCAACCTATACTTTGCTGATTTTTTCTTGAATACTTCCATCGTATATTTTATATTCTGTGCATCTTTAGAAAGAATAACATAGAACTCACCCTTATGCATAAAAGTGTATCTGTTTGTTCGCTCGTGATGAAGAACGTTAACATCATGCTGCCACGGACGCCCCAAAATAAGGTGACAAACATGTAGTGGCATAACATCGCATTCCACCTTATCAACAGAAAAAGGAACCTTCACCCTGTGAGTTACCTTCACTTTGCCCACATCATTGATCCACTTCATATAGTATGATTTTGGGTGCTCCCAAGTTGGCAAAGAAAGAGACTCCACCACATCCTTGCTAATCATGTTGCTAGCACTGCCACCATCAATTATCAGTTTGCACACTTCTTCTTTGATGGTACATGCAGTTTGAAAAATACTCCGCCACCGTCCTTGTTCAACAATGGTCTTGTCATCTCGCTGAACCTTATGTGCTAGCAAACTCTTCATATCAGGATCATCTTGAGGATAACATAGTATGGTATCACCATTGCCTTTTTCGATTCCATCCTCTAACTTAGGCGTCTCATCTTCAGATTCTGAAATATATTTCGCATCAACAAGTAGAACCCTGCGTTGATTGGAACATTCATGCTTCATGTGTCCACGTCCTCCACACTTGTGGCAAATAATATTACGGTGATGCGATGACGTCGCACTAGATGAAACCTGAGAAATCTCCTTTGGCACAGCCGCCACTTTGCTATGTTCAATGCTTCCCGGCTTATAAGAAGGAGTCGGTTTAGCACTAAACCCACCATCAATATGAGAAGAACCATGTCGCCCACTATTGTAAGTTGGACGAGTCTCTGAAGCTTGCTTCTCTAATACCCAACGTTCAGCACGCTCCGCTTGATGAAGCAACTCATGAATATCATTATATTGCATTAAATCAATACAATCATAAATCTTTTCTTCTAACCCCTCAAAGAAACATACCATGGTCGCCTCCGCAGACTCACGCACAGCTGTACGGAACATCACACTTGCATCTCTTTATAATACTCATCAACTGATTTTGTACCTTGCACTAGATGACACAATCTACTATGAAGCTGGCGAGGGTAATAAGCAGGCACAAAACGTCCCTTCATGATTCGCTTCATGTCATCCCATGTCGCTGGTCGCTCGTGAGTATGGTTTTTATTACCCCACCATACAAGAGCATACTCTGTAAATTCCATTGATGCAACACGAACCTTTTTCTCTTTGGAGTAGTTGTGACCATCAAAAATCTGATTTACGCGCATCTCCAACTTCAAATATTTCTCTGGGTCAGCACAATGTCCCAAGAATTCAGGTATGGTTATCTTGATTCGACCCAAACCATCATCCTCGTGGGCACCATTACCGCCATAGTCACGACGCCGCCCAGCATGGCGGTGAGCCCCAACATCATGCTGTGGTAGGTGAGGTAAGCCTCCACGGTGATGGAGGCAAAGGTGTCCCGTCTTTCGATGAGATGGTGATTATCGTTTCGGAGGAGTAGACTTTCACGATCCGACTACGAACGTGCGAGGACGTCGCGCCTTAGCAATCGCTAAACCAACTCCGAGGAGGTTATTGACCACGCCGGAGCACGATCACCTGACCACGAAGGTCTATTTCCTGCAAGCAAACGAAGAACAAGCAAAAAACTAAGATTGCAATCAGGATATTGCGAATATAAGATGAAAGCTTTATTGATCAAGATGGGGTTCCGTGACGCCTTGGTCTGGTCGTTGAACACAAACGAAGTACGCGAAGTTGCAGCTACGGCGAGCTTTTAATCTAAACAAAACCCAAAGTCTAAATGACGCCCTAAGGCTGTATATATGGAGGAAGAGGGGGTCATTGCGTGGCCCTTGGAGGAGGGGTCCAAAACCAATCCTATCTCTTGTTTCCCCACACACACGGACTCTAAAAATAGCATATACTTATGTATTTCGAAATTACATGGGCCTGGCCCAATAATAAGGTGACGCAGCACCTATAATAGCCTCTGGATGAAATTTGTGAAGTGGCATCTTGTATATTTCGTCCAAGACTTCATGCACTCATTACAGCGGCTTCAAAGTCCTGAAATCACCACCTGAAACTCCATTCTTGTTTCCCTTGCGCATGCCATCATCTCCATGCTTGTTCTTGCTCCAATGTTCATCCTTCTCCAAGATAGGCCCTTCATTTGTAAGCAAAACAATTGTATACAATTTAGGCACCATCATATTCTCATGAACATTAGAATCATTACCAAGAAACAAAAGTACCTGGTAATTTAATTGGCGTGCACGAGCTCTAGTAATTGGTTCAGTATGTATAGTAGCAGGGGCTGTGGGTGTAACAATGGTATTGATGTCCTCATGACATGGGCATCAGAATCCTTAGAAAAATCACCATCATCGTCATTGTCGCGGTCACGACGTTGTTGTGGTGAGTGGGACTGTCGGGGTGCCACATCCCTCGCACGAAGGGGCTGAACTGCTGTAGTGAGGTGATTAAGACTCGCAGACACCACGTGTATACTATTAGTACGTTGTCAGTTGCTGGCAGTCAAAAACTCGTTCAACCTGTCCTCGATGCCTACAATATTTGCAGACAACTCCTCTACCCTTGTCCCAAGCTTCTTATTGGCTCCCTTGATCGGCATCAGATGGATACGCAAATCGTCACTTATCTCCAGTTCCTTCGGAAATTCATCGCCCTCCTCATGATCAGATTTCTCATGCTGCGAGTTCACCATCTTTCAAACAATTGAATCAAATAGCAGAAAAAAATTGTACCATGATCAACCTTGCTCTGATACCACTTGATGCGACCTTCGACAGAAGAACGATGGCGCGAATAGTTTGTCCAATCTTTCATGGTATGATGTCACAAGGAACGATGTGGCGCCCGCGATCTTATAGATGCAATCACCATAGAAACAACACGCACACCTGAGAGAGGAAGTACATGGACAATCCTCCATGGATCAGCAGGAAACTAGAGATTGCGTCTCCAATCCCTCGCTAAAAACACCGAGTAATAATTAAAACTCCTTGACAAAAATTGCTATGGGGAGATACCTCGACTTGGTTTTCCTCTATTCCAGAACCAAAAGAACCAAAAAAAACTCCTCCTAGATGCTACGACCCCTAGAGCATATATAATACGTTGGCCAGTTAAAAGCTAACCATACCGGACTAGTACTCCTCCAAATATTCTAAACGAATCTTTATTTTAATCTAATTAACAACCGGCCAATTAGCACAGCAATTAGGCACGCATGCCATTAGCTTCCCTAACAAAAGACTTGTAGGTGTAGGTATTTTTACCATGTGCGCTGGACTACTTCCGGTTAAAATCAATGTACATGTCCTTTGCCATGTCAAAGGTACACACGTGTTCTTTACGTTTCCCGACGACATAGCCGAGCCGTGTATAACCTCCACGCCCTTCATCTGCTGCAATCTTACTACGTAATGCGGGAGTCTTGTAGCTTATTTTCTGAACATATTTTTCTTGTCGTTGACCCTGTGTTGGATGGTGTGACTCCTTCACCATATTGACTTGTTGACGTAATGCGGGCACAACATACTTCTTCTTTGTTTTGTGGCTAGCCTTATTAAAAATGTTGTTAGTGATGGCACATGGGGTTATATCAAGCTCACTGAAACCCCACCTGGTCGCTCCAAACAATTGCAAACTCCTAGCAAGTTGACTGACCAAGTAGTGTTACAGGGGGCTCTGGTGTGTCGCATGACAACAATGGAGAAGAGAAGAACTTGGACGGCTCAACTAAAATGCCCTACGGACACCCCAACCATGCAGCCAACAAGCAAGACCAGATCCAAATTCTGCAAATTCAGGACCTGCAGGATGCTGAAAATGATGATGTTATCGAAGAGGAACATCCAAAGGAAGAGAAGGCAGGCACAACACCCCTGAATTTTGAAGGAACTCCTTAACTGTCAAGCCAACAAAGCTGAATATAACAGAGTTTGAAGGGGTTGATGCTGACTCATGGATACAAAATATTGAGCAATATTTTGATTCTTCCAGGACTCCCCTGGATCAAAGAACAGAAATTGATGTCTCTTACTTGAAAGGTCCTGCAGTGCAATGGTGGAGATGATCAAGGTTTCATGCCTCCACAGGGCCATGTCACAGATTTTGTTCTTACCTCACTGACAGGTTTGCAATATCATCTGTCTATGAAAATGTCAAGGCTTTCCATTCCTCGAGACAGACCTCCACTGTCAATGCCTACATCACCTAGTTTGAGAGCAACATGAACTTGATGAAAAGAGATAACACTACACTTCCTGATGACTATTTTTTTCAGTAGCTTCATTGCTGGGCTTACCACCTATCTGCAAAGTCATGTGGAAGTCCAAAAACCAACCAACATGCAGCAAGCCATCTAGTATGCTAGGAGAATGGAACCTGCTTTTCATCCCGTTCAACAACCTAAATCTTATTTTCCCCAAGTAAGAAGAGAAGTGCAATTTGATTTCCCCAAACAAGTCACTTCTCCTCCAGTGTCCTCTTCCAACAACCCAGCCAACATCATACAACAAGCTAGTCTTCAATGCATCTGCTACAAGTGTAGGGAATCATGGTTTCTAGGCCATAAACAAGTTTGCAAATTGGCAAACAAAGTGCCAATACAAGCCCTTCAAGCTCAAGGTAATGATGAGCCCGAACTCATCTATATCACTGCTGACACTGAGGACTAGGTCAACCAAGAAGCAAACAATGATAGTGAACATATGCACATAAGTTTGTATGCTATGAAAGGGGAAAAGGAAACCAAACACAAGTACAACTTCACTATCAGCTTGTCCATCAACACATGGCAACTCATCTTGTTGACAGTGGTAGCGCTACCACTTTCATTTCTCTGGAGATGGCCAAGAAAGCACAATGCAACATTTCCTCAGTTAAGAAGTTGCAAGTTAATGTTGCTAATGGAGAAAAGTTATGGACTAAGTTCACTTGCAGCAACACCTCTTATAAAATTCAGGGAGAACAATTCACATATGACTCCAGAATTCTTAACCTCGGGGGATATGATATTATTTTGGGCGCCGACTAGATGTACAGACATAGCCCTATTACATTTGACCTACCAAAAATGCTCATGAGAGCTAAACTAGATGATTGTAGAATTGCAACTTTTTATGATGACAACTTGCCCTCTACTCCTCCTGAACTTATAACCTCTGAGCAGTTGGAACAAATGGAAGACATAGTCTATGGAGCACTCCTATTGGTCCAACCTGTTCCCATAGAGGAAGTTCTGGCACTACAACATCCACCTAAGGTGCAACAGTTAATTGACAAGTTCCCTGATCTTTTCTCTGAACCTACAACCCTACCCCCAAAAGAAGTTGTGACCATACCATCCCTATGTAAAAAGGAGCTCCTATTGTGAACCAAAGGTGCTATAGAATTCCCCATCATCAGAAAAATGCCATGGCAGAAATTGTCCATGATATGCTCAAAAGTTATATTATAAGGAACAACTCTAGTCCTTACAGCTCCCCTGCTATCTTAGTTAAGAAAAAGGACAATACTTGGACGTTGTGCAATGATTTCAGGAAGGTCAACTCACACACAATCAAAAACAAGTACCCCATACCTGTCATAGAGGATTTACTTGATGAATTAAATGGAGCTAGAATCTTTAGCAAGATTGACCTGAAAAGTGGATATTGCCAAATCAGGATGAAAGAAGAGGACGTCCACAAGACTGCTTTTAGTACTCACCTAGGACACTATGAGTACTTAGTTATGGCCTTTGGATCGACCAATGCACCACAAGACCGCTTTTAGTACTCCACAAGACTGCTTTTAGTACTCACCTAGGACACTATGAGTACTTAGTTATGGCCTTTGGATCGACAATGCACCAGCCACTTTCCAACTCTTAATGAACTCTGTTCTTGGTCCTGAGTTAAGAAGATTTGTGCTAGTCTTCTTTGATGATGTCCTTATTTTCAGCAAATCCTTGGCACTTGGAACATCTCAAACTAGTATTTGAGAAATTGAGAGAACATCGGCTTGTAGCAAAGCTCAGCAAATTAACTTTTGCTCAAGAAAAGGTGGAATACCTAGTCCATGTCATTACTAGCCAGGTTGTTGCTACTGACCCCTCCAAAATTGTTGCAATTGTTCAATGTCCAGCACCTAGTAATTTCACTCAATTGAGAAGTTTTCTGGGCTTAGCTGGTTACTACAGAAGATTCATCCAAGGTGATGTCAGTTTGTGCAAGCCACTTTTCAATGCCCTCAATAAAGATTCATTTTCCTGGATAGCAGAGCAACAACTAGCATTTGACAATGTGAAACAACTTATGACTACATCACCTGTACTTGCATTTCCAAATTTCTCCCAACCCTTTGTCCTTGAGATAGATGCTTTTGGTCATGGTCTGGGAGCAGTTCTAATGCAAAATGGAAAACCTATCTCCTTTATGAGAAAAGCAATTGGGCCCAAGGCAACATTATCTACTTATGATAAAGAGGTTCTGGCCATAACTGAGGCCCTCAACAAGTGGAAACACTACTTTGCTGCATCATCTCTCATCATTAAAACTGACCAAGACAGTCCGAAATACATAAATGAGCAGGGACTTACTGAAGGTGTCCGTCACAAGTTGTTGATTAAACTTCTAGGATATAATTTCACAGTGGAATATAAAAGGGGGAAGAAAATAGAGCCGTTGATGCACTTTCCATGGCCACTCATGTTGTTATGGCAATGTTCTCATCCTCAGTTCAACTTGCTTGGATATCTGATGTTACAGCCAGTTATGTTAGTGACCAGAAATGCATAGATATCATCTCTCAACTAGCTATAAACCACACTTCTTACCCTAATTATAGCCTCACAAATGGGGTGTTAAGACATGAGGGACGAATTGTCATTGTCTCCAACACTGAGTCAAGAAACTCTCTTATCTCATCCTTCCATAACTCTGAACTAGGGGGACATTCCACACACACACACACACACACACACACACACACACAGAGAGAGACTTGAAAACGAGTAAAACTACTCTTCACTTGGAATGGGTCAGGGAAACAAGTCCAAGAATTTATCAAGGAATTCCCTATCTACCAATTGAACAAAACAAAGAATTTACAATACCCAGGCCTCCTGGAACCCCTCCTTGTTCTTGAATTTGCTTGGACACATATCAACATGGATTTTATTGAAACCTTCCCTTGTCTGAATACAAAGATGTCCTTCTTATTGTTGTGGACATGTTTACTAAATATGCACACTTTATTGCTATGAAACATCCTATCACAGTGAAGAGTGTAGCGAGAGCTTTCATTGACAATATCTTCAAGTTGCATGGCTTCCCCTTAGTTATTGTTACTGATAGGGACATGATCTATACCAGCCTAATGTGGCAGGAATTATTCAAATGCATGTGAATTAAATTGCACATGAGCACTTCCTACCATCCATAATCTGATGGCTAAATAGAAAGAGTAAACAAGTGTGTGGAAACCTACTTGAGGTTTATGGCTTTTGCTCAACCAACCAAGTGGCACAAATGGCTAGCTCATGCTAAATGGTGGTACAACACAAGTTTTCACACCTCCCTTCAAATGACTCCATTCCAAGCACTTTATGCTAGAAAACCTCCTCTCATTGCTGAGCAAATGTTGCCAATTCCTGAAGATGACACTTGATGTAGGGTGGAATCCTGATGATGTCGATCTTTCATGATTTGGAGGGGAAACGGAGAAGAACATGAAGAACAAGAGGGAAATCACTCAAATAGACAAGACACAATTACACATGTGCTAAATCCACATACACAGGAGAGATACACGATCCAAAGTCAACAAGGAATGATACAAATGGTAGCTAGTTCATCCCAATCCATGAGGAGAGAGGTCTTGAATCCTAGGAGGATCTTCCCATGAAGGGGTCCTGAATCCACTTGGGGGATCTTCTCACATGGAGGCCTTCACTGGTACCGTTACATGTCATACAAACGGTTTTTACCCCCCTTTCACGACAAGAGTTTTAAACTGCCGCCTTGCGAGTGTGTGCGATAGGGGTCTCCTTCCCACACGACCCGAAAACCATCGGGGATAGGCGAGCGGCTATTGATGATTTTCATAGAATAAACGCATGAGTGCTATACAAACCATTACACATGTCTCACATGTTACGCCTCGATATTACGTTTCTGATCCAAGAGACATCCGAAATGATTACGTTTCTATAGTCATGTGGAAAAGGTGGATATCACAAACATTTAATCTATCGATGTGTTTGTGATAGGTGCGTTATCGTGCACAATTCAAAAAATTTAAAATGTGTGCGGTGCCTCTACTATCGGCAATGTGTCCATTTTCATAACTGTGTGCGATAGGTATTCCTATCACACATGGGCTCTATATATGCACCGTCTTCTTTTTGTCCAATATTACACACACATACATGTTCAAAACATTTGTCGTATTACCATGAATCACACACGTATATGAGATGAAATCGTGTGTGTGTGTCCGTCGAGCATCACAAACATTTCACGTCAAAGAACCGACTGTTCTATATTTTCCATCGCACACGCTGTTTTCATTCTAACCGTGTGTACTTATTTTATTTGATCCTATTTAATTTTATTTTCACTTGTAATTTATTACTCAAATTGGAAATATTGAAATATGAAACGTGGAATTCAAATTCTCGGCACAATGGTTCAACAACCACTCATAAATAATATTCTCAGTATAACATGTTTAGTAATTATAGGATTAGGCGGCAATTAACTATGATGAACCACAATATTTAGAGGCGGTAAAGGCGAAGAGAGAAGTGTAAATCATTTTGGCCGCCGATGGTGATGAAGAAGCGGAATGCCCATAATGTGCCCTCCTGCATGCCAAAGGCACACACAACTTTTGTCCAACCCCTTGTGATGATCGCTCGCCCATCCTTCACCGTCTTCAGGAAGAATTTTGGACCATTATCATGGTAGTATGAATTATATACTTTAACCTTAGTTGCCTCCACTCCGGTCATGTAGTTTGAAAGGTAATCATCAGTAAATTGCTTCGGAAACCACTGAAAAGAGAAAACTTTCAAATATTCATGTCTAATAGAGTAACTCGTTGTGGGCAGGAGGAAAAGGCAACACATTACTTACCATCATAAAGTTCACTGTTGTCTTTGACAAAGCATAAATAAAGAGTTTAGTTTCCATCACCCGTCTCTTTCGCCTAACAATCTTTCTTAGTTTCCTCACTTGACGCTTGTTCATGAATATCTCATTGCCTCATATGAAAAAGGGGTCAAAGCGTGGATCAGTACCGCTAATATATGTAACTACAAGCAACTAGTAAATGTTAGAAGCTAAACTGCGATTGCACAAATGATGTAAAATACAACTCCCTCCATTCCTAAGTACAAGTATTTTTAGAGATTTCAATATGAACTACATACAAATGTATATAGACATAGTTTAGGTTAGAATGTAGATTCACTCATTTTGCTCCGTATGTAGTCTAAATTGGAATCTCTAAAAAGACTTATATTTAGAAACAGAGGGAGTATAAGATATGGGATGCATCTAACCTCGAGGGCAAACAACATCATCGCCCATTGTAGTCCCACGTAAGTACATGGAAAGGCAATGTTAACTTCAACAAGGTTGACATCCACCAAAAATAGCAAATGGTAATAAAACGACAACATCTGTAGTGATATCTTCATTGCGAAAGAGTAGCACGGCCGCAAAGGGACGGATTTAAAAAGGTTAGAATTATTTACTACAACATGCTTAACAGCAACCTAAGTCAAGTATTGTAAGTTTGTAGCTGGTATTGGTGAAATTGAGCTGGACAGTTCATACTTGAACATCATACAATGTGCAGTACTGAAATAAACAAGACACATTTAACTACAGACAACCTAGTATAGCCATTGAAACTAGTACTGATAAAATGAAATTGACAGAGTTAAACACCGCAACGCAGGTGCTGCTAGAGCATATAATGACCCTGTTGTCTATAAAAAGGCAGGGAAATAGCTAAGACGGGTTAGGTATGTTTACTACAACATGCTTAATACACCAACCGTACAAAACATAGCCATTGCAACTGGTATTGGTAAGATTGAACTGGTCAGTTCATACTTGGTAAGTCCCGAGGGATAGTTGCTGGGGCACTTCATATGGGCTAGAGCCCGCCCCAAGTTGGTGACAACGGAGGCGAGGTGTTCCACCGGGTCGAAGCGTGGATCAGTGCCGCTGACATGTGTACCTACAAGAAGCAAGTAAATGTTAGAAGCTAAACTACAATTGCACAAATGATGTAAAATATTGTAAGACTGGGGATGTAGCTAACCTCGATGGCAAATAACCACATTGCCCGTTATGGCCCTGCGTAAGTACATGGAAAGGCATGTTAACTACCACAGGGTTAGCATACACCAAAAATAGCAAATGGAAATAAAACGACAACATCTCTGGTGATATCTTCATTGCGGAGAGTAGCACGGTAGTAAAGGGACATATTAAAAAATGGATACAACTATTAATTATAACAGGCTTAACAACATCCTAAGTCATATATTGTAAGTTTGTAGCTAGTATTGGTGAAATTGAGCTGGACAGTTCATACTTGAATATCACAAAGTGTGCAGTACTGAAAATAACAATGCATGTTTAACTATAGGCAACCTAGTATAGCTACTGAAACTGGTATTGATAAAAATGCAATTGACAGAGTTAAACATCGCAAGGCAAGTGCTGCCAGAGCAGAGAATGACCTAGTTGTCTATAAAAAGGTTGGGAAAATAGCTAAGACGTGTTAGGCCTATTTACTACAACATACTTAATACATCAACTGTACAAAACATAGCCATTGCAACTGGTATTGTTAAGATTGAACTGGTCAGTTCATACTTACTAAGTCCCGAAGGGTAGTTGCTGGGGCACTTCATCTGGGGCAGAGCCCGTCCCAAGTCAGTGGCGGCGGAGGCGAGGTGTTCCTCCGGGTCGAAGCATGGATCAGTGCCGCTGACATGTGTACCTACAAGAAGCAAGTAAATGTTAGAAGCTAAACTGCAATTGCATAGATGATGTAAAATACTGTAAGACATGGGATGCAACTAACCTCGGCGACAAACAACAACATCGCCTGTTATGGCCCTGCGTAAGTACATGGAAAGGCATATTAACTACAACACGGTTAGCATCCACCAAAAATAGCAAATGGAAATAAAACAACAACATCTCTAGTGATATCTTCATTGCGGAGAGTGGACGGTAGCAAAGGGACAAATTAAAAATGGATACAACTGTTAATTACAACATGCTTAATAGCATCCTGAGTCATGCATTGTATGTTTGTAGCTGATATTGGTGAAATTGAGATGGACAATTTATACTTGAACATCACACAGTGTGCAGTACTAAAATAAACAAGGCACGTTAACTACAAGCAACCTACTATAGCCATTGAAACTGGCACTGATAAAAATGCAAGTGACAGAGCATCGCAAGGCAAGTGCTGCCAGAGCAGAGAATGGCCCAGTTGTCTATAAAAGGGTAGGAAAATTAGATAAGACATGTTAGGCATGTTTACTACAACATGCTTAATACATCAAACATACAAAACATAGCCATTGCAACTGGTATTGGTAAGATTGAGCTGGTCAATTCATACTTGGTAAGTCCTGAGGGGTAGTTGTTGGGGCACTTCGTATGGGCCAGAGCCCGCCCCAAGTCCGCGGCGGCAGAGGCGAGGTGTTCCTCCGAGCTGACACGCACATTGGCCATCACGCCATTGATGCCATCAGCTCCTCGACCTCCACGTGATATGTGGTTGGGCTTACGCGGCGATGCTCTGGCGTAGGGGCAGTGGGGATTTGGAGGTATGACGATGTTTCGCAAGCGCCATTTAAGTAATCAGGCTGGGGCCGTGATAGAGATCAGTGGGTTACCTGACTGGATCGACGAGGCTCGGGCAGAACGTAGATGTGGTTGAAGCTGTGGTTGCGGCTGTGGCTGCCACTTGTGAGCTGCGTTGCGATTTCTCAAAGAGGAGAGGATGATGCAGTACAATAGAGATAAGTATTTCCCTCAGTTAAGAACCAAGGTTATCAATCCAGTAGGAGAACCACGCAACACCTCGTTAGCAATACCTATGCACAAAATTACAAATACTTGCATCCAACGTGAACAAGGGGTTGTCAATTGATGCGGCTTGAACTACGTCGGTATTTCCCGAAAGAGGAAGGTGATAGAGGCAAAGGTGTCCCGTCTTTCGATGAGATGGTGATTATCGTTTTGGAGGAGTAGACTTTCACGATCCGACTACGAACGTGCGAGGACGTCGCGCCTTAGCAATCGCTAAACCAACTCCGAGAGGTTATTGACCATGTCGGAGCATGATCAACCTGACCACGAAGGTCTATTTCCTGCAAGCAAACGAAGAACAAGCAAGAAACTAAGATTAAAATCAGGATATTGAGAATATAAGATGAAAGCTTCATTGATCAAGGTGGGGTTCTATGACGCCTTGGTCTGGTCGTTGAACACAAACGAAGTACGCGAAGTTGCAACTATGGCGAACTTTTAATCTAAGGGCTGTATATATGGATGAAAAGGGGGGGATTTCGTGGCCCTTGGAGGAGGGGTCCTAAACCAACCCTAACTCTTGTTTCCCCACACATACGGACTCTAAAAACAGCCTATACTTATGTATTTCAAAATTACATGGGCCTGGCCCAATAATAAGGTGACGCATCACCTATAATAGCCTCTGGATGAAATTTGTGAAGTGGCATCTTGTATATTTCGTCCAAGACTTCATGCACTCATTACGATGGCTTTAAAGTCTTGAAATCATCACTTGAAACTCCATTCTTGTTTCCCTTGCACATGCCATCATCTCCTTGTTGGTTCTTGCTCCAATGTTCATCCTTCTCCAAGATAGGCCCTTCATTTGTAAGCAAAACAAATGTATCCAATTTAGGCAGCATCATATTCTCATGAACATTACAATCATTACCAAGAAACAAAAGTACCTGGTAATTTAATTGGCGTGCACGAGCTCTAGTAATTGGTTCAGTATGTATAGTAGCAGGGGTTGTGGGTGTAACAATGGTATTGATGTCCTCATCATGCTCCGCTTCTTGAAATGAAGTCATCCTTGACGGGTGTTCATCTTCCTCACCCAAATAAGGCTTCAAATCTGCAATGTTAAAAGTGGGACTAACCCCAAAATCTCCAGGCAGCTCAAGTTTGTATGCATTATCACTTATTTTCTCTAACACCTTAAAAGGACCATCATCACATGGAATTAGCTTTGATTTGCGCAAATTAGGAAATCTATCCTTACGCAAATGTAACCAAACAAGATCTCCAGGTGCAAACACAACATGTTTTCTACTCTTATCTCCAGCAAGTTTATCTTTAGCATTCACACGCTCAACGTTTTCCTTAGTTAACACATGCATTTTTAAAATCAATTCAGCATGTTGTTTAGCATCAAAATTAATGTTCTCCGAAGATGGAAGAGGCAACAAATCAATATGTGCATGATGTAGGAAACCATAAACAATTTCAAAAGGGCACATCTTAGTAGTAGAATGCAATGAACGATTATAAGCAAATTCAATATGAGGCAAGCATTCTTCCCACATTTTCTTATTATTCTTCAAAACAGTCCTAAGCATAGTAGACAATGTTCTATTGACTACTTCAGTTTGTCCATCAGTTTGGGAGTGACAAGTAGTACTAAAAAGCAGTTTAGTCCCCAACTTAGCCCATAAACATCTCCAAAAGTGGCTAAGAAATTTAGTATCACGATCTGAAACAATAGTATTTGGCACACCATGCAAGCAAATAATTGTTGGGGAACATAGTAATTTCAAAAAATTTCCTACGCACATGCAAGATCATGGTGATGCATAGCAACGAGAGGGGAGAGTATGTCTACGTACCCTCGTAGTCGAAAGCAAAAGCGTTTATCAACGCGGTTGATGTAGTCGTACACCTTCATGATCCGTCCCGATCAAGTACCGAACGTACGGCACCTCCGCGTTCAGCACACGTTCAGCTCAATGATGTCCTCGCCTTCTTGATCCAGCAAGAGGGGCAAAGTAGTAGATGAGTTCCGGCAGCACGACGGCGTGGTGACGGTGTTGGTGAAGAACAATCTCCGCAGGGCTTTGCCTAAGCACTACGAAAAATATTACGGAGGATAAACTAGAGGGGGCGGGGTTGCCGGCACACGGCTTGGTGTTTCTTGATCTGTCTTGGGTGCTAGCCCTACCCCTCTATTTTTATGTTGAGCCTTGGGGTCGAAACTTGGAGTAAAAGCCTCCACAAAGTCGGTTTCACCCGAAAGGCAAGAGTCCTTCTCAGACTCCAGGGCCAGACGCCAGGATTCCCGGTGTCAGGACCCAGACGCTAGGGACCCTGGCGTCTGGCCCCTGGACTCTGCAAAACTTCCTTTTGCGCTTTCCAAAAACCTTGTGGGCTTTCCCCTTTGGCCCAAATAAAGTGTTCTCATACCCAAACATTTCGGGAAACATCCGGAACCCCTTCTGGTGAATTCCGGAACCCTTCCGGTGACCAAACACTATTATCCCATATATCAAACTTTATCTCTGGACCATTCCAGAGTTCCTCGTCATGTCCGTGATCTTATCCGGAACTCCGAACAACATTCGGTTACCAACATACATAACTCATAAATACTATATCGTCAACGAACGTTAAGCGTGCGGACCCTATGGGTTCGAGAACTATGTAGACATGACCGTGACACTTCTCTGGTCAATAACCAATAGCGGAACCTGGATGCCCATATTGGCTCCTACATATTCTACAAAGATCTTTATCGGTCGAACCACATAACAACATACGTTGTTCCCTTTGTCATCGGTATGTTACTTGCCCGAGATTTGATCCTCGGTATCTCAATACCTAGTTCAATCTCGTTAGCAGCAAGTCTCTTTACTCGTTCCATAATGCATCATCCTGCAACTAACTCATTAGTTACATTGCTTGCAAGGCTTATAGTGATGTGCATTACCGAGAGGGCCCAAAGATACCTCTCCGACAATCGGAGTGACAAATCCTAATCTCGATATATGCCAACTCAAGAAGTACCATCGGAGACACCTATAGAGCACCTTTATAATCACCCAGTTACGTTGTGACGTTTGGTAGAAGACAAAGTGTTCCTCTGGTAATCGGGAGTTGCATAATCTCATAGTCATAGGAACATGTATAAGTCATGAAGAAAGCAATAATAGTAAACTAAAACGATCAAGTGCTAAGCTAACGGAATGGGTCAAGTCAATCACGTCATTCTCCTAATGATGTGATCCCGTTTATCAAATCATCTCTATGGTTAGGAAACATAACCATCTTTGATCAACGAGCTAGTCAAGTAGAGGCATACTAGTGACACTGTGTTTGTCTATGTATTCATACATGTACTAAGTTTCCGGTTAATACAATTCTAGCATGAATAATAAAAATTTATCATGATATAAGGAAATATAAATAACAACTTTATTATTGCCTCTAGGGCATATTTCCTTCAGTCTCCCACTTGCACTAGAGTCAATAATCTAGTTCACATCATCATGTGATTTAACATCAATAGTTGACATATTTATGTGATTAGTTCACATCTCCATGTGACTAACAACCAAAGGGTTTACTAGAGTCGATAATCTAGTTCACATCGCTATGTGATTAACACCCAAAGAGTGATCATGTTTTGCTTGTGAGAGAAATTTAGTCAACAGGTCTGCCACATTCAGAGCCGTATGTATTTTTGCAAATTTTCTATGTCTACAATGCTTTGCACGGAGCTACTCTAGCTAATTGCTCCCACTTTCAATATGTATCTAGATCAAGACTTAGAGTCATCCAGATCGGTGTCAAAGCTTGCATCGACGTAACTCTTTATGACGAACTCTTTGTCACCTCCATAACTGAGAAACATTTCCTTATTCCACTAAGGGTATTTTTGACCGCTGTCCAGTGATCTACTCCTGGATCACTATTGTACCCTCTTGCCAAACTTATGGTGAGGTACACAATAGGTCTGGTACACAACATAGCATACTTTGTAGAACCTATGACTGAGGCATAGGGACTGACTTTTCATTCTCTTTCTATTTTTTGCCATGGTCGGGTTTTGAGTCTTTACTCAACTTCACACCTTGCAACACAGGCAAGAACTCCTTCTTTGACTGTTCCATTTTGAACTACTTCAAAATCTTGTCAAGGTATGTACTCATTGAAAAAAACTTATCAAGCGTCTTGATCTATCTCTATAGATCTTGATGCTCAATGTGTAAGCAGCTTCATCGAGGTCTTTCTTTGAAAATCTCTTTTCAAACACACCTTTATGCTTTCTAGAAAATTCTACATTATTTCTGATCAACAATATGTCATTCACATATACTTATCAGAAATGTTGTAGTGCTCCCACTCACTTTCTTGTAAATACAGGCTTCACCGCAAGTCTGTATAAAACCATATGCTTTGATCACTTTATCAAAGCATATATTCCAACTCCGAGATGCTTGCACCAGTCCATAGATGGATCGCTGGAGCTTGCTCACTTTGTTAGCACCTTTAGGATCGACAAAACCTTCTGGTTGCATCATATACAACTCTTCTTTAAGAAATCCATTAAGGAATACAGTTTTGACATCCATTTGCCAGATTTCATAAAATGCGGCAACTGCTAACATGATTCGGACAAACTTTTAATCATCGATACAAGTGAGAAAATCTCATCATAGTCAACACCTTGAACTTGTCGAAAACATTTTGCGACAATTCAAGCTTTGTAGATAGTAACACTACTATCAGCGTCCGTCTTCCTCTTGAAGATCCATTTATTCTTAATGACTCACCGATCATCGGGCAAGTCAATCAAATTCCATACTTTGTTCTCATACATGGATCCCTTCTCAGATTTCATGGCCTCAAGCCATTTTGCGAAATCTGGGCTCATCATCGCTTCCTCATAGTTCGTCGGTTCGTCATGGTCAAGTAATATGACTTCCAGAAAGGATTACCGTACCACTCTGGTGCGGACCATACTCTGGTTATCCTATGAGGTTCGGTAGTAACTTGATCTAAAGTTTCATGATCATCATCATTAGCTTCCTCACTAATTGGTGTAGAGATCACTAGAACTGATTTCTGTGATGAACTACTTTCCAATTCGGGAGAAGGTACAATTACCGTATCAAGTTCTACATTCCTCCCACTCACTTCTTTCGAGAGAAACTTCTTCTCTAGAAAGGATCCACTTTTAGCAACCAAATATATTGCCTTCGGATCTGTGATAGAAGGTGTACCCAATAGTTTCTTTTGGGTATCCTATGAAGATGCACTACTCTGATTTGGGTTCGAGCTTATCAGTTTGAAACTTTTTCACATAAGTATCGTAACCCCAAACTTTAAGAAATGACAGCTTTGGTTTCTTGCCAAACCATAGTTCATACAGTGTCATCTCAATGGATTTAGATGGTGCCCTATTTAACGTGAATGCAGCTGTCTCTAATGCATAACCCCATAACGATAGCGGTAAATCAGTAAGAGACATCATAGATCGCACCATATCTAGTAAAGTGCGATTACGGCATTCGGACACACCATTACGCTTGGTGTTCCAGGTGGCGTGAGTTGCAAAACTATTCCGCATTGTTTCAAATGAAGACCAAACTCGTAACTCAAATATTCTCCTCCACGATCAGATCGTAGAAACTTTATTTTCTTGTTACGATGATTTTCCACTTCACTCTAAAATTCTTTGAACTTTTCAAATGTTTCAGACTTATGTTTCATCAAGTAGATATACCCATATCTGCTCAAATCATCCGTGAAGGTCAGAAAATAACGATACCCGCCGCGAGTCTCAACACTCATCAGATCGCATACATCAGTATGTATTATTTCCAATAAGTCAGTTGCTTGCTCCATTGTTCCGGAGAACGGAGTCTTAGTCATCTTGCCTATGAGGCATGGTTCGCAAGCATAAACTGATTCATAATCAAGTGATTCCAAAAGCCCATCAGCATGGATTTTCTTCACGCGCTTTACACCATTATGACCTAAACGGCAGTGACACAAATAAGTTGCACTATCATTATTAACTTTGCATCTTTTGGCTTCAATATTATAAATATGTGTATCACTATGATCGAGATTCAATAAACCATTCACCTTGGGTGTATGACCACAGAAGGTTTTATTCATGTAAACAGAATGACAATTATTCTTTGACTTAAATGAATAACTGCATTGCAATAAACATGATCCAATCATATTATGCTCAACGCAAACACCAAATAACATTTATTTTAGGTTCAACACTAATCCCAAAGATAAATGGAGTGTGCGATGGTGATCTTATCAACCTTGGAATTACTTCCAACACACATCGTCACCTTGCCCTCAACTAGCCTTTGTTTATTTTGCAACTCCCGTTTCGAGTTACTACTTTTATCAACTGAACCAATATCAAATACTGAGGGGTTTGCTATACACACTAGTAAAGTACACATGAATAACATGTATATCAAATATACCTTTGTTCGCTTTGCCATCCTTCTTATCCGCCAAGTATCTAGGGCAGTTCCACTTCCAGTGACCATTTCCTTTGCAGTAGAAGCACTCAGTTTCAGGCTTGGGTCTAGCTTTGGGCTTCTTCATGGGAGTGGCAACTTGCTTGCCATTATTCTTGAAGTTCCCTTTCTTTCCCTTGCCCTTTTACTTGAAACTAGTGGTCTTGTCACCCATCAACACTTGATGCTTTTCTTGATTTCTACCTTTGTCGATTTCAGCATCACGAAGAGCTTGGGAATCATTTCCGTTATCCCTTGCATATTATAGTTCATCACGAAGTTCTAGTAATTTGGTGATAGTGACTAGAGAACTCTGTCAATCACTATCTTATCTGGAAGATTAACTCCCACTTGATTCAAGTGATTGTAGTACTCAGACAATCTGAGCACATGCTCACTGGTTGCGCTATTCTCCTCCATCTTGTAGGCAAAATATTTGTCAGAGGTCTCATACCTCTCGACTCTGTCATGAGTCTGAAATACCAATTTCAACTCTTAGAACATCTTATATGTTCCGTGGCGTTCAAAACATTTTTGACGTCCCGGTTCTAAGCCGTAAAGCATGGTGCACTAAACTATCAAGTAGTCATCATACCGAGCTTTGTCAAACGTTCGTAACGTCTATATCCGCTCCTGCAATAGGTCCATCACCTAGCGGTGCATCAAAGACATAATACTTCTGTGCAGCAATGAGGATAACCCTCAGATCATGGAGCTAGTCCGCATCATTGCTACTAACATCTTTCAACTTATTTTTCTCTAGGAACATATCAAAAATAAACAGGGAGCTAAATCACAAGCTATTGATCTACAACATAGATATGCAAACACTATCAGGACTAAATTCATGATAAATTAAAGTTCAATTAATCATATTACTTAAGAACTCCCACTTAGATAGACATCCCTCTAGTCATCTAAATGATCACGTGATCCAAATCAACTAAACCATGTCCGATCATCACGTGAGATGGAGTAGTTTTCAATGGTGAACATCACTATGTTGATCATACGTACTCTATGATTCACGCTCGACCTTTCGGTCTCTAATATTCCGAGGCCATATCTGCATACGCTAGGCTCATCAAGTTTAACCCAAGTATTTCTGCGTGTGCTAAACTGGCTTGCACCCATTGTATGCGAACATAGAGCTTATCACAGCCGATCATCACGTGGTGTCTCGGCACGACGAACTTTGGCAACGGTGCATACTCAGGGAGAACACTTGTACCTTGAAATTTAGTAAGAGATCATCTTATAATGCTACCATCAATCAAGCAGAATGAGATGCATAAAGGATAAACATCACATGCAATCAATATAAGTGATATGATATGGCCATCATCATCTTGTGCCTTTGATCTCCATCTCCAAAGCACCGTCATGATCACCATCGTCACCGGAGCGACACCTTGATCTCCATCGTAGCATCATTGTCGTCTCGCCAACTATTGCTTCTACGACTATCGCTACCTCTTAGTGATAAAGTAAAGCAATTACAGGGCGATTGAATTGCATACAATAAAGCGATAACCATATGGCTCCTGGCAGTTGCCGATATCTCCGTTACAAAACATGATCATCTCATACAATAAAATTTAGCATCATGTCTTGATCATATCGCATCACAAAATGCCCTGCAAAAACAAGTTAGACATCCTCTACTTTGTTGTTGCAAGTTTTACGTGGCTGCTACGGGCTGAGCAACAACCGTTCTTACCTACGCATCAAAAACCACAACGTGGTATAGTGATTGCTTTTTGATCTTCAGAAAGAACCCTGTTCGTTGAGACTAAAGCTGGAGAAATAGACACCCACTAGCCACCTGTGTGCCAAGCACGTCGGTAGAACCAGTCTCACGTAAGCGTACGCGTAATGTCGGTCTGGGCCGCTTCATCCAACAATGCCGCTGAATTAAGAATCAACTAGTGATGACAAGCAATATGTATATACCCACGCCCACAACTCCTTTGTGTTCTACTCATGCATATAACATCTACGCATAAACCTGGCTCTGATAGCACTGTTGGGGAATGTAGTAATTTCAAAAAAAATCCTACGCACATGCAAGATCATGGTGATGCATAGCAACGAGAGGGGAGAGTATGTCTACGTACCCTCGTAGACCGAAAGTGGAAGCATTTATCAACGCGGTTGATGTAGTCGTACACCTTCACGATCCGTCCCGATCAAGTACCGAACGTACGACACCTCCACGTTCAGCTCGATGATGTCCCCGCCTTCTTGATCTAGCAAGAGGGACGAAGTAGTAGATGAGTTCCGGCAGCACGACGGC
The DNA here is from genome assembly GCF_018294505.1 of Triticum aestivum. Classification (NCBI taxonomy): domain Eukaryota; kingdom Viridiplantae; phylum Streptophyta; class Magnoliopsida; order Poales; family Poaceae; genus Triticum; species Triticum aestivum. The sequence continues at coordinate 326,208,202 of NC_057803.1, read as the reverse complement.
GTGGTGACGGTGTTGGTGAAGAACAATCTCCGCAGGGCTTCGCCTAAGCACTACGAAAACTATTACAGAGGATAAACTAGAGGGGACGGGGTTGCCGGCACACGGCTTGGTGTTTCTTGATCTGTCTTGGGTGCTAGCCCTACCCCTCTATTTATATGTTGAGCCTTGGGGTCAAAACTTGGAGTAAAAGCCTCCACAAAGTCGGTTTCACCCAAAAGGCAAGAGTCCTTCTCGGACTCCAGGGCCAGACGCCAGGGTTCCCGGCGTCTGGACCCAGACGCCAGGGACCCTGGCGTCTGGCCCCTGGACTCCACAAAACTTCCTTTTGTGCTTTCCAAAAACCTTGTGGGCTTTCCCCTTTGGCCCAAATAAAGTGTTCTCGTACCCAAACATTTCAGGAAACATCCAGAACCCCTTCCGTGAATTCCAGAACCCTTCCGATCAAACACTATTATCCCAAATATCAAACTTTATCTCCGAACCATTCCGGAGTTCCTCGTCATGTCCGCGATCTTATCCGGAACTCCGAACAATATTTTGTTACCAACATGCATAACTCATAAATACTATATTGTCAATGAATGTTAAGCGTGCGGACCCTACGGGCTCGAGAACTATGTAGACATGACCGAGATACTTCTCTGGGCAATAACCAATAGTGGAACCTGAATGCCCATATTAGCTCCTACATATTCTACAAAGATCTTCATCGGTCGAACCGCATAACAACATACGTTGTTCCCTTTGTCATCGGTATGTTACTTGCCCGAGATTCGATCCTCGGTATCTCAATACCTAGTTCAATCTCGTTACCAGCAAGTCTCTTTACTCGTTCCGTAATGCATCATCCCACAACTAACTCATTAGTTACATTGCATGCAAGGCTTATAGTGATGTGCATTACCGAGAGGGCCCTGAGATACCTCTCTGACAATCGGAGTGAAAAATCCTAATCTCGATCTATGCCAACTCAACAAGTACCATTGGAGACACCTATAGAGCACCTTTATAATCACCCAGTTACGTTGTGACATTTGGTAGCACACAAAGTGTTCCTCCGATAATCGGGAGTTGCATAATCTCATAGTCATAGGAACATGTATAAGTCATGAAGAAAGCAATATCAGTAAACTAAAACAATCAAGTGCTAAGCTAACGGAATGGGTCAAGTCAATCACATCATTCTCCTAATTATGTGATCCCATTTATCAAATGACAACTCAGGTCTATGGTTAGGAAACATAACCATCTGATCAACGAGCTAGTCAAGTAGAGGCATACTAGTGACACTCTGTTTGTCTATGTATTCACACATGTATTAAGTTTCCGGTTAATACAATTCTAGCATGAATAATAAACATTTATCATGATATAAGGAAATATAAATAACAACTTTATTATTGCCTCTAGGGCATATTTCCTTCAATAATTTCATGAAAGAACAAATCAACAACATTAACATCAGCATCGCTTTTATGACATGGTATAAAGTGTGTCATTTTTGAGAACCTATCCACAACAACAAATATGCTATCCCTACCTTTCTTTGTTCAGGGTAAACCTAAAACAATGTTCAAAGATATTGTTGGGGAACAAAGTAATTTCAAAAAATTTCCTACGCACAGGCAAGATCATGGTGTTGCATAGCAACGAGAGGGGAGAGTGTTGTCGACATACCCTTGTAGACTGTTGTCGGATCACAGGTTCCGGCAAAACCCTTAAGGTTCGAACACTGGGGTGCGTGCGAAGATCTCCCCCTACCGATCCACGCCCTAGCTTCGCTAAGATCTCAAGGGCTAACTCGACGAACTTGCAACACAAAGGACACAAGATTTATACTGGTTCGGGCCACCGTTGTGGTGTAATACCCTACTCCAGTGTGGTGTGGTGGATTGCCTCTTGGGCTAAGGATGAACATTACAGTGGGAAGAACAACCTCCTAAGTAGAGGTGTTCTTGTGCTTGGTGGACTTGTGGTTGTTCGGATCGATCTCCCTGCTATAGTGGTGGCTAGTCCTATTTATAGAGGCCCTGGTCCTCTCCTCAAATATTGAGCGAGAAGGGAGCCAACAACGGCCAATTCGAAAGGGGACAGCTAGTACAACTTATCCCGACAAAAGCAGTCTTCGCCTGCAAAAGGCTCTGGTGGTGACGTCGTCTTGGGCTCCACGGTGACCTCCGTCTTGCCACCCCTGGTCTTGGTCTTGTTGCACTGATATGGAAACCTTTGCTTGACGCCTCGGTACTCCGCGCCTGCGCCTCCTTCCTTAGGACCAAAAAGTAAACAAGGACACTATGCACGCTGGCGCCATCCTGGCCTTGGTCGTCACGGCTTATGTCACTGGAACCTCGCGAGGTTTGCCTGGCCTTGATCTCTTCGCCCCTCGCGAGCCAGCCCGGTGAGGCTGCTCCAGAGGAGGTCTTGTGTCGTACGCCTCGCGAGGCTTGGCCCCTCTTGAGGGTCTTGAGTCCCTGCTGGTGAAGATGGGCCATATGGGCCTGCTCGCAGAGCCATGCCGTGGGCCGCAGGCAAGCAAGTCTGGGACCCCCGTCCCTAGAACGCCGACAATAGCCCCCGGGCCCAAGGCGCACTCGGGCTTGGCTTTGTGGCGAAGCCAAAGGGGCAAGTGCGGAGTGTCGCGGGCCCTAATAGACTGCCTCCTTGGTCGACGCATGGCGGTTGATTGGACGTGGGCGTCTTTGCTTCCCCACGCTGCCTCGGCAACTGCCCGACATGACAAGTCCCTGCCACACGCAAGGAAAAACCATCATTATTACCTTAGTTCGTGGAGGCCGGCGGTTGGCCTCCCCTTGGCTATAAATGGGAGGTGGGGGCGGAGCCCCCGTCACCCGTCTCTCCTCTGCCTCTCCTGCTTCTTCTCCTTCCTTGCTCCACTCCTTGCTTGTGCAGTCATGGCGACGATTCGGAGGTTCACGGCTGCAGAGAGAGGCAAGGCTCCCCTCACTGAGCCCGAGTTGCTCTTGCCGAAGAAGAGGAGGTCCCATCGCCGCAAGATGGTAGTGAGGCCGATGGTGTCACGGCCTTAGTACGAAAGGCCGCCTCCTGGGTACCCGTTGCCCTTGTATTCTTGCGCCGATGGCTCCGGCCTGCAGCTCCTCCAGCGACAGCGGCAACTCCTGGTGGTCCAGCGACTCTCTCGAGCTTTACGAGACTCCAGAGATGAGCGACGTCAGCTACGTGCCCCCAAACTCTCGCCGATCCCGGAGCAGGGTTGCAGCGTCTGATAGAGGCAAAGGTGTCCCGATGTTTCGATGAGATAGATATCATTTTACGTGGGAGACGACTTTGATGATCCGACTACGAACATGCGAAGACGTCACGCCTTAGCAATCGCTAAACCAACTTCCAAGGGTTATTGACCACGCTGGAGCACGATCAACCTGACCACGAGGGTCTATTTCCTGCGAGCAAACGAAGAACAAGCAAGAAACTAAGATTGCAATCTGGATATTGCAAATAAAAGAGGAAAGCTTTATTAATGAAGGTGGGGTTCTGTGACGTCTTGGTCTGGTCGTTGGACACAAACGAAGTACGGGAAGTTGCAGCTATGGCGAACTTTTAGTCTAAACAAACCCAAAGTCTAAACGATGCCCTAAGGGCTGTATATATGGAGGAGAGAGGGGGTATTTCGTGGCCCTTGGAGGAGGGGTCCGAAACCAAACCTAACTCTTGTTTCCCCACACATACGGACTCTAAAAACAGCCTACACTTAAGTATTTCGAAAATACATGGGCCTGGCCCAATAATAAGGTGATGCAGCACCTAGAATAGCCTCAGGACGAAATTTATAAAGTGACATCTTGTATATTTCATCCAAGGCTTCATGCACTCCTTATGGTGGCTTCAAAGTCCTGAAATCATCACTTGTAACTCCGTTCTTGATCCCCTTGCGCATGCCATCATCTCCATGCTTGAACTTGCTCCAAGGTTCATCTTTCTTGTCCAAGCTAGGCCCTTCATTTATAAGCAAAACAAATGTATCCAATTTAGGCAGCATCATATTCTCATGAGCATTAGAATCGTTACCAAGAAACGAAAGTACCTGATAATTCAATTGGCGTGCGTGAGCTCTAGTAATTGGTCCAGTATGTATAGCAGCAGGGGCTGTGGGTGTAATAATGGTATTGATGTCCTCATCAGCCACCCCTTCTGGAAATGAAGTCGTCCTCGATGAAAGCTCAGCTTCCTCACCCAAATAAGGCTTCAAATCTGCAATGTTAAAAGTGGAACTAACCCCAAAATCTGCAGGTAGCTCAAGTTTATATGCATTATTATTTATTTTCTCTAACACCTTAAAAGGACCATGAGCACGTGGCATTAGCTTTGCTTTGCGCAAATTAGGAAATCTATCCTTGCGCAAATGTAACGAAACAAGATCTCCAGGTGCAAACACAACATGTTTTCTAGCCTTATCTCCAGCAAGTTTATATTTAGCATTCATACGCTCAATGTTTCCCTTAGTTAACTCATGCATTTTTAAAATCAATTCAGCATGTTGTTTAGCATCAAAATTAACCTTCTCTGAAGATGGAAGAGGCAACAAATCAATAGGTGCACGAGGTAGGAAACCACACAAAATTTCAAAAGGGCACATCTTAGTAGTAGAATGCAATGAACGATTATAAGCAAATTCAATATGAGGCAAGCATTCTTCCCACATTTTCTTATTATTCTTCAAAAAAGCCCTAAGCATAGTAGACAATGTTCTATTGACTACTTCAGTTTGTCCATCAGTTTGGGGGTGACATGTAGTACTAAAAAGCAGTTTAGTCCCCAACTTAGCCCATAAACATCTCCAAAAGTGGCTAAGAAATTTAGTATCACGATCTGAAACAATAGTATTTGGCACACCATGCAAGCAAATAATTTCACGAAAGAACAAATCAGCAACATTAACAACATCATCGCTTTTATGACATGGTATAAAGTGTGCCATTTTCGAGAACCTATCCACGACAACAAATATGCTATCCCTCCCCTTCTTTGTTCGAGGTAAACCTAAAACAATGTCCATAGATATATCCTCCCAAGGAACACTAGGTACAGGCAAAGGCATATATAAAGCATGAGGATTGAGTCGTGGCTTAGCTTTTTGACATGTAGTGCAGCGAGCAACAAAATGCTCAACATCCCGTCTCATCTTTGGCCAAAAGAAACATGTAGCAAGTATATCCTCCGTCTTCTTGACGCCAAAGTGTCCCATTAATCCTCCTCCATGCGTCTCCTGCAACAACAAAAGATGAACGGAGCTAGCTGGAATGCATAGCTTGTTAGCACGAAACACAAATCCATCATTAAGAATGAACTTGTTCCAAGTTCTCCCTTCCTTACAATTCTGCAATACATCTTTAAATTCATCATCATGCATATATTGATCTTTGATGGTCTCCAAACCAAATATTTTAAAGTCAAGTTGTGAAAGCATAGTATAACGATGAGACAAAGCATCAGCAATAACATTTTCTTTACCCTTCTTGTGTTTAATGACATAAGGGAAAGTCTCAATGAATTCAACCCATTTAGCATGTCTACGGTTTAGTTTTGCTTGACTTTTAATGTGTTTCAAAGATTCATGATCAGAATGTATGAAAAATTCCTTGGGCCATAAATAATGTTGCCATGTTTCTAAGGTCCGAACAAGAGCATGTAATTCTTTATCATAAGTAGAATAGTTCAGACTAGGCCCACTCAATTTTTCAGAAAAGTATGCAACAGGTTTACCCTCTTGTAATAACACACCTCCTAATCCAATTCCACTAGCATCACATTCAAGCTCAAAAGTCTTATTAAAATCAGGAAGTTGGAGTAAAGGAGCATGTGTCAACTTATCTTCCAATACCGTGAAGGCTTCCTCCTGTGCGGTACCCCAAACAAAATGCACATCCTTCTTTGTAAGCTCGTTGAGAGGTGCAACAATGGTGCTGAAATCTCTTGCAAAACGCCTACAGAAACCAGCGAGGCCAAGGAAACTCCTCACTTGTGTGACCGTTTTGGGCTGCGGCCAACTCTCAATAGCTTCAATCTTGGCTTTATCAACTTCAATTCCCTGTGGAGTAACAACATAGCCAAGAAAAGATACTCGGTCAGTGCAAAAGGTGCACTTTCCAAGGTTACCAAACAAACGTGCATCACGTAGAGCAATAAAAACAGGACGTCAATGTTCCAAATGTTCCTCCAAAGATTTACTATAAATCAGTATATCATCAAAATAGACTACCACAAATCGTCCAATGAAAGCACGTAAAACTTCGTTCATTAACCTCATGAACGTACTAGGTGCATTAGTTAACCCAAAAGGCATGACTAACCACTCATATAATCCGAACTTAGTTTTAAATGCTGTTTTCCATTCATCTCCCAATTTCATACGAATTTGATGGTATCCACTACGCAAATCAACTTTGGAGAATATTGTAGAGCCACTCAATTCATCAAGCATGTCGTCTAGCCTAGGAATAGGATGACGATAACGAATAGTTATATTATTAATGCCTCTACAATCAACACACATACGCGACGTACCATCCTTTTTCGGCACTAAAATGATAGGAACAGCACAAGGACTAAGGGATTCACGTATATAACCTTTGTTGAGCAGCTCCTGTACTTGACGCATAATCTCCTTCATCTCCTCTGGATTGGTACGGTATGGCGCACGGTTGGGTAATGATGCACCGGGAATTAAGTCAATTTGATGCTCAATCCCTCGAATAGGTGGTAATCCCGGTGGCACGTCTTCTGGAAAGACGTCAGCGAACTCCTGCAAAATGTTAGTGACAGCAGGAGGCAAAGAGGAAGGCACGCCCTCGAATGAAAATAATGCCTCTTTGCACACAAAAGCGTAGCAAACAGATTAGCTAAAATCTAGATCATCAATATCAGATTTGGTGGCAAGTAAACATGCACTTTTCAATTTAATTTCAGAAGCAACACTAGTTGGTTTATTATTAGGCTTCATTTGTATCTCAAATTCTTTTGCCACAATCTGATTTTCACTCTTATGTTTCTCCTATTTTGCTTTGTTAGGTCTATTAATATTATCTTTCAAAATGGAATCAGGAGTCATAGGAAGCAAAGTAATATTATTATCCTTGTGAACAAGAGTATACTGATTGTTTCTACCATGGTGTACAGAATTTTTATCAAATTGCGATGGTCTACCAAGTAATAAGGAACATGCTTGCATAGGTACCACATCACAATCAACATAATCAGCATATGCAGAGATACTAAAATGCACACGAACAGTACGTGTTACCTTAACCTTGCCGCTGTTGTTGATCCATTGGATGTAGTAAGGATGTGGATGTGGTCTTGTGGTGAGAGATAGCTTCTCCACCATCTCCACGCTAGCCAAGTTGTTGCAGCTCCCTCCATCTATGATGACGCGAACAGAACGTTCCTTCACAACTCCCTTTGTATGGAACAAAGTATGCCTCTAATTTTGCTCATCTTGTGTGACCTACACACTCAAAACAGGTTGAGCAACTAAACATTCATACCTGTCAGCATCTTCAGGAGCCATGTATTGCGTCTCATGATCAGAATCATCTCCACCATGTTCTTCATGTGTAATAAGAGCCAAAGTCTCCTCATCATAGTCACTAGCGGACTCATACCCACCATCCTCACTAGCAATCATCACATGCTGAGATTTGCATTCTCTCGCAAAATGTCCTCTTCCCTTACAACGACGACAAATAATATCACCGGTGTGCCCTATTGATGCCATGGAAGAAGAAGAGCTCTGCGCAGGCCTGGGAGGTTTGCTCTTGGCAGATAGTGGTGGTTGTGCCTGCTTTCTTGTATCACTGCTGGAGGTGGCACCTGATGGAGGTGCTGGTGTAGTGGAAGTAGAGGATGCACGTGGTGTCCATGATGAAGATCAACCTCCAGAAAAGTTAGTTCGCGCCAATGCCTGTCGATCCTGCACTTCACGTTCAGCTTTACAAGCAAGATGGAATAAACGAGTGATATTAGTATACTCCTTATACTCTAGAATGGTCTAAATCTCTCTATTTAATCCACCCATAAAACGTGCAAGCATAGCTTCATTCTCCTCAACAATACCACATCTAATCATGCCAGTTTGTAATTCCTGATAATATTCTTCTACATAATTTTTTCCTTGTCTTAAACACTGCAATTTTTGAAGTAATTCACGTTGATAATATGGTGGAACCCAACGAGTACGCATAGCAGTTTTCAAAGCAGCCCAAGTAGCTGGAATAGGATATAATCCACAAAGCTCAGACCACCAAACACATGCAAAACTAGTGAATGCACAAACAACAGCAGGAACACGTCTCTCCTCAGGATATTGTAAACATGTAAATCATTGTTCAGTTTCTAACTCCCAAGTAAGATATATATCAGGAACATATCTACCCTCAAATGGTGGAATATTCAATTTCAGTTTAGGGAGATGGTCATGATCTCGTACCTGAAGGTGAGCCCTACCACTACCATTATTTGCATGTGGAAGACCTGGTGGTTGCGGTGCTGGTGGTTGCACGTAGTTCTGATTTTGATCAACCTCATCCTCGTAATCTCCCGCAAAATCATCCTCCTCCGCATCAGCAGCAAGAGCCACAGAAGTATCAACAGCAGCACCAACAGTTTGGCCAGGTGCAAGAGGGAGACGACTCGCTCGGCGGAGGGATGTTTCGCGACGTGGAGGTAGTCGTCATTGTTGTTGTTGTTGTTGTAGAGGTGCATTAGGTGCAGCCGGTGGTGGTGGTGGAAGACGCGCGAGCAATTCATTAAACCTGTTATCGAGCTTTGTTTCGAACGTCTTATCCATGCCATCTATCTTCTCCATGGCCTCTTCAAATCTTTTTAGCACATCTTGCACCTGTACACTCATCATTTGCTGAAATTTATCATGCAACTCCTTATTCGTCATGTTCTCCTAGTCAATCTCGTCGGCTTGTGATCCTGCCATGGTTAGTAGCAATAGAAACACACAAGAATTTGATCCTACAGACTACTAACAAGAGGTGGTGGTGGTGTCACAAATCCATCAACCAAATCTCAAATCCTTACCAGTTCTTACCCAGCAGCAGGCGGTGATCGGCAACCGTCGTAGTCAAAACGCTCAAAGCTTGGATAGAGCGATTACCAGGTAGAGTCAAACGCATGACGTAGATGTATGTGGAGCTGGGAAGGCTTATAATATGGTAGCAAAAAGGGCCAGCAATAATCAATTCAGAGATGCAAAGTTTAATAAATGCTCAACGACGGTACTGTGATGGTCCTAGGCTAGACCATGCTAGAGACGCAAGCCTAGAACACTAACAAAATCATTACGCTGCACGTAAACAAGGGAGGAGCACACTCTGATTTTTTTTTCACTTTTTTGCACGTTTTTTCCTCTTTTTTTTGCTCCGCAACATTTTTTTCCGAAAAAGTCTATAAATGGTCCAAAAACTGCCTAGCCAGAATTTTCCAGACTTAGTTTTTTTTTGGAGTTTGGAACTAATTTTCTTTTGCGGGTAGCACGAAAGTTCAGGAGTCCTACGCTATCACAACTCGGAGTATCGCGTGATCTGGAAATCCAAAATAGAGTAACAAAATACTGGACTCGGACTAGGACTGGTCGCAGAGATGAATCTGGTGGAACTCGGACTGGTGGCGGCGATGAATCTGGTGGAACTCGGACTGGTGGCGGATGTATGTTGCAGGTGGACTCGGATTGGCGTGATGGCGGTGGATATGTGGTATATGGCAGCGGCGATGATGATGGTGGTATATGGCAGCGGTGATGACGATGGTGGTATATGGCAGCGGTGACGACGATGGTGGTATATGGCAGCGGTGATGATGATGATGCGGCGGCGGCGTGACTACTTGTGAACAGAACTCGAAACTCTAAAGGACTAGACACTAAGACCAGCAACTAGACACGACGATGCAACCACAAACTCAACAATACAAAACCCTAAAAATATTATCCAATGGCTCAGATTGGTTCACATATGGTGAACTAACCCTAATTTTTTTGTGGCTTTTTCGTGGACTGTAGGTATGAAGAACAGACTCGATCTAAACTATGAAAAACTGTAAAATCTCACGGAGCAATCTGAAGCTCTGATACCACTTGATAGAGGCAAAGGTGTCCCGATGTTTGGATGAGATAGATATCGTTTTCTGTGGGAGTCGACTTTGACGATCCGACTACAAACGTGCGAAGACGTCGCGCCTTAGCAATCGCTAAACCAACTTCCAAGGGTTATTGACCACGCCGGAGCACGATCAACCTGACCACGAGGGTCTATTTCCTGCGAGCAAACAAAGAACAAGTAAGAAACTGAGATTGCAATCTGGATATTGAGAATAAAAGAGGAAAGCATTATTAATGAAGGTGGGGTTCTGTGACGTCTTGGTCTGGTCGTTGGACACAAACGAAGTACACGAAGTTGCAGCTATGGCGAACTTTTAGTCTAAACAAAACCCAAAGTCTAAACGATGCCCTAAGGGCTGTCTATATGGAGGAGAGAGGGGGAATTTCGTGGCCCTTGGAGGAGTGGTCCGAAACCAACCCTAACTCTTGTTTCCCCACACAGACGGACTCTAAAAACAGCCTATACTTAAGTATTTCGAAAATACATGGGCCTGGCCCAATAATAAGGTGGGCAGCACCTAAAATAGCCTCTGGACGAAATTTATGAAGTGGCATCTTGTATATTTCTTCCCTTGCTTCATGCACTCATTATGGTGGCTTCAGAGTCCTGGAATCATCACTTGTAACTCCGTTCTTGTTCCCCTTGCGCATGCCATCATTTCCATGCTTGAACTTGCTCCAAGGTTCATCTTTCTTATCCAAGCTAGGCCCCTCATTTGTAAGCAAAACAAATGTATCCAATTTAGGCAGCATCATATTCTCATGAGCATTAGAATCGTTACCAAGAAACGAAAGTACCTGATAATTCAATTGGTGTGCGCGAGCTCTAGTAATTGGTCCAGTATGTATAGCAGCAGCAGCTGTGGGTGTAACAATGGTATTGATGTCCTCATCAGCGTCAGGCCGCCGACGCCGCTGATCTGGATGAGGTTGGCGCCGGCCTCTGGTGGCCCACTGTTGATGATGGTGTCATCCACAGGGGCACGTGTTGATAGAGGCAAATGTGTCCCGATGTTTTGATGAGATGGTGGCTATCATTTCTGTGGGAGTCGACCTTGACGATCCGACTACGAACATGCGAGACGTCGCACCTTAGCAATCGCTAAACCAACTTCCGAGGGGTTATTTACCACGCGGGAGCACGATCAACCTGACCACGAGGGTCTGTTTCCTGCGAGCAAATGAAGAACAAGCAAGAAACTGAGATTGCAATCTAGATATTGCGAATATAAGATGAAAGCTTTATTGATCAAGGTGGGGTTCTGTGACGTCTTGGTCTGGTCGTTGGACACAAACGAAGTACGCGAAGTTGCAGCTATGGCGAACTTTTAATCTAAACAAAACCCAAAGTCTAAACGATGCCCTAAGCGCTATATATATGGAGGAGAGAGGGGGAATTTCGTGGCCCTTGGTGGAGGGACCCGAAACCAACCCTAACTCTTGTTTCCCCACACATACGGACTCTAAAAACAACCTATACTTAAGTACTTCGAAAATACATGGGGCTGGCCCAATAATAAGGTGACGCAGCACCTAAAATAGCCTTTGGACGAAATTTATGAAGTGGCATCTTGTATATTTCGTCCCATGCTTCATGCACTCATTATGGTGGCTTCAGAGTCCTGGAATCATCACTTGTAACTCCGTTCTTGTTCCCCTTGCGCATGCCATCATTTCCATGCTTGAACTTGCTCCAAGGTTCATCTTTCTTGTCCAAGCAGGCCCTTCATTTGTAAGCAAAACAAATGTATCCAATTTAGGCAGCATCATATTCTCATGTACATTAGAATCATTACCAAGAAACGAAAGTACGTGATAATTCAATTGGCGTGCGCGAGCTCTAGTAATTGGTCCAGTATGTATAGCAGCAGGGGCTGTGGGTGTAACAATGGTATTGATGTCCTCATCATCCTCCCCTTCTTGAAATGAAGTCGTCCTCGACGAAAGTTCATCGTCCTCACCCAAATAAGGCTTCAAATCTGCAATGTTAAAAGTGGGACTAACCCCAAAATCTGCAGGCAGCTCAAGTTTATATGCATTATCATTTATTTTCTCTAACACCTTAAAAGGACCATCAACACATGGCATTAGCTTTGATTTGCGCAAATTAGGAAATCTATCCTTACGCAAATGTAACCAAACAAGATCTCCAGGTGCAAACACAACATGTTTTCTACCCTTGTCTCCAGCAAGTTTATATTTAGCATTCATATGCTCAATGTTTTCCTTAGTTAACTCATGCATTTTTAAAATCAATTCAACACGTTCTTTAGCATCAAAATTAACCTTCTCCGAAGATGGAAGAGGCAACAAATCAATAGGTGCACGAGGTAGGAAACCATACAGAATTTCAAAAGGGCACATCTTAGTAGTAGAATGCATTGAACGATTATAAGAAAATTCAATATGAGGCAAGCATTCTTCCCACATTTTCTTGTTATTCTTCAAAACAGCCCTAAGCATAGTAGACAATGTTCTATTGACTACTTCAGTTTGTCCATCAGTTTGGGGGTGACAAGTAGTACTAAAAAGCAGCTTAGTCCCCAACTTAGCCCATAAACATCTCCAAAAGTGGCTAAGAAATTTAGTATCACAATCTGAAAAATAGTATTCGGCACACCATGCAAGCGAATAATTTCACGAAAGAACAAATCAGCAACATTAACAGCATCATCGCTTTTATGAGATGGTATAAAGTGTGCCATTTTCGAGAACCTATCCACAATAACAAATATGCTATCCCTCCCCTTCTTTGTTCGAGGTAAACCTAAAACAAAGTCCATAGATATATCCTCCCAAGGAACACTAGGTACAGGCAAAGGCATATATAAACCATGAGGATTGAGTCGTGACTTAGCTTTTTGACATGTAGTGCAGCGAGCAACAAAACGCTCAACATCCCGTCTCATCTTTGGCCAAAAGAAATGTGTAGCAAGTATATCCTCTGTCTTCTTGATGCCAAAGTGTCCCATTAATCCTCCTCCATGCGCCTCCTGCAACAACAAAAGTCGAACGGAGCTAGCTGGAATGCATAGCTTGTTAGCCCGAAACACAAATACATCGTTAAGAAGGAACTTGTTCCAAGTTCTCCCTTCCTTAGAATTCTGCAATACATCTTTAAATTCAGCATCATGAACATATTGATCTTTGATGGTCTCCAAACCAAATATTTTAAATTCAAGTTGTGAAAGCATAGTATAACGACGAGATGATGCATCAGCAATAACATTTTCTTTACCCTTCTTGTGTTTAATGACATAAGGGAAAGTCTCAATGAATTCAACCCATTTAGCATGTCTACGATTCAGTTTTGCTTGACTTTTAATGTGTTTCAAAGATTCGTGATCAGAATGTATAACAAATACCTTGGGCCATAAATAATGTTGCCATGTTTCTAAGGTCCGAACAAGAGCATATAATTCTTTATCATAAGTAGAATAGTTCAGACTAGACCCACTCAATTTTTCAAAAAAGTATGCAACAGGTTTGCCATCTTGTAATAACACACCTCCTAATCCAATTCCACTAGCATCACATTCAAGCTCAAAAGTCTGATTGAAATTAGGAAGTTGGAGTAAAGGAGCATGTGTCAACTTATCTTTCAATACCGTGAAGGCTTCTTCCTGTGCGGTACCCCAAACAAAAGGCACATCCTTCTTTGTAAGCTCGTTGAGAGGTGCAGCAATGGTGCTGAAATCTCTCACAAAACGCCTATAGAAACCAGCGAGGCCAAGGAAACTCCTCACTTGTGTGACCGTTTTGGGCTGCGGCCAACTCTCAATAGCTTCAATCTTGGCTTTATCAACTTCAATTCCCTGTGGAGTAACAACATAGCCAAGAAAAGATACTCGGTCGGTGCAAAAGGTGCACTTTCCAAGGTTACCAATCAAACATGCATCACGTAGAGCAATAAAAACAACACGTAAATGTTCCAAATGTTCCTCCAAAGATTTGCTATAAATCAGTATATCATCAAAATAGACTACCACAAATCATCCAATGAAAGCACATAAAACTTTGTTCATTAGTCTCATGAAAGTACTAGGTGCATTAGTTAACCCAAAATGCATGACTAACCACTCATATAAACCAAACTTAGTTTTAAATGCCGTTTTCCATTCATCTCCCAATTTCATACGAATTTGATGGTATCCACTACGCAAATCAACTTTGGAGAATATTGTAGAGCCACTCAATTCATTAAGCATGTCGTCTAGCCTAGGAATAGGATGACGATAACGAATAGTAATATTATTAATGCCTCTACAATCAACACGCATACGCGACGTACCATCCTTTTTCGGCACTAAAATGATAGGAACAACACAAGGACTAAGGGGTTCACGTATATAACCTTTGTCAAGCAGCTCCTGTACTTGACGCATAATCTCCTTCTACTCCTCTGGATTGGTACGGTATGGCGCACGGTTGGGTAATGATGCACCGGGAATTAAGTCAATTTGATACTCAATCCCTCGAATAGGTGGTAATCCCGGTGGCACGTCTTGTGGAAAGACGTCAGCGAACTCCTGCAAAATGTTAGTGACAGCAGGAGGCAAAGAGGAAGGCACGTCCTCGAATGAAAATAATGCCTCTTTGCACACTAAAGCATAGCAAACAGATTTGCTAAAATCTAGATCATCAATACCAGATTTGGTGGCAAGTAAACATGCACTTTTCAATTTAATTTCAGAAGCAACACTAGATGGTTTATTATTAGGCTTCATTTGTTGCTCAAATTCTTTTGCCACAATCTGATTTTCACTCTTATTGTTCTCCCGTTTTGCTTTATTAGCTATATTAATATCATCTTTCAAAATAGAATCAGGAGTCATAGGAAGCAAAGTAATATTTTTATCCTTATGAACAAGAGTATACTAATTGTTTCTACCATGGTGTATAGAATTTTTATCAAATTGCCATGGTCTACCAAGTAATAAGGAACATGCTTGCATAGGTACCACATCACAATCAACATATGTAGCGATACTAAAAGGCACATGAACAATACGTGTTACCTTAACCTTGCCGGTGTTGTTGAACCATTGGATATAGTAAAGATGTGGATGTGGTCTTGTGGTGAGAGATAGCTTCTCCACCATCTCCATGCTAGCCAAGTTGTTGCAGCTCCCTCCATCTATGATGACGCGAACAGAACGTTCCTTCACAACTCCCTTTTTATGGAACAAATTATGCCTCTGATTTTGCTCAACTTGTGTGACCTGCACACTCAAAACACGTTGAGCAACTAAACATTCATACCTGTCAGCATCTTCAGGAGCCATGTATTGCGTCTCATGATCAGAATCATCTCCACCGTGTTCTTCACGTGTAATAAGAGCCAAAGTCTCCTCATCATAGTCACTAGCGGACTCATACCCACCATCCTCAGTAGCAATCGTCACACACTGAGATTGGCATTCTCTCGCAAAATGTCCTCTTCCCTTACAACGACGACAAATAATATCACTTGTGTGCCCTGTTAATGCCATGGAAGAAGAAGAGCTCTGCGTAGGCCTGGGAGGTTTGCTCTTGGCAGATAGTGGTGGTTGTGCCTGCTTTCTTGTATCACGACTGGAGGTGGCACCTGATGGAGGTGCTGGTGGAGTGGAAGTAGAGGATGCACGTGGTGTCCATGATGAAGATCGACCTGCAGAAAAGTTAGTTCGCGCCAATGTCTGTCGATCCTGCACTTCATGTTCAGCTTTACAAGCAAGATGGAATAAACGAGTGATATTAGTATACTCCTTATACTCTAGGATGGTCTGAATCTCTCTATTGAATCCACCCATAAAACGTGCAAGCATAGCTTCATTCTCCTCAACAACACCACATCTAATCATGCCAGTTTGTAATTCCTGATAATATTCTTCTACATAATTTTTTCCTTGTCTTAAACGCTGCAATTTTTGAAGTAATTCACGTTGATAATATGGTGGAACCCAACGAGTACGCATAGCAGTTTTCAAAGCAGCCCAAGTAGCTGGAATATGATATAATCTACAATGTTCAGACCACCAAACACATGCAAAGCTAGTGAAAGCACAAACAGCAGCAGGAACACGTCTCTCCTCAGGATATTGTAAACATGTAAATCATTGTTCAGTTTCTAACTCCCAAGTAAGATATATATCAGGAACATATCTACCCTCAAATGGTGGAATATTCAATTTTAGTTTAGGAAGATGGTCATGTACCTCAGGTGGTGGTGCAGCCCTACTGAAAGAACATGCGGTGCCCCCATGTTTGGTTTTGGAAATTGATGACAATCTCTATGGACTAATGGTTGCCTTGAGTTATATTTGAAGGTTTTGTCCATAGGTTTTTCTTGGAGTACATGTGTTGGTTTCAAGAAGAGTTTGTGTCGACCAAGGTGCTATTCAAGGAATTATCCAAAGATTGGTCATTTGAGAGTTGAGCTTATTGCAAGCATGTCTTGAAGAAGAAGATTGTGTGATCATTCATGTTTACCTTCAAGACATCATCCAAACAAAGAGAGTTGGAAAGATTCAAGGTTGATCAAGACTAAGTCAAGAGTGAATCAAGTTGATCAACTCACAAAGCATAGAAGATGTATCGAGAGGGATCAAGTGATCCCATGGTTTGTTAAGCATTGTCCATAGTGCTTTGTGTACTAACCCATGGTCTATGTGAGAGTTCTACGTGGGGTTAGGTACATGTTCATGGGCTTGTGTCAAGAGGAAGATATCTCTCAACCCATGGAGGGGATGACATCAAGTGGTGATCGTCATCAAGATTGCCGTGTGCAAGTTCAAGTGGATCATCGCGAAGAGATCAAGTGCTTGAAGCTTGCCGGCCATTGTGGTGACAATGGACTTGTGAAGATGTGCCGAAGAGTGGCTCACCCATAGTGGTCTATGGGGGAGCAATCATCTAGTCTTCATCGTGCCAACACAATCAAGAAAGGTGGTCCAACTTGAGGAAGTCAAGATCGTCATCATCTAGCTCAAGTGGACCATGTGCAAGGCAAAGGTTTGCCCTTGATAGGTTTTCTATTTTACCGGTCTCATGATGGTAGTTGGGAGACCGGGTTATAGGATCGATTGCCGTACTATCAAGGGGGGCTCTCAATGAGTAGCTTGATCGTATCGTCCGTAGAGAGCTCAAACCATTGCATCCTTGCATCATCTTTCTTGGTTCTTGTTTGGTTCTCTTTGTGAGTCTTAGAGCTTATGGTCATCTTGATGACAAGCTTGAGTTCATCGAAAACGGAGTTCACATGCATCTTCTATGATGTTGGAGGTTTTTCCGGTTCTTCTCGGTTGGAGGTTTCACTCCTCTATTTGTTTTGATGCTACTCATCGTCTTGTTTTCAACAAGCTTGAGTTTGCTCAATTCGGAGCTCATATGCAGAAGTTATGGCAGTTCTGATTTTCTTGAGTGTGGTTTTTGTCAGGGTCCCAGCGGTAGTGCCGTGGTACCCAGCGGTAGTACCGCTGAGGAGTCACAAGCGGTAGTACCGCTCCGCAGCGGTAGTACCGCTTGATGGTCTCAGCAGTAGTACTACTGCGGCTCCGTGCTCCTACTGCCTCGACTCGAGTGCGCTTTTTCTTGTGTCGGGTTTTGCGGCACTTGCTGCGGTAGTAGTGGCGGTAGTACCGCTTATTAGCAGTAGTACCGCCCTGCCTCCACGGTAGTACCGCTCTGGGTCCCAGCCCCAGCCCCTTTTCTTCTGGCGCGGCAGTACCGCTGAGGGGGAGCGGTAGTACCGCTTATGAGCGGTAGTACCGCCCTGCCTCCGCGGTAGTACCGCTCTCTGCGGGGCTGAGTGGGGGATAACGGTTGGATTTTCCCCTCCTATAAAAGGGGGTCTTCTTCCCATTGAACCTCATCCTTTGAGCTCGTGTTCTTTCCCCATTGTTGACCTTCTTCGAGCTTGCTAACTCTCAATCCCTCCATGGATTCTTGCTAGTTTTTGAGGGAAAAGAGAGAGGAGATCTAGATCCACATCTCCACCAATCACTTTCTCCTCTATGTGAGGGGAACCCCTTGGATCTAGATCTTGGAGTTCTTGGTGTTCTCTTTCTTGTTCTTCCTCTCATTTTCCTCCCTAGCATTAGTTTCTTCGGTGGGATTTGAGAGAGAAGGACTTGGGCACTCCGTGTGCCCTTGCCATTGCATTTGGTGCATCGGTTTGAGTTCTCCACGTGATACGTGGAAGTTGCAAGTTGAGAAGCTTATTACTCTTGGGTGCTTGGTACCCTTGAGCTTGTTCCTCTTGGGTGCTTGGGCGCCCTAGACGGTTGTTGGTGTTCGGAGCTCAATCATTGTGGTGCAAAGCTCCGAGCAAGCATCGGGGTCTCCAATTAGGTTGTGGAGATCGCCCCGAGCAATTTGACGGGTTCGGTGACCGCCCCCAAGGGTTGCCAAAGTGTACGGGTTCGGTGACCGCCCCCAAGGGTTGCCATTTGTACGGGTTCGGTGACCGCCCTCAAGGGTCCCTTAGTGGAATCATGGCATCTTGCATTGTGCGAGAGCGTGAGGAGATTACGGTGGCCCTAGTGGCTTCTTGGGGAGCATTGTGCCTCCACACCGCTCCAAACGGAGATTAGCATCCGCAAGGGTGTGAACTTCAGGATACATCATCGTCTCCTCGTGCCTCGGTTATCTCTTACCCGAGCCCTTTACTTATGCACTTTACTTTGTGATAGCCATATTGTTTCTTGTCATATATCTTGCTATCACATAGTTGCTTATCTTTTTAGCATAAGTTGTTGGTGCACATAGGTGAGCCTAGTTGTTTTAGATTTTGTGCTTGGCAAATTAACCGCTAGGTTTATTCCGCATTTGTTCAAGCCTAAACCGTAATTATTTTAAAACGCCTATTCACCCCCCCTCTAGGCGACATCCACGATCTTTCACCTACCATTGCGATGATATGCATGAGGACGACCTGGTGGTGGTGGTGCTGGTGGTTGCACGTAGTTCTGATTTTGGTCAACCTCATCCTCGTAATGGTCCTCCACCTCTGCAGGAGTAGCAGAAGCATCAACAGCGGCACCAGAAGTTTGCCCAGGGTCAATGGGAACGCGCTGTGCTCGTCCCACTTGATTTGGAAAGCGGCGTTGTTGTTGTTGTTGTTGTTGTTGTTGTTGTTGTTGTTGTTGTTGTTGTTGTTGTTGTTGTTGTTGTTGTTGTTGTTGTTGTTGTTGTTGTTGTTGTTGTTGTTGTTGTTGTTGTTGTTGTTGTTGTTGTTGTTGTTGTTGTTGTTGTTGTTGTTGTTGTTGTTGTTGTTGTTGTTGTTGTTGTTGTTGTTGTTGTTGTTGTTGTTGTTGTTGTTGTTGTTGTTGTTGTTGTTGTTGTTGTTGTTGTTGTTGTTGTTGTTGTTGTTGTTGTTGTTGTTGGAGAGGTGCGTTAGGGGCAGCCGGTGGTGGTGGTGGAAGACGCACGAGCAATTCATTAAACTTGTTATCGAGCTTTGTTTCGAATGTCTTCTCCATGCCATCTATCTTCTCCATGGCCTCGTCAAATCTGTTTAGCACATCTTGCACCTGTCCACTCATCATTTGCTGAAATTTATCATGCAACTCCTTATTTGTTAGGTTCTCCCAGTCAGTCTCGTCGGCTTGTGATCCTGCCATGGTTAGCAGCAATAGAAACACACAAGAATATGATCCTACAGACTACTAACAAGAGGTGGTGGTGGATGTCACAAATCCGTCAAGCAAATCTCAGATTCTTACCAGTTCTTACCCAATAGGTGGCGGTGATCAGCAACCGTCATAGTCAAAACTCTCAAAGCTTGGATAGAGCGATTACCAGGGAGAGTCAAACGCACGACGTAGATGTATGTGGAGCTGGGAAGGCTTATAATATGGTAGCAAAAAGGGTCAGCAATAATCAATTCAGAGATGCAAAGTTGAATAAATGCTCAACGACGGTATTATGCTGGTCCTAGGCTAGACCGTGCTAGAGACGCAAGCCTGGAACACTAACAAAATCACGACGCTGCACGTAAACAAGGGAGGAGCACTCTATGATTTTTTTTATTTTTTCCACTTTTTTTTGCACTTTTTTCCTATTTTTTTGAGTTTGGAACTATTTTTCTTCTGCGGGTAGCTCGGAATCTCAGGAGTCCTATTCTGTCACGACTCGAAGTATCGCGTGGTCCAGAAATCGAAAACAATGCAACAATTACTGGACTCGGACTAGGACTGGTGGCGGAGATGAATCTGGTGGAATCTCGGTCTGGTGGCGGCGATGAATCTGGTGGAAATCGGACTGGTGGCGGATATATGTTGAGGTGGACTCAGATTGGCGTGATGGCGGCAGATATGTGGTGGCGTATATGGACTCGGATTGGTGGTGAATATGGCAGCGACGATGAAGTTGGTGTGGTGGTGGTATATGGCAGCATCGATGATGATGATGCGGTGGTGATATATGGCAGCGGCGACGTGACAACCTGTGAATAGGACTCGAAACTCTAAAGGACTAGACGCTAAGACCAGCAACTTTACACGACGATGCAACCGCAAATTCAACAAAGCAAATACAGAAAATATTATGCAAAGGCTCAGATTGGTTCGGATAGGATGAACTAACCCTAATTCTTTTGGCTTTTTCGTGGACTATAGGTACGAAAAATAGACTCGATCTAAACTATGAAAAACTGTAAAATCTCACCGAGCAACCTGGAAATCTGATACCACTTGATAGAGGCAAAGGTGTCCCGATGTTTCGATGAGATGGTGGCTATCGTTTCTATGGGAGTCGACCTTGACGATCCGACTACGAACGTGCGAGACGTCGTGCCTTAGCAATCGCTAAACCAACTTCCGAGGGGTTATTGACCACGCCGGAGCACGATCAACCTGACCACGAGGGTCTGTTTCCTGCGAGCAAACGAAGAACAAGCAAGAAACTGAGATTGCAATCTGGATATTGCGAATATAAGATGAAAGCTTTATTGATCAAGGTGGGGTTCTGTGACGTCTTGGTCTGGTCGTTGGACACAAACGAAGTACGCGAAGTTGCAGCTATGGCGAACTTTTAATCTAAACAAAACCCAAAGTCTAAACGATGCCCTAAGGGCTGTATATATGGAGGAGAGAGGGGGAATTTCGTGGCCCTTGGTGGAGGGGTCCGAAACCAAACCTAAGTCTTGTTTCCCCACACATACGGACTCTAAAAACAGCCTATACTTAAGTACTTTGAAAATACATGGGTCTGGCTCAATAATAAGGTGACGCAGCACCTAAAATAGCCTCTGGACGAAATTTATGAAGTGGCATCTTGTATATTTCGTCCCATGCTTCATGCACTCATTATGGTGGCTTCAGAGTCCTGGAATCATCACTTGTAACTCCGTTCTTGTTCCCCTTGCGCATGCCATCATTTCCATACTTGAACTTGCTCCAAGGTTCATCTTTCTTGTCCAAGCTAGGCCCTTCATTTGTAAGCAAAACAAATGTATCCAATTTAGGCAGCATCATATTCTCATGAGCATTAGAATCGTTACCCAGAAACGAAAGTACCTGATAATTCAATTGGCGTGCGCGAGCTCTAGTAATTGGTCCAGTATGTATAGCAGCAGGGGCTGTGGGTGTAACAATGGTATTGATGTCCTCATCACGTGTAGTTAGGATTCCCTAAGTTCTTGCCTTTTGTTCCCTGCGAGGAATCAAGAAATGGACCCTGCTGGGGCGTGTAAGGCGTCTGTAGTATCCTTTGTTGACATTATCCTTATTATGAAATTGTGCGTGTGCGTGCTCCATTCCGGCTCAGTTTCCCGTTTCCAACCTCGCGACGGCGTGGTGCTCTACGCTGACAGGTCCCGGTTCCCATGCAGGCTTCAGCCGTCACTGGTATGCCAGGTCGCGTGTCGTGGTCAAGGCCAGGAGGTGAGCGGCCCGAGGTCCAGTAAGAGCCCCTGAGACGCGATTCTTAGGGGGTCCCCTTTGGCTCGCAAGCGACCGTCGGGAGGTAGGAGAGGGAGACTACGTCGCCGCAGCGGGGCTACACAAATGAGAACTCTGCGCTGTAGCGGTTGATTGAGCGTGAAACTTATCTTGGCAATCTGGGGTTGGTTCCTCGCGAGATGCAAGGCTTGGGCGTCGGCCGCTGTTGAGTAGCTAGGTCAGACCTGTGTTGGCCTCCCCCTCCTCTCCATGTTCTTCTTGGTGCTCTACATCCTCAGGTCCCGCCCCTCGAGCGAGCTCAGCCGTCGCTGGTATGCCAGGTCGTGTGCCATGGTCAAGGCCAGGGGGTGAGGGCTGGAGAGCCAGTAAGAGCTCCTGAGACGCGATGCTCAGGAGCCCCCCTTTTTAACGCGCAAGCGAATCGCATGGGAAAAGAGGGAGAGTCCGCGGTACCGCCTGCTGTAGCCTTCAGGAAGTTCCTACAAGTTAGCGCGAGGAAGGGCACCGATCACCGTGGTGATTGCCGATTCGCTTTCGGTATGTGGGAGGGGACCCCTTACTGCAGAGAGCCCCCGGGGCGTGTACAGCCCCGCCCTGACACGTGGCTTGCACGACAGGGCTAGACGAGGTGTGTCTGGGCACTCGTGAGTCAGCGCGGGACTCACGAGGCCCTACCTCGAGGCGGGTTGCGCCTGGTCTTGATTCTTGTTTGCTGTCTTGGTCCTGCGAGGTGGTTAGACAACCTGGTTCTGTTGATGAAGGGGTGTTGAGGCAGCTGAACGTACATGGCGAAGGGATTGACCGTCACGAGCCACCGGGCCCTGAGCCTCAGGAGGCTCCGGGGGTCCCGGCGGTTCCTTGAGGACCGTCTCCATCTCCGTCAGGACTGCGTGGTGCCTGGCCTCCTGACCCACCATGATGCTCCGCAGGTTGCGCCGGAAGGCAGCGGCCACACTCGGCAGGCCAAACGGCATGCGAACGTAGCTGTGAGGTGGACCTTCTCAGCGCCCAACACGTGAGGGCCAAAAGCGCTCCTGAGATGCGGCTCGGTTGTGATGAGGACATCAATACCATTGTTACACCCACAGCCCCTACTGTTACATATACTAGACCAATTAGTAGAGCTCGCGCACGCCAATTAAATTACCAGGTACTTTCGTTTCTTGGTAATGATTCTAATGTTCATGAGATTATGATGCTGCCTAAATTGGATACATTTGTTTTGCTTACAAATGAAGGGCCTAGCTTGGAGAAGGATGAACATTGGAGCAAGAACACGCATGGAGTTGATGGCATCCGCAAGGGGATCAAGAACGGAGTTACAAGTGATGATTTCAGGACTTTGAAGCCGCCATAAGGAGTGCATGAAGCCTTGGACGAAATATACAAGATGCCACTTCATAATATTCGTCCATAGGCTATTCTAGGTGTTGCGTCACCTTATTAATGGGCCAGGCCCATGTAATTTCGAAATACTTAAGTATAGGCTATTTTTAGAGTCCGTATGTGTGGGGAAACAAGAGTTAGGGTTGGTTTCGGACCCCACCCTCAAGGGCCACGAAATTCCCCCCTCTTCCTCCATATATATAGCCCTTAGGGCGTCGTTTAGACTTTGGGTTTTGTTTAGATTAAAAGTTCGCCATAGCTGCAACTTCGCGTACTTCGTTTGTGTCCAACAACCAGACCAAGACGTCACAGAACCCCACCTTGATCAATAAAGCTTTCATCTTATATTCGCAATATCCCGATTGCAATCTCAGTTTCTTGCTTGTTCTTTGTTTGCTCGCAGGAAACAGACCCTCGTGGTCAGGTTGATTGTGCTCCGGCGTGGTCAACAACCCTCGGAAGTTGGTTTAGCGATTGCTAAGGCGCGACGTCTCGCACGTTCATAGTCGGATCGTCAAGGTCGACTCCCACAGAAAATGATAGGCACCATCTCATTGAAACATCGGGACACCTTAGCCTCTATCAGGTTGAGCCCTGGTATGTTGATGCAGACGCGCAGCTCACCACCCTCGCCTTGATGGGGAGCAGCGCCAGGTGGGCGGCAGTCTCCGCGTATTGCTCTTGCTTCCTGAAGCTCCTGTGATACCTTGGTGATGAACTCCTGAGCGCTGGGCGCTCATTGCCCAGTGTCCTCCTGAATGAGACGTGATGCAAAACATGCCTTCAAGTGGTGCCCGAGCGCCTCCCTCGTGACGTTGGCAAGGTCTGAGGCCCTCCAAAAGAGAGCCCTCGAGCCCTTCCTGAGGAGGACGCCGGGCATGCCTTCCTATGCGATAGAGGGAGACGCCCCAGGTGTGGGCGCTGATCTTGACGAGGCGCCACCTGCGGCGCTGCCCTCCCGAGGTCCGGCACGGAGTTGCTTCTTCTTCTTCTTGGGGACGACCTCAGGAGGGTACCGAGCTGCATTGTTGCTGGGGTCTTCGATTGATGCTTCTTGGAAGGCGCGCTCGAGGGAGCACAACACATCTCTTTATTCGCATGGGACTGTGATGATCCCGCCGCTTCCTGGCATCGTGAGGACATTGTGGCCGTGGTGCGTCATGGCCATGAACTTGGCCATGGCCAGATACCCGAGGATGACATTGTATGGCAGACGGATGTGGGCGACGTCGAAGTCGATGAGCTCGGTGCGGTAGTTGTTGCGCTGTCAGAAGGTGATTGGGAGGCGGACCTGACCGATCGGTGTGGTGGAGCCGTCGGTCACTCCTGAGAAAGGCTCGGTGGGCTGAAGCTAATCATATGGCACTCAGAGACTGTCGAACGTCTCGACAGACAGGACGTTGAGTCCTGCGCCGCCGTCGATGAGGGTCTTGGTGACTTGCACGTTGCTGATGATAGGTGAACAAAGCATCGGGAGGATGCCGGCAGTAGCCACGCACTTGAGTTGGTCTTCTGAGCTGAATGTGATGGCGCATTGGGACCACCTGAGCAGGCGTGTGGCCTTGAGCTTGGGTAGGACTGCATTCACCTCACGAGCAAACTGCTTGAAGATACGCTGTGAGGCTGGGGCTTGAGCTCCACCCAAGATGCAGGCGATGGCACGCGGCTCCTGGAAGCCCCTAGCCCCCTCGTCTTGGTGGTGGTCGTCGTTCGTTCTTGGTGGTGGCGATAGTGGAGGGAGACCGGCGTTGCCCTGAGGATGATCCTCACGAGGCTGATCCCTCTAGGTGCCCTCGCGAGGCTGATCCTGCCAGTGGTCCTCACAAGGCCGGTCGCGCCACTCCTAGTGCAGGCCACGGTCATCCCAGCGTCAGCCACCACGTCCTCCTCCTCGGCCATACCGCTGGTCGTTGCGCTCGGGGCGTCGACCGAAGCGTCCTTCTCGAATGGCTCTGAGCTCTTGGCAGTCGCTGGTGTTGTGGCTATGCAGGTTGTGGAAGGCGCAGAATGGTCGGCTGCTCTTGGATGACTCGGGCTGGTCCCTGCTGCGCTTTGTGTCCAGCTCTTCCGCGAGCACGGCTACTCCCTTGCGCTTCACGTTTTTGGCCTTGGCTTTTTTCTCCTCCGGGTCCGCAGCCAGGAGCTCGAGGAGGGAGAGGCGCCCCTCCTCAGCTCTTGCACACTTGGTCGCCAGGTTGAACAACTCTAGAGACGTGCACAGCTCCTTGTGGATAGCGAGCTCCTCCTTCATCTTGACGTCGCGGACGCCATCGGAAAAGCAGAGATGATGGCCTCATTCGTCACCTTGGGGATCTTGAGGCGAACG
Organism: Triticum aestivum; assembly: GCF_018294505.1. NCBI lineage: Eukaryota > Viridiplantae > Streptophyta > Magnoliopsida > Poales > Poaceae > Triticum > Triticum aestivum. The sequence goes on along the minus strand of NC_057803.1, from coordinate 326,182,464 downwards.
TTGTTGAAGCGCTGGATGTACTTCTGGAGGGTCTCTCCTGGTTGTTGCTTGATGCAGCGTAGGTCACCCGCAGCTGGTGGGCGGTCGCGAGTGCCCTGGAAGTTGGCGACGAAACGGTCGCGCATCTCGTCCCAGGAGGAGATCGAGCCCGGTGGCAGGTTCAGGAGCCAGGAGCGGGCACCATCCTTGAGAGCCATGGGAAACCAGTTCGCCATGACTTTCTCATCGCCGTTGGCCGCCTCGATGCTCAGCTCGTAGAGCTGCAGGAACTCCGCGGGGTCGGGGGTGCCGTCGTAGCGAGGAGGCAGATCCGGCTTGAACTTACCCGACCAAGCGACGCTACGCAACTCAGCGGTGAAGGCGCGACAGCCTGCCGTGGTCACCGGGACTTTGCGCTGGTGGAGAACTTGTCCTTGATAGGGTTCGCGCACCGCCGCCGCAGGCGGCACACGGTCTTGCCGTGGCGGCGTAGGGAGCGCGGGGGCGTTTTCTTGCGGTCGAGGGACTTGTTGGCAGCTTCTTTCTTCTTGCGCAGGCGCCGGACGCGGCGGGTCGTGCCGTGGGGCCGCACGCCTGGGCGCAAAGACTCCATCTTGGGGCAGAGGTGGTGGAGGCGCTCCATGGGCCACGCCGCCCGAGGCTGGTGGAGGGTGAGGTGGTGAGAGGGATGGCGCTGGGGAGCCTCCTGAGGCGCTGACAAGCTCGGCGATGCGGTCGAGCCAGTCCTCATAGAGGTCGTCGACTGGGCGGTAGTGCAGGAGCTCGCGCGCCATGCACAGAGCGGCCTGCGCGTCCATGGCAGTGCGACGATCATGGGATGACGAGCCGGCCGGGGTCAGGGATGGAGTGGCGGTGCGGTCGTCCCGCCGCACCGAGGGGTGCAGCGAGGACGCTTGCTGCTCGTTCCCCCCGGGCCGGTGGCGGCGTTGGCGGCAGGCGACGGGGAACGACGGGGTGGCCTGCCAACGGGAGCCGTCTGAGAGATGCGGGCGGCGAGGGCAGCCCGGCGCTAAGCGCGAGCACGGCGAGCTTCCGCCATGGAGGCGATGGAGCAATGAGACGCGGAGCGGCGAAAGGGAAGCTTCGGCGCACCCCTACCTGGCGCGCCAAATGTTGGATCACGGGTTCCGGCAAAACCCTTAAGGTTCGAACACTTGGGTGCGCGCGAAGATCTCCCCCTGCCGATCCACATCCTAGCTTCCCTAAGATCTCAAGGTCTAACTCGACGAACTCGCAACACAAAGGACACAAGATTTATACTGGTTTGGGCCACCGTTGTGGTGTAATACCCTACTCCAGTGTGGTGTGGTGGATTGCCTCTTGGGCTAAGGATGAACAGTACAATGGGAAGAACAGCCTCCTAAGGAGAGGTGTTCTTGTGCTTGGTGGACTTGTGGTTGTTCGGATCGATCTCCCTGCTATAGTGGTGGCTAGTCCTATTTATAAAGGCCCTAGTCCTCTCCCCAAATATTGAGTGGGAAGGGAGCCAACAGCGGCAAATTAGAAAGGGGACAGCAAGTACAGCTTATCCTGAGAAAAGCAGTCCACGCCAGCAAAAGGCTCTGATGGTGACGCCGTCTTGGGCTCCACGGTGACCTCTGTCTTGCTGTCCCCCTGGTCTTGGTCTTGTTGCACTGATATGGAAACCTTTGCTTGACGCCTTGGTACTCCACGCCTGCGCCTGCTTCCTTAGCACCAAAAAGGAAACAAGGACACTGTGCGTGCTGGCGCCCGCCTGGCCTTGATCGCCACGGCTTATGTCACTGGAACCTCGCGAGGTTTGCCTGGCCTTAATCTCTCTGCCCCTCGCGAGCCATCCTAGTGAGGCCGCTCCTGAGGAGGTCTTGTGTCATCCTCCTCACGAGGCTTGTCCCCTCGCGAGGGTCTTGAGTCCTTGCTGGTGAAGATGGGCCGCACGGGCCCGCTCGCAGAGCCACGCCGTGGGCCGCAGGAGGCAAGTCTAGGGACCCCCGTTCCCAGACCACCGACAACCGTATGCGGAAGCGTTATGACAGCGCGGTTGATGTAGTCATATGTCTTCATAATCGAGCAATCCTAGTACCGAAAGTATGACACCTCCGCGATCTGCACACGTTCAGCTCGGTGACGTCCCACGAACTGATGATCCAGTAGAGTGTCGAGGGAGAGCTTCGTCAGCATGACGGCGTGATGATGGTGATGATGATCCTACCGGACCAGGGTTTTGCCTAAGCACCACTACGATATGACCGAGGTGGATTATGGTGGAGGGGGGCACCGCACACGGCTAAGGGATGAATGTTCAACTTGTGTGTTCTAGGGTGCCCCCTGCCCCCGTATATAAAGGAGCAAGGGGGGAGGCCGGCTGGCCTTGGGGCGTGCCAAAGAGAGGGAGGAGTCCGCCACCTAGTAGGATGTAGCGACCAGACCACAAACAACCTGATCTTTGTGCATCAGTGTCATCCCTGGATCGGTAATGCTGACACACACAGTACTTGAGGATTTATAACAGAGTAGCAATCACACACTTATTACATCGAATGTCTCAAAAGAGAACTTAATACAATAAATATGGCTTAAGGCCATCTAATACGATAACAGCGGAAGGCTTCGAAGATAAAGTGAGTCCATCAACTCCAACGGCATCATTGAGTGAAAGACCACGACCTAAGGCTCCGTACTCGTCGTCTGAAAAGTCTGCAACATAATATGTTGCAGCCCGAAACGGGTCAGCACATGGAATATGCTGGCAATGTAACACAAGAGAGTAATGAACAGGATAAAGCTATCACTATATGCATATATGGCTGGTGGAGGCTATATGGTTAATATGTTTTGCGGAAAGCCAATTTTTCTCTACTGCAAAGGAATATATTTTATTTAACTACAGAGTTTGTTGAAAAACATTGAGAATGGTAAACCCCATCTCAATCCCAATTAAAAGTAATTAATAACCCAACCATATTTATATTAAGAGTGATGAGATCCACATGATAATCCAAGAACTAGATACTCAAGATGTCCATAACCGGGGACACGGCTAACCATGACTAGTTTGTACACTCTGCAGAGGTTTGTGCACTTTTCCCCACAAGACTCGATCTCCTCCGTTGAATTTCTCGCACTACATGATCTTTGAGAAACGGATGACCGAGACACAGTCTTTCCGAAGAGGTCCCCTTAACCGATAGATAGGCCTGTACACCTACAATCCCCTACATCTGCTAGCCCATCATGGAAAGGTTTCCCACAACTTACTCAACTATGCCAGAGCCCATAATGGCATGTGGCTGCACATGACAGTTTCTAGCACGAATAATCTTATGATCCCTTTGAGCCTGGGTGGCAGTCCATAGGAGAATCACATGGTACCCCAGGATTTCCAAAAAATACAGGCAATCACTGGGTTCCCCAAGTGCCTCAATGTAACGCCCTCGATGCGGCTATAGCTCCCACGTGTCAAGGCACGACTTAGAGGCATAACCGCATTGAAAACAATGTCGCAAGTTAGGCAATCTTCACAACATCCCATGTAGTATAGATAATAAAAGGGGTGATACATAGTTGGCTTACACTCACCACGTCAATCAAGTACATAAATAGCATTACATCAATCAAACACTCATGGCCCGACTATGGCGCCAAAATAAAAGATAACCCAACATGCGACACGGTCCCGATCACCCCAACTGGGCACCACTACTGATCATCAGGGAAAGACACGTAGTAACGGCGTGAGTCCTGGTCGAACTCCCACTTGAGCTCAAGCGCGTCATCTGGAATGGAGTCATCAGGTCCTGCATCTGGTTTAGAAGTAATCTGTGAGCCACAGGGACTCAGCAATCTCGCACCCTCGCGATCAAGACTATTTAAGCTTATAGGTAAGGCAAGGTAAATATGTGGAGCTGCAGCAAGCGACTAGCATATATGGTGGCTATCCTGTTCGCAAAAGAGAGTGAGAAGAGGAGGCAAAGCGCGAACGAGTAACTAGAGAACATCCTGCGGCAAGCATTACTCCAACACCGTGTTCACTTCCCGGACTCCGCCGAGAAGAGACCATCACGGTAACTCACACTGTTGATTCATTTTAATTAAGTTAAGGTTCAAGTTGTCTACAACCGGACATTAACAAATTCCCATCTGCCCATAACCGCGGGCACGGCTTTCGAAAGTTCAAATCCCAGCAGGGGAGTCCCAACTTAGCCCAAGACAAGCTCTCACGGTCAACGAAGGAATAGACCTCCTCCCGAGACATTTTGATCAGACTCGGTATCCCGGTTCTACAAGACACTTCGACAAGTTAAAACCAATCTAGCAACACCGCCCGAATGTGCCGACAAATCCCGATAGGAGCTGCACATATCTCGTTCTCAGGGCACACTCAGATTGTCTAAACTTCTGGTAGGCTAGCCCAGAGTTGCCCCTGGTGGCCACCGGCAGCTGACGAGGTGGACCAACACTCAGAGGAGCACTGGCCGGGGGGGAGGGGTTTAAATTAAGATGACCCTCGGGCTCCGTAAACCCAAGGGAAAAAGAGGCTAGGTGGCAAATGGTAAAACCAAGGTTGGGCATTGCTGGAAAAGCTTTAATCAAGGCGAACTATCAAGGGGTTCCCATTATCACCCAACCGCGTAAGGAACGCAAAAATCCGGGAACATAACACCGATATGACGGAAACTAGGGCGGCAAGAGTGGAACAAAACACTAGGCGAGAGGCCGAGCCTTCCACCCTTTACCAAGTATATAGATGCATTAAGATAATAAGGCAATATAATGATATCCCAACAAGTAAATAATGTTCCAACAAGGAACGGTCTCCAATCTTCACCTGCAACTAGCAACGCTATAAGAGGGGCTGAGCAAAGCGGTAACATAGCCAATCAACGGTTTGCTAGGACATGGTGGGTTAGAGGTTTGACATGGCAATTTGGGAGGCATGATAAGCAAGTGGTAGGCATCGTAGCATAGGCATAGCAAAAGAGCGAGCATCTAGCAAAGCAAAGATAGTAGTGATTTCGAGGGTATGATCATCTTGCCTGCACAGTTGTCAGAGTTGACTGGATCCTCGAAAGCAAACTCAACGGGCTCCTCGTTAGAGAACTCGTCTCCCGGCTCTACCCAAACAAGACAAACAAGCAAACGGAACGCAATCAACCACGTGCAAAGCTCAAACAATATGATGCAAAGATGGTATGCTATGCGGGATGCGATATGCGATATGCGATGCATATGCAAGATTTGACAAGGAATGGCATGAACCTGGCCTCAACATGGAAATCCAAGTGTGCCACTGGAAAGATGAGATGAAATCGCTTGAAAACGATATAAAGAACGCCGGAATCGGAGTTACGGTTTGGGAATGGCAAGCAATTCAAATATGACCAAGTTCTGCGATTTACAGCAAGTAGCCATCTAAATGCAACAAGATGAACATGCTACAACACCCAAACATGGCATCAAAATACATTCCAAGGATCCATTCATGATGCTTAACAAAAGACTAGCACTGAGCTATGGCAAATTCATCCACTAACAGGTTCAAACAAGCATGGCCAAAATGCATTTGGTAAACAGATTTCAGACTTAGTGAAATCAACACTTGTCTGGAATTTCAGATCAGGTAGCCCACTTTGGAGCATGAAAACTATATGCTACAGGACCTGAACATGGCAAAGTAAAGCATAGCATGGAGCTACTCAAAGAGCTTAACAAAAGTCCCTTAGTGACCTTGAGCCAAAAGGGATCAGAAAATACATTTGCAAGCATGTGAACATGGCAAAAACATAATCAGTTCTCAGACTTAGTGAAAACTGGAGCATACTGAAACAGATATCAAGTAGGCATGTTTACGAGCTCGATGCACTCACTACAGAGCAAGTCATGACAAACTAAGCATACACCCATCAAGAATACACAAAATACAAGCTAAACATGGCAAGAACAATAACATAGCATGCACGGATCAACTACGACATCCTCGGCAAAATCGCTAACAGGTAGACAATCTTCCCAGATTCACGAAATGACAAAAGTAGAGCTCAATTGACTCAAGAGAGGGTGCTCCATAATTGCAAACAAAGACATGGATGGATATAGCACTACAAGATTAACAAAACATCCTTACTGATCATCCTCAAAAGAGGCACGGATCACTAGGAAACAACATGAACATATGGCATATTGAGATAAACAGCTCAAGGACTTAGTGGAAATGCTAAGTCCCTAAAATCAGCATTAACGAATGCACCACTTTGCAAGCTTGTGCTAGTCACCACACACATCACAAAAATACATGGGTTGCACCTCTGGATAGATGGCAAAACATATAACAAAACTCATGTAGAACTCCTGGCCATATCATGCACACAATAATCATGGCAAAAATGACAAATATCTAAATGGAGTAGCAGATCTGACAATTATCTCAAATAGCATTCTTCTAACAGCATTTCGGGCATCAAGATGAACTCAAATGAAAATGATGCAATGAGATGAAATGATGTGCTCTCTGAGATGAACATTTTGATAGGCTATATGTCCAAAACGGAGCTACGGATGCAGAGTTACAATGCGATGAACATAGCCAAATAATTAGGGTTTCGGGCAAAAAGTCAAACCGAGACGAGTCTCAGATCCAGATTCGGTCGGCACACTTCCCGAGGCGGCGGCGGATCCTGCCGGAATTACTGTAGACGACGGCGGTGGCGGGCGAGGTCAGAGCTGCGGGCGGCGCTCGCCGGAGCTTGCCGAGGCGGCGGGGTGGCGGCGCTGGAGAGGCGAGGCGGCCGAGGAGGCGGGCACCGGTAGCCGGGGCGGCGCGCGCTGGTGAGGACGGCGGGCAGCGGAGGGACGTCCGGTGAGGCGGCCGGCCACGGGGAAGATGGCCCCGGGCGGCGGCGGGAGACAACGGGCCTCGGGGACCCCTCCTGGGCCTCCCGGGCCGGCGGCAACGGCGAAGTGGGGCGGCGGTGCGACCCAATCGGGATCCGACATGTGGCGGTGGCGGCACGGGTCGGACAATGTCCGGCCCGGCGGGTTTTGTCCGGCGGCGGCGGGTGGAGATGGATCTAGGGTTTGGACGGGGAAGGAGAAGGAGATTTTTGGGGCTGACTTTATATATGCATAGAGGGAGCTAGGAGTGTCCAAATGAGGTGCCGTTTTCGGCCACGCGATCGTGATCGAACGCTCTAGATGATGGAGAGGGTTTTGGTGGGTTTTGGGCCAAAATGGAGGGGTGTTGGGCTGCAACACACGCGAGGCCTTTTCGGTCCCTCGGTTAACCGTTGGAGCATCAAACGAAGTCCAAATGGTACGAAACTTGACAGGCGGTCTACCGGTAGTAAACCAAGGCTGCTTGGCAAGTCTCGGTCCAATCCGGAAATGTTTAATCCCTACACACGAAAGAAAGGTAGAAATGACCACCGGAGGAGAACGGAGCGCCGGAATGCAAAATGGACAACGGGGAAAAAGCTCGAATGCATGAGATGAACATGTATGCAAATGCAATGCACATGATGATATGATATGAGATGCATGACAACAATAACAACACATGGAGACAAAAGCCCGAACCCGAGAAAATAAAATAACTTAACGCCGAAAATGGCAAGAGTTGGATTACATATTAGGAAAATCATATCCGGGGTGTTATAACACTCCACCACTACGAAAGGATCTCGTCCCGAGATCTAGGACTGAAAGAACGCCGGGTATTCAGAATGGAGGTGATCCTCGTGTTCCCAGGTAGCTTCACGGTCGGAATGGTGTGACCACTTGACTTTGAGGAATTTGATTGACTTATTGCGAGTCTTGCGTTCAGTCTCTTCAAGAATAGCAACGGGGTGCTCACGATAAGAGAGATCTTCTTGGAGCTCAATGTTCTCGAAGTTGACGGTGCGGTCGGGAGTCTTGAAGCACTTTCGAAGCTGAGAGACATGGAACATGTCATGCACATTTGCAAAGTTTGAAGGAAGCTCGAGTTGATAGGCGAGATCGCCTCTCTTGCTGACAATCTTGAAAGGTCCCACGTATCTAGGGGCAAGCTTCCCTTTGATACCGAAGCGACGATTACCTTTCATAGAAGAGACGCGGAGGTAAACATGATCTCCGATCTCAAAAGCCAAATCACGGTGCTTACTATCATAGTAGCTCTTCTGGCGGGATTGGGCTGCTTTGAGGTTATCTCGAATGACTTTGCACATTTCCTCTGCCTCTGTGATTAAGTCATTTCCCAGAAGTTGACGTTCACCGGTTTCAGACCAGTTGAGAGGGGTACGGCACTTCCTGCCATACAGAATTTCAAATGGGGCCTTGCCCGAACTTGCTTGAAAACTGTTGTTGTAGGAGAATTCAGCATAAGGAAGACAATCCTCCCACTTTATGCCGAAGGAGATCACACATGCCCTGAGCATATCTTCAAGAATCTGGTTGACACGCTCGACTTGACCGCTAGTTTGAGGATGGAAAGTTGTGCTGAAGCGGATGTTGGTGCCCATGGCCTTCTGAAAAGAATCCCAAAACTTGGAGGTAAAGATGCTGCCACCGTCTAAAGAGATCACCTGTGGAATATCGTGCAGAGAGACAATCTGAGAGGTATAGAGCTCCGCCAATTGAGCTGCAGTGATTGACTCTTTGATAGGCAGAAAGTGAGCCACTTTAGTGAGTTTGTCGATGACCACGAATATAACATCATTGCCACGCTTAGACTTTGGAAACCCAGTCATGAAGTCCATCTCAATGTGGTCAAACTTCCATTCTGGAATGGCAAGAGGTTGGAGGAGACCAGCTGGCCTTTGGTGTTCTACCTTCACTCTTCTGCAGACATCACACTCATTCACGAATTGAGCAATCTCGTGCTTCATTCGAGTCCACCAATAAGCCTGCTTGAGGTCCTGATACATCTTCGTGCTCCCAGGGTGGATGGAGAGGAGAGAATTGTGAGCCTCGTTCATGATTACTTTACGAAGGTCACCTTTTGGCACAACAATACGATCCTCGAAGAAGAGAGTATCCTTGTCATCAAGGCGGTAGCACTTGTACTTGGGTTGACTCTTGGCAATCCCAATCTTCACCTTTTTTACCATAGCATCAAGAAGCTGAGCTTGGCGAATCTGGTCTTCCAAGGTAGGAGAGGCTTGAAGGTTGGCGAGGAAACCTTGAGGAACAAATTGCAGATTAAGTTTGTGGAAAGCTTCACAAAGCTCGGGTTGATAAGGCTTGAGAATTAGACTGTTGCAATAAGCCTTCCTGCTCAGAGTGTCAGCAATCACATTGGCCTTGCCTGGAGTATACTCGATAGTCGGATTATATTCTTGAATCTTTTCGACCCATCGAGTTTGCCTGAGGTTGAGATTAGGCTGAGTGAAGATGTACTTGAGACTCTTGTGGTCAGTGAAGGTGTCCACTTTTCCTCCCAATAAGAGATGTCTCCAAGTCAAAAGAGCATGCACAGCTGCCGCCAACTCGAGATCATGAGTGGGGTAGGTCTTCTCATTGGGCTTCAATTGGCGAGAGGTATAAGCCACCACTTTCTTCTCTTGCATCAACATTGTGCCAAGACCTTGGAGAGAGGCATCGCAAAAGACCTCGTACGGTTTGAATTCATCAGGCGGAGTCAGAACTGGAGCAGTGACCAATTTCTCTTTCAAAGTTTTGAAAGCAATGTCACACTCCGAAGACCAAACGTACTTGACGTGCTTCTGGAGAAGATTTGAGAGAGGCTTCGCGATCTTAGAGAAGTTTTCAACGAATCTTCGACAGTAGCTTGCGAGACCGAGGAAGCTACGAAGTTGCTTCACGTTCTGAGGTGGTTCCCAATTCACAATTGTAGACACCTTCTTAGGATTTACCGCAATGCCCTTGGCAGAGATGATATGACCAAGATAAAGAACCTCATCGAGCCAAAATTCGCACTTGGAGAACTTGGCGTAGAACTTGTGTTCCCTGAGCTTATCGAGTACCAAACGCAAGTGCTTGGCATGATCTTCCTTGTTCTTTGAAAAGACCAGAATGTCGTCGAGATAGACCAAAACAAAGTTATTGGTGTAGGCATTGAAGATGAAGTTCATCATGCGAGAGAAAGTCGGAGGAGCATTGACGAGGCCAAAAGACATGACAGTGTATTCATATGAACCAAAGCTTGTCCTGAAAGCCGTCTTGGGAATATCTTGCTCGTGGATTCGAATCTGATGATAACCCATACGGAGATCAAGCTTGGAGAATACTTGGGCACCTTTGAGTTGTTCGAACAGCTCGTTGATGTTGGGAAGTGGGTATTTGTTCTTGATAGTCTTCTTGTTCAATGGACGGTAGTCAACACAAAGTCGGTCCATTCCAGCCTTCTTCTTCACAAAAAGAACACCACAACTCCGCGGAGAAGAACTAGGTCGGATGAGACCCATTCTCTCTTGAATATCAAGTTGCTTCTACAGCTCCTTCAACTCTTCAGGTCCGAGCTTGTAAGGACGCTTGCACACAGGTTCCGTGCTGGGCTCAAGATCAATGATGAATTCAACTGGCCGGTGCGGAGGCATTCCTAGAAGCTCTTCTGGAAAGACGTCTTGATATTCGCAAACGACTGGAATTTGCGAGATAGCATCCAGTTCACCCTTCTCATTGAGAGAAAACAGACGGATTGTATTATCCCGAGCGGCAAAGACAATTACATCCTCAGACGAATGAGTCAATTGAATCTGCCTGGCTGCACAATCAAGCTGATCCTTCTGCTTAGAAAGCCAATCCATCCCGAGAATAAGATCAATATCCGAGTTACCAAGGATCATTGGAGAAGCCAGAAACTTGAAATCACCCATAGAGATAGAAATATCCGGAACCTCGTAGTTAGCGAGCAAACAACTACTCGAAGAGACAACTGCTAACGGTTTATGCATAACTTGAGAATACCACCCATGTTTAGATGCAAAAGGTCTCGAGATGAAACAATGCGATGCACCAGTGTTAAAAAGAACTTTCGCAGGAACATCATTAACAGGAAGGTTACTCATGATGACATCTGACGAGTCCTCTGCCCGAGCTGCATCATAGCATAGGCATAGCAAAAGATTGAGCATCTAGCAAAACAAAGATAGTAGTGATTTCGAGGGTATGATCATCTTGCCTGCAAAGTTGTCAGAGTTGACTGGATCCTCGAAAGCAAACTCAACGGGCTCCTCGTTAGTGAACTCGTCTCCCGGCTCTACCCAAACAAGACAAATAAGCAAACGGAACGCAATCAACCACGTGCAAAGCTCAAACAATATGATGCAAAGATGGTATGCTATGCGGGATGCGATATGCGATGCATATGCAAGATTTGACAAGGAATGATTGAACCTGGCATCAACTTAGAAATCCAAGTGTTCCAATGGAAAGGTGAGGTGATTTCGCTTGAATTCGATATAAAGAACACCGGAATCGGAGACACGGTTTGGAAATGGCAAGCGAAACAAATATGGCACCGGTCTGCGATAAACAGCAAGTAGCCATCTAAATGCAACAAGTTAAACATGCTACAGCACCCAAACATGGCAACAAAATACATGGCAGGGATGCACTCATAATTCTTAACAAAAGAGGAACACTGAGCTACGTCCAATTCATCCATTAACAGGTTTAAACAAGCATGGCAAAAATGCAAACGGTAAACAGGTTTCAGACTTAGTGAAATCAACACTTGTTTGGAATTTCAGATCAGGTAGCCCACTTTGGAGCATGAAAACTATATGCTACAGGACCTTAACATGGCAAAGTAAAGCATGGCATGGATCTACTCAAAGAGCTTAACAAAAGTCCCTTAGTGACCTTGAGCCAAAAGGGATCAGAAAATACATTTGCAAGCATGTGAACCTGGCAAAAACATAATCAGTTCTCAGACTTAGTGAAAACTGGAGCATGCAGAAACAGATATCAAGTAGGCATGTTTACGAGCTCGATGCACTCACTACAGAGCAAGTCATGACAAACTAAGCATACACCCATCAAGAATACACAAAATACAAGCTAGGTATGGCAAGAACAGTAACATAGCATGCACGGATCAACTACAACATCCTCGGCAAAATCGCTAACAAGTAGACAATCTGCCCAGATTCACGAAATGACAAAAGTAGAGCTCAATTGACTCAAGCTAGGGTGCTCCATACTTGCAAAAAAGACATGGATGGATAGAGCACTACAAGATTAACAAAACATCCTTACTGATCATCCTCAAAAGAGGCATGGATCACTAGGAAACAACATGAACATATGGCATATTGAGATAAATAGCTCAAGGACTTAGTGGAAATGCTAAGTCCCTGAAATCAACATTAACGAATGCACCAATTTGCAAGGTTGTGCTAGTCACCACACACATCACAAAAAATACATGGGTTGCACCTCTGGATAGATGGCAAAACATATAACAAAACTCATGTAGAACTCCTGGGCATATCATGCACACAATAATCATGGCAAAAATGACAAATATCTAAATGGACCAGCAGATCTGACAATTATCTCAAATAGCATTCTTCTAACAACATTTTGCGCATCAAGATGAACTCAAATGAAAATGATGCAATGAGATGAAATGATGTGCTCTCTGAGGCGAACATTTTGATATGCTATATGTCCAGAACGGAGCTACAGATGCAAAGTTACGATGCGATGAACATAGCTAAATAATTAGGGTTTCGGGCAAAAAGTCAACCCGAGACGAGTCTCAGGTCCAGATCCGGCCGGCACGCTTCCCGAGGCGGTGGCAGATCCCACTGGAATTACTGTAGACGACGGTGGCGACGGGGGAGGTCGGAGCTGCGGGCGGTGGAGGCGGCGGGCGGCGCTCGCCGGAGCATGCCGAGGCGGCGGGGTGGCGGCGCCGGAGAGGCGAGGCGGCGCGGGCACGGCGGCCGAGGCGGCGGGCACCGGTAGCCTGGGCGGCGCGCGCCGGTGAGGGCGGCGGGCGGCGGAGGGACGTCCGGTGAGGCAGCCGACCGCGGGGAAGATGGCCCCGGGCGGCGGCGGGAGACAACGGGCCTCGGGGGCCCCTCCTGCTTTCGGACACGTGGCGGTGGGGGGGGCGGTGCGACCCAATCGGGATCCGACACATGGCGGTGGCGGCGCGGGTCGGACAATGTCCGGCCCGGTGGGTTTTGTCCGACGGCGGCGGGTGGAGATGGATCTAGGGTTTGGACGGGGAAGGAGAAGGAGATTTTTGGGGGTGACTTTATATAGGCATAGAGGGAGCTAGGAGTGTCCAAATGAGTTGCGGTTTTCGGCCACGCGATCGTGATCGAACGCTCTAGATGATGGAGAGGGTTTTGGTGGGTTTTGGGCCAAAATGGAGGGGTGTTGGGCTGCAACACACACGAGGCCTTTTCGGTCCCTCGGTTAACCGTTGGAGCATCAAAGGAAGTCCAAATGGTATGAAACTTGACACGCGGTCTATCGGTAGTAAACCAAGGCCGCTTGGCAAGTCTCGGTCCAATCCGGAAATGTTTAATCCCCACACACGAAAGAAAGGTAGAAATGACCACCGGAGGAGAACGGAGCGCCGGAATGCAAAACGGACAACGGGGAAAAAGCTCGAATGCATGAGATGAACATGTATGCAAATGCAATGCACATGATGATATGATATGAGATGCACGACAACGATAACAACACACGGAGACAAAAACCCAAACCCGAGAAAATAAAATAACTTAACGCTGGAAACGACAAGAGTTGGATTACATATGAGGAAAATCATATCCGGGGTGTTACACTCAATCCACCCAGATGTGTATTAAAGTTTCCACCTTAAGTTAAACATTAATTAACAATACTCACATCTGTCATGAATACTCTCAAACCCAAACCACGTCTACGAGCATAGCGTAGCAATATAAGCAACGTAGAAGTAACTCCCAAAGGTTTCATAATGAACAGGTGAATAGGTACTACCTCATCTACTTCCCAACCCACAATTTATTCAGATCCTAACCATGCAACTATTTGAGGATTGGTCTAATGCAATAAAACTGGGTAGTAAAGGGGTATGATCCAAGTGTTACTTGCCTTGCTGATGATCCGCGAAACCTAGAGACTCGTAGTAGCACGCTTCGCACTCCGGGTACTCTATCGCAATCAAACAAGCATACAATAAGCAATCAAGCAAGATGCATGGGTAAAACTCAAAAAATAAGATCTAACTAGACAGTTCAACTTAAAAACTCCGGTTTGCAAAAAGAAACAAATCAAACGAAACAATGAAACTCAAACTGCGAAAGAAACAAGCTTATTTTACTAATCTGGACTAAAGTCAAATTTTACAGTAGCAAAAACTTGTTTAAGTTGATTAAACAGAAAGAGGGCTTCGAGACCAAACTCTAGGCACTTGAATCGCCTGATTCCGATAAACGAGCGAAAAGTTAAACTAAAACGAAAATCGGATCAGAAATCGCGATCGAAAATAATCGTGAATAATCCGAGAAAAAGAAAAACTAACGAACAGACTAACGAACGAACGTTCTCTATCTGCGGCTAATGGAGAAAACCGTTTGTTAAAACGAACGTACGGACGAACGTCCGCTATATAACTAAACCGAAAAAATAAAACCGATCTAATAAAAAAACGCATCTCGGTTTTTACCAAAAAAACCGAACCGGTCAAGGAAAAACCAGCGGCGGTGGCGGACTCCGGTGACGGCGTGGCGGCGGGGCGGCGGCGATGGTGCGGCGCGGTGGCAAGCTGTCGGGACCCCGATTCCAAGTCACATCGATCTAGCTGGTAACACCTCATATCACTTTGCAGCCTCACGCACGGTATCCCCACGGTGTCGCCTTACCCTGGCCCGGGACCGTTTGTGCCTTCTGGCTCACGTATATGATTGTGTCGCTAGCATCCATATGACAGAGAACCCGGGCCGACATGGCTAGTCGTGAACCCAAAGCGGCACTAACCTATGGGGACATGCATACATGATTCACATCGAGCGTGTCGGTCAGCAGCGTGTGAATCCGGGCTGTAGCACTGGGCTAACAGGACTCCGGGGAACCCGGGCTGTTGCAGGCTAGGCAGGACTCCGGAAGTCACCGCGTGACATTTCCCCGAAGGGACAGACACAGGAATGAAGTGAAACACATGCCAGCCAGTCAAGTGTGCTGAGCAGTAGTGCTGGGCTAGCAGGACTCCGGTGAACCGGGCTGTAGCGGACTACTATGGCTCAAGGAAACACTAGACTACATTTCCCCATAAGAGAGGCTGCCAAGGATAAACAACTAGATTGTCGGATCCCGCACATAGCAATACACGTCACATGTACGCATAATATGCAAGTATGTGTTGTACAACATGGCATCACAACATAACACAAACTCATATAGATAAGGCTCAGAAGAGCCACATAGCATTAAATACAAACATGGGTCACATGACCCATCATTTAGAGCATACAAGCAACGGAAGCATTACATGTCTGAGTACAGACAACTACAAAAGAAAAAGGCTGGGAAGCCTGACTATCTACAAGTCCCTCCCAAGGGTACAAGATTATAGCTGAGGTAACAAGTTACTCGTCGAAGTCCAAGCGGTACTACTAGTGAGACAGATGTCTCACCTGCAAAACATAAATAAAGCAAATGTGAGTACAAAGGTACTCAGCAAGACTTACATCAGATCCTATCATACATGCATTTGTATCAAGAAGGTAATGTGGGGTTTAGTTGCAGCAAGCCAGCTTTGACTCAGTGGCTATCCTGTTCTACGACAACGAGAAACTTCTTTGAGGTGAGGCAGCACACACGAGTCCACTAATCACCACATCAATACACTACTATGGATTCATCCCCGTCTCCTTACGAGAAGGCCATCCATAGCACTCACATTTGTCTTGAGCATTTTAGAGTATCCACTTTAGGTTGTCTATGTACCACGTAAGCATCCAAGAAGTCCATAACCGAGGACACGGCTATTCGAATAGATCATGATAACCCTGCAGGGGTGTACTTCTTCACACACGCTCTCACCACTTATCACCATATACACGTCATGTATCTCGGCAACCTTCAAGCGGAAGCCTGGCGAGGGTGTCGGCCATGACCTGACTAACCACACAAGACTCTAGTCCAGGTTTATCGCCTATTCGGGTTCCATCCGCAAGGAGATCCGGTGATGAGGACATCAATACAATTGTTACACCCACAGCCCCTGCTGCTATACATACTGGACCAATTACTAGAGCTCGTGCACGCCAACTAAATTACCAGGTACTTTCGTTTCTTGGTAATGATTCTAATGTTCATGAGAATATGATGCTGCCTAAATTGGATACATTTGTTTTGCTTACAAATGAAGGGCCTAGCTTGGAGAAGGATGAACATTGGAGCAAGAACAAGCATGGAGATGATGGCATGCGCAAGGGAAACAAGAACGGAGTTACAAGTGATGATTTCAGGACTTTGAAGCCACCATAATGGGTGCATGAAGCCTTGGACGAAATATACAAGACGCCACTTCATAAATTTCGTCCCGAGGCTATTTTAGGTGTTGCGTCACCTTATTATTGGGCCAGGCCCATGTAATTTCGAAATACATAAGTATAGGCTATTTTTAGAGTCCGTATGTGTGGGGAAACAAGAGATAGGGTTGATTTCGGACCCCTCCACCAAGGGCCACGAAATTCCCCCCCTCTTCCTCCATATATACAGCCCTTAGGGCATCGTTTAGACTTTGGGTTTTGTTTAGATTAAAAGTTCGCCATAGCTGCAACTTCGCGTACTTCGTTTGTGTTCAACGACCAGACAAAGGCGTCACAGAACCCCACCTTGATCAATAAAGCTTTCATCTTATATTCGCAATATCCAGATTGCAATCTTAGTTTCTTGCTTGTTCTTCGTTTGCTCGCAGGAAACAGACCTTCGTGGTCAGGTTGATCGTGCTCCGGCGTGGTCAATAACCTCTCGGAGTTGGTTTAGCGATTGCTAAGGCGCGACGTCCTCGCACGTTCGTAGTCGGATCGTCAAAGTCGACTTCCACCAAAGCGAAATCCACCATCTCATCGAAAGACGGGACACCTTTGCCCCTATCAAGTGGTATCAGATTTCCAGGTTGCTCGGTGAGATTTTACAGTTTTTTGTAGTTTAGATCGAGTCTGTTCTTCATACCTACAGTCCACGAAAAAGCCACAAAAAAAATTAGGGTTAGTTCATCATATCCGAACCAATCTGAGCCTTTGCATAATCTTTTTAGGGTTTTGCTTTGTTGAATTTGCGGTTGCATCGTCGTGTCTAGTTGCTGGTCTTAGAGTCTAGTCTTTTAGAGTTTCGAGTTCTGGTCATAAGTTGTCACGCCGCCGCCGCACCATCATCATCACCCCTGCCATCTACCACCACCGCTTATCCGCCACCGCTTCGAATCCGTATCCATATACCACCACCAATCCGAGTTCTTGTCATATTAGGTTTGTTTTCGAGATCCCTCTAGATTCCGATTCGTGTTTCCTTGCCGGAGTAGGTTTCGGAAAAAAAAAAAAAAAAAAAAGAGTCGGGTAGCCACGCTCCGTTTAGGCCCAAAATTTTTCGAAAACGCATTTTTCGAAAAATTTTCTGGCTATCCTATTTTTAGGTGTTTCTGAGTGTTTTGAGACAGGTGCCATTATAGGAAGTTTTTTTGACCCGTTTCCAGTTTTTGGGTCCGGGCAGTCAAAAAAAAAAAAAAAATTGGTCAAAAAAATTTCGTGCCCATCCTGTCAGTTTGAGCTAAGAAGAGTTTTGAGACACTCGCCATTATAGTGATTTTTCGCAAAAAAAAAAAAAGCAGCGCAAAAAAAAAAGAGCGAAAAAAATAATTCAGAGTGTGCTTTTCCCTTGTTTCCGTGCCGCGCCGTGATTTTGTTGGTGTTCTAGGCTCGCGTCTCTAGCACAGTCTAGCCTAGGACCAGCACAGTACCGTCGTTGAGCGTTTATTCAACTTTGCATCTCTGAATTGATTATTGCTGACCCTTTTTGCTACCATATTATAAGCCTTCCCAGCTCCACATACATCTACGTCGTGCGTTTGACTCTCCCTGGTAATCGCTCTATCCAAGCTTTGAGAGTTTTTGACTACAACGGTTGCCGATCACCGCCTGCTGCTGGGTAAGAACTGGTAAGAATTTGAGATTTGCTTGACGGATTTGTGACACCCACCACCACCACTTCTTCGTAGTCTGTAGGATCATATTCTTGTGTGTTTCTATTGCTGCTAACCATGCCAGGATCACAAGCCGACGAGATTGACTGGGAGAATTTATCGAACAAGGAGCTTCATGATAAGTTTCAGCAAATGATGACTGAACAGGTGCAAGATGTGCTGAACAATTTTGAAGAGGCCATGGAGAAGATCACTAGCTTTGAGAAGACGTTCGAAACAAAGCTCGATAACAAGTTTAATGAATTGCTCGCGCGTCTTCCACCACCACCACCCGCTGCAGCTAACGCACCTCTCCAACAACAACAACGTCTGCCTCCACGTCGCGAAGCAGACCTCCGCCGAGCAAGCCGTGTTCCTCTTGCGTTTGGCCAAACTGTTGGTGCTGCTGTTGATACTTCTCTGGCTCCTGCTGCTGATGCGGAGGAGGATGATTATGTGGGAGACTATGAGGATGAGGTTGATCAAAATCAACACTACGTGCAGCCACCTGTACCACCACCAGCAGGTCGACCTCAGGTATATATTCGTAATGGTAGGCCTGCACCACCACCTCAGGTACGCGATGATGTCCATATTCCTAAACTGAAATTGAATATTCCACCATTTGAGGGTAGATATGTTCCTGATATATATCTTACTTGGGAGTTAGAAACTGAACAACGATTTACATGTTTACAATATCCTGAGGAGAGACGAGTTGCTGCTGCTGTTTGTGCTTTCACTAGTTTTGCATGTGTATGGTGGTCTGAACATTGTAGATTATATCCTATTCCAACTACTTGGGCTGCTTTGAAAACTGCTATGCGTACGCGTTGGGTTCCACCATATTATCAACGTGAATTGCTTCAAAAATTGCAGCGTTTAAGACAAGGGAAAAATTCTGTAGAAGAATATTATCAGGAATTACAAACTGGCATGATTAGATGTGGTATTGTTGAGGAGAATGAAGCTATGCTTGCACGTTTTCTGGGTGGATTAAATAGAGAGATTCAGACCATTTTAGACTATAAGGAGTATACTAATATCACTCGTTTATTCCATCTTGCTTGTAAAGCTGAACGTGAAGTGCAGGATCGACAAGCATTGGGGCGAACTAACTTTTCTGCAGGCCGACCTTCATCATGGACACCACGTGCATCTTCTACTTCAACTGCACCAGCACCTCCATCCGGTGCCACCTCCAGCCGTGATTCAAGAAAACAGGCACAACCACCATTATCTGCCAAGAGCGCACCTGCGGGGCCTGCACAGCGTTCTTCTTCTTCCATGGCATCAACAGGGCACACAAGTGATATTATTTGTCGTCGTTGTAAGGGAGGAGGTCATTATGCGAGAGAATGCAAATCTCCGCGTGTGATGATTGCTACCGCGGATGGTGGATATGAGTCCGCTAGTGACTATGATGAGGAGACTTTGGCTCTTATTACACGTGAAGAACATGGTGGAGATGATTCTGATCATGAGACGCAATACATGGCTCCTGAAGACGCTGACAGGTATGAATGTTTAGTTGCTCAACGTGTTTTGAGTGTGCAGGTCACACAAGCTGAGCAAAATCAGAGGCACAATTTGTTCCATACCAAGGGAGTTGTGAAGGAACGTTCTGTGCGCGTCATCATAGACGGAGGGAGCTGCAACAACTTGGCTAGCATGGAGATGGTGGAGAAGCTTTCTCTCACCACAAGACCACATCCCCATCCTTACTACATCCAATGGTTCAACAACAGCGGCAAGGTTAAGGTAACACGTACTGTTCGTGTGCATTTTAGTATCTCTACATATGCTGATTATGTTGATTGTGATGTGGTACCTATGCAAGCATGTTCCTTATTACTTGGTAGACCATGGCAATTTGATAAAAATTCTGTACACCATGGTAGAAACAATCACTATACTCTTGTTCATAAGGATAAAAATATTACTTTGCTTCCTATGACTCCTGATTCCATTTTGAAAGATGATATTAATAGAGCTAATAAAGCACAACAGGAGAAGAATAAGAGTGAAAATCAGATTGTGGCAAAAGAATTTGAGCAACAAATGAAGCCTAATAATAAACCATCTAGTGTTGCTTCTGAAATTAAATTGAAAAGTGCATGTTTATTTGCCACCAAATCTGATATTGATGAGCTAGATTTCAGCAAATCTGTTTGCTATGCTTTTGTGTGCAAAGAGGCATTATTTTCATTCGAGGACGTGCCTTCCTCTTTGCCTCCTGCTGTCACTAACATTTTGCAGGAGTTCGCTGACGTTTTTCCACAAGACGTGCCACCGGGATTACCGCCTATTCGAGGGATTGAGCATCAGATCGACTTAATTCCCGGTGCTTCACTGCCAAACCGTGCACCATACCGTACCAATCCAGAGGAGACGAAGGAGATTATGCGTCAAGTACAAGAGCTTCTCGACAAAGGTTATATACGCGAATCTCTTAGTCCTTGTGCTGTTCCTATTATTCTAGTGCCGAAAAAGGATGGTACATCACGTATGTGTGTTGATTGTAGAGGCATTAATAATATTACTATTCGTTATCGTCATCCTATTCCTAGGCTAGATGATATGCTTGATGAATTGAGTGGCTCTACAGTATTCTCCAAAATTGATTTGCGTAGTGGCTACCATCAAATTCGTATGAAATTGGGAGATGAATGGAAAACAGCATTTAAAACTAAGTTTGGATTATATGAGTGGTTAGTCATGCCTTTTGGGTTAACTAATGCACCTAGTACTTTCATGAGATTAATGAACGAAGTTTTACGTGCTTTCATTGGACGATTTGTGGTAGTTTACTTTGATGACATATTGATTTATAGCAGATCTTTGGAGGAACATTTGGAACATTTACGTGCTGTTTTTATTGCTCTACGTGATGCACGTTTGTTTGGTAACCTTGGGAAGTGCACCTTTTGCACCGACCGAGTATCTTTTCTTGGCTATGTTGTTACTCCACAGGGAATTGAAGTTGATAAAGCCAAGATTGAAGCCATTGAGAGTTGGCCGCAGCCCAAAACGGTCACACAAGTGAGGAGTTTTCTTGGCCTCGCTGGATTCTATAGGCGTTTTGTGAGAGATTTCAGCACCATTGCTGCACCTCTCAATGAGCTTACAAAGAAAGATGTGCCTTTTCTTTGGGGTACCGCACAGGAAGAAGCCTTCACGGTATTGAAAGATAAGTTGACACATGCTCCTTTACTCCAACTTCCTGATTTTAATAAGACTTTTGAGCTTGAATGTGATACTAGTGGAATTGGATTAGGGGGTGTGTTATTACAAGATGGCAAACCTATTGCATACTTTTCTGAAAAATTGAGTGGGCCTAGTCTGAATTATTCTACTTATGATAAAGAATTATATGCTCTTGTTCGGACTTTAGAAACATGGCAACATTATTTATGGCCCAAAGAATTTGTTATACATTCTGATCATGAATCATTGAAACGTATTAAAAGTCAAGCTAAACTGAATCGTAGACATGCTAAATGGGTTGAATTCATTGAGACTTTCCCTTATGTCATTAAACACAAGAAGGGAAAAGAAAATGTTATTGCTGATGCTTTGTCTCGTCGCTATACTATGCTTTCACAACTTGACTTCAAAATATTTGGTTTGGAGACCATCAAAGATCAATATGTGCATGATGCTGATTTTAAAGATGTAATGCATAATTGTAAAGAAGGAAGAATGTGGAACAAGTTTGTTGTTAACGATGGATTTGTGTTTCGTGCTAACAAGCTATGCATTCCAGCTAGCTCCGTTCGTCTTTTGTTGTTGCAGGAGGCGCATGGAGGAGGATTAAT
Organism: Triticum aestivum; assembly: GCF_018294505.1. NCBI lineage: Eukaryota > Viridiplantae > Streptophyta > Magnoliopsida > Poales > Poaceae > Triticum > Triticum aestivum. The sequence goes on along the minus strand of NC_057803.1, from coordinate 326,160,537 downwards.
GGGACACTTTGGCGTGAAGAAGACGGAGGACGTACTTGCTACACATTTCTTTTGGCCAAAGATGAGACGGGATGTTGAGCGTTTTATTGCTCGCTGCACTACATGTCAAAAAGCTAAGTCACGCCTCAATCCTCATGGTTTATATATGCCTTTGCCTGTACCTAGTGTTCCTTGGGAGGATATATCTATGGACTTTGTTTTAGGTTTACCTCGAACAAAGAAGGGGAGGGATAGCATATTTGTTGTCGTGGATAGATTCTCGAAAATGGCACACTTTATACCATGTCATAAAAGCGATGATGCTATTAATGTTGCTGATTTGTTCTTTCGTGAAATTATTCGCTTGCATGGTGTGCCAAATACTATTGTTTCAGATCGTGATACTAAATTTCTTAGCCACTTTTGGAGATGTTTATGGGCTAAGTTGGGGACTAAACTGCTTTTTAGTACTACTTGTCACCCCCAAACTGATGGACAAACTGAAGTAGTCAATAGAACGTTGTCTACTATGCTTAGGGCTGTTTTGAAGAATAATAAGAAAATGTGGGAGGAATGCTTGCCTCATATTGAATTTGCTTATAATCGTTCATTGCATTCTACTACTAAGATGTGCCCTTTTGAAGTTGTGTATGGTTTCCTACCTCGTGCACCTATTGATTTGTTGCCTCTTCCATCTTCGGAGAAGGTTAATTTTGATGCTAAACAACGTGCTGAATTGATTTTAAAAATGCATGAGTTAACTAAGGAAAACATTGAGCGCATGAATGCTAAATATAAACTTGCTGGAGATAAGGGTAGAAAACATGTTGTGTTTGCACCTGGAGATCTTGTTTGGTTACATTTGCGTAAAGATAGATTTCCTGATTTGCGCAAATCAAAGTTAATGCCACGTGCTGATGGTCCCTTTAAGGTGTTAGAGAAAATAAATGATAATGCATATAAACTTGAGCTGCCTGCAAATTTTGGGGTTAGTCCCACTTTTAACATTGCAGATTTGAAGCCTTATTTGGGTGAGGAAGATGAACTTCCGTCGAGGACGACTTCATTTCAAGAAGGGGAGGATGATGAGGACATCAATACAATTGTTACACCCACAGCCCCTGCTGCTATACATACTGGACCAATTACTAGAGCTCGTGCACGCCAACTAAATTACCAGGTACTTTCGTTTCTTGGTAATGATTCTAATGTTCATGAGAATATGATGCTGCCTAAATTGGATACATTTGTTTTGCTTACAAATGAAGGGCCTAGCTTGGAGAAGGATGAACATTGGAGCAAGAACAAGCATGGAGATGATGGCATGCGCAAGGGAAACAAGAACGGAGTTACAAGTGATGATTTCAGGACTTTGAAGCCACCATAATGGGTGCATGAAGCCTTGGACGAAATATACAAGACGCCACTTCATAAATTTCGTCCCGAGGCTATTTTAGGTGCTGCGTCACCTTATTATTGGGCCAGGCCCATGTAATTTCGAAATACATAAGTATAGGCTATTTTTAGAGTCCGTATGTGTGGGGAAACAAGAGATAGGGTTGATTTCGGACCCCTCCACCAAGGGCCACGAAATTCCCCCCCCTCTTCCTCCATATATACAGCCCTTAGGGCATCGTTTAGACTTTGGGTTTTGTTTAGATTAAAAGTTCGCCATAGCTGCAACTTCGCGTACTTCGTTTATGTTCAACGACCAGACAAAGGCGTCACAGAACCCCACCTTGATCAATAAAGCTTTCATCTTATATTCGCAATATCCAGATTGCAATCTTAGTTTCTTGCTTGTTCTTCGTTTGCTCGCAGGAAACAGACCTTCGTGGTCAGGTTGATCGTGCTCCGGCGTGGTCAATAACCTCTCGGAGTTGGTTTAGCGATTGCTAAGGCGCGACGTCCTCGCACGTTCGTAGTCGGATCGTCAAAGTCGACTTCCACCAAAGCGAAATCCACCATCTCATCGAAAGACGGGACACCTTTGCCCCTATCATCCGGTCGGGGTTTCGCTCACGACCCCAAACGATGTGTACAGGGTTCCCGAGCCCACCATCCAGGTGCCACCCGGTACACCGGGCCACGTGTGCCTAGTCTGTCCCAAGTCCACCCTGCCGGGTGCCACTCGGTAGAAAGATAGCACTACCTACAAACACCAGAAACTATTTGCAACTCCTGGACAGAGATCAAAGCGGTTAATAAGTTGAGAGAGCTTGGAGCGCCCGGAGCCCAATGTGCGGTAGTAGCTAGTCATTGGAAAACTTACACATAACTCAGTTCTTAAGGACGGTCCCAATGAGACAACCCACCATGTACTCCTACATGGGCTCTCACCGCTACCTTTACCAAATCGTGTTCACACGCTTAACTCTCAGCACCGGATCATATCATAACACTCCAATTCATTCCCGATGAATCAGACCTAACATACTCTAAGCAATAGCAGGCAAAACATGGTAGGAACACAACATGGCTCAATCAACTCCTACACATGCTAGTGGGTTTTAACTATTTACTGTGGCAATGACAGGTCATGCAGAGGAATGGGTTCAACTACCGCAGCATAAAGTAATAGTTGAATCATTGTTGTCCTAATGCAATAAATGGGAGCATGAGTGAGAGAGTAGGATTGTTTCGGAATGAACAAGGGGGGTTGCTTGCCTGGTGGATCAACAGGAGGTGCACTGCTCCTCAGACAGGTACTCTCGAACACTCTCCGGAGCAGGACCTATCGAGAAGGAACGGTGTCGGAAATCAAACACAAGTATATGCAACAATATGATGCATGATCATGGCATGAATATGTGATGTTGTTTGAGTTAATGCATCTAGCATTTATTTGGTTGAAGTCCATTTGAACCAAGGGTTCAAATACAACTCCAAATTAAGCTCTTAAATATGCCATAAGTGTGTTTTCATATATACAGCATGTATAGGTTGGTTTGTCATGCATGAAAATGGTACAGATGGATAGATTGAATTTTTCTGATCATTTTTCATATATAAATTATTTCAATCTGAGCTACGGTTGAATTTCTATGAATTTTTGAAGTTTATATCATTTTCTGGAATTTCCAAAATAGAAATAATCCAGAATTCATTTATTGCGTCAGCACTATGTCATGCCTGCGTCAGCAGGTCAACGATGCTGACCAGGTCAAACCTGACATGTGGGGTCCACACGTCAGTGTCACAGGTTAAGCAGGGGGTTATTTCTAACTAAAATAAAAGATTAAAGCGCCAGGGCCCACTGTTAGTGTCACAGAGGGGGATAGTTAGTGCCTAACTAAGATGCCACATCAACTAACCGGCAATTAGCCGCTGGTGCTAATAAGAACGCGGTGGCGCTCCTCGTCCGACCATCTCCGGCGACGAGAGCTCGCGTGGCTGGGCTCTACGGACGCGTCGTGGCGAGACGCGTCGTTTGGTAGCAGCGGGAGCTGCTGGGGTGGTCAGAATCAGCAACGGCGGCGAGCGAGGCAGCGGCCGGAGCTCGGGTGGGTGCGGGGTTAGCGCTGCGGCTTGCAAACAAGCTGGCTGTCGCGCTAGCGTTGCTCCACGGGTCGTTGCGAGTGCAACAGACGCACGCGCGGGGCCATTTGGTCACCGGGGTGACGCCGGTGTCGAGCTCGTGCGGCGGAGCGGCTCGGCTCCGGTAGAGGAGGCGGGTAGAGGAAGCGTACGAGCGCGGGGATCAGGGGAGAAGATGGCGGAGCTCACAGGAAGTCAGATGGGCGGCTCGTTTGGCTCGGGGAAGCGTCCGAGCGAGCGGGCGGCGAAAGGGATCTCCGGCGGACCGAGGTTGAAGAAGAGGTCGGGGGAGCCGCTGCAGGGCGCGTCCGCTTGCGTGGCTTGGCGGAGAGGCTGCGGACGAGGTGGCGGAGCTTTTGGACACAGCAGCGAGGCGAGGGGAGCACGGTGGACACGGCAACGGCGAGCGGTGGCGACGGAGCCGTTCAGGGGGGGTTGAGAGAGAGAGGTCCAGGGGAGGAGGGAGAGCGAGGGAGAGGAGGAGAGGGTCGAGGGGTTTTCAGGGGGTGCGTGTCGCCCTCGAATGCCTCCAGCGGCGAGCAGGAAAGCAGGAGGTGGCCGGCCTGTGCTCGCGCGCGGCGGCCACACGCGCGTCCTCCTGGCGGGAGGAAGACGACAGAGGAGGAGGTGAGCTGGGCCAGCTGGGCCGGTTGGCTGCAGTGCCAGGCCAGTAAGTGGCCCAGGTAAGTCCAGGTAGTTCCTCTTTTTTTCTCTATTTTGTTTTTGTTTTATATTTTCTAACATTCGTTTTGATTTAATAAAAAAATACCAAATCATTTTATTTAATTCTGTCAAATTTTGCAGGGACCTAAGGAATTAATCCAAAGCCCCTCACCAAAATTCAGAATTATTGGACAATATTTTGTACATATAAAAATATTTATCCAACGCAAATAAATACTGGATTAATTCCAAATGCCCAAAATAAATACTTATGGGCTCTTTAAAATATTGGTTTGATTTTTATCTCTGTCCAATATTTTCAGAGAGCAACATGAGCATTTTCTTGGACCCTTTTGGAGCAATTTTTACTTGGGTCATTTTCAGAAATGATTATGAGGGTTTCACAAATTCCCATTTCAAAATTAAATGGAATTTAAACATGATGCACAAATGACTAGCTGGTCTAGGTCATACCAGAACTAGGGATGTGACACGGGTCGGCGGCGGTGGCGGGCTGGCGCGGGCAGCGGCTAGGGTTTCGGCGGTGGCGCGCTGGTGGGCTGCGGGGCTCGGCCTTGGCGGCCTATAAAGCCTCCCCCGGGCGGAGTCCTGGGCGGATACGGCCCAAAGGTCGGTTCCTTTTTTTAAAAAAATATTCCACGCAGAAAAATGAAGAAAAGAAATACTAAACGGACTCCAAAAATCCTGAAATAAATTTTCGCCGTCCTCTAAAAGTCTACCGGACAAGGTGAACATTTATTTGGGACTCTAATGCAATTTTGAAAAATGCATATTTTTCCTAATTCAAATAAAATAGCATTAAAACTCCGAATAAAAATCTTATTTGATTTTAATATTAAATCTCCAATATTTCTTTATTTTGAGGAAGTCATTTTATCCTCTCTCTTTTATTTTTATAAAAGAAATATTTGAAGAGAAAATAATTAAAATCAAACAACCTTCTTTTCAAAATTTGAGAAAACTCAAATATGAAAATAATGAAATCCCCAACTCTCTTCGTCGGTCCTTGAGTTGCGTAGGATTTATAGGATCAAGCCAAAATGCAATAAAATATGATATGCAAAGATGACCTAATGTATAATATTCCAAATTGAAAATTTGGGATGTTGCAAACCTACCCCCCTTAAGATGAATCTCGCACTCGAGATTCGGGTTTGGCTAGAAAATAGGTGAGGGTGATCCTTCCGTAGGTCTTCCTCCCATTCCCAGGTGGCTTCATCTTCGGTATGGTGACTCCACTGAACTCTACAGAACTTGATAACTTTGCTGCATGTAACTTGGCTGGCAAACTCGAGAATCTTGACTGGCTGCTCCTCATAGGTCAAATCGCTATCCAACTGTATCTCTTCCAGTGGCACTGTATCTCTCAGAGGAATATCAACCATCTCTGCGTGGCACTTCTTCAATTGAGAAATGTGGAACACATCGTGAACTCCTAACAATCCTTCGGGCAATTCCAACTTGTAAGCAACTTCTCCCATATGTTCCAAAACTTTGTATGGCCCCACAAAATGTGGTGCTAACTTTCCCTTAACTCCAAAACGCTTCACTGCTGAAAACTGGCCTCACATTCCTCAGTCCATTTGAACTTGGTGTCCGTATTTAACAAGTCTGTCATAGGCTTTGCAATCTTCGAGAAATTCTCAATGAACCTTCAGTAGTATTCTGCGATTCCAAGAAAACTCCGAATCTCTCCAACTGACGTGGGTGCCTCCCAATTTGTCACAGTGACAACTTTGGTGGGGTCTACCGCTATTCCTTCTCCGAATATAACATGTCCAAGAAATCCAACTTCCTTCAACCAAAACTCACACTTGCTAAACTTGGCATATAGCTGATGTTCTCTAAGCTTCCCAAGTACTAATCGTAAATGCTCTTTATGCTCCTCTTCATTCTTCGAGTAGACCAGAATATCATCAATGAACACCACAACGAACTTATCCAAAAACTCCATAAACACCTTGTTCATCATGTTCATGAAATAGGCAGGTGCGTTAGTCAGGCCAAATGACATAACGGTATACTCATATAGCCCGTACCTCGTGGTAAAAGCTGTCTTAGGTATGTCATGCTCTCGAATCTTCAGTTGGTGGTACCCTGATCGCAGATCGATCTTGAAAAACACCTTAGCTCCTTGCAGCTGATCAAACAAATCATTGATCATTGGCAGTGGGTACTTGTTCTTGACCGTCACTTCATTCAATCCTCGATAATCAACAACCATCCTTAACGATCCATCCTTTTTCTCCACTAGAAGTACTGGTGATCCCCAAGGTGACGAGCTTGGGAAAATATATCCTTTATCCAGTAACTCCTTAATCTGCTTCTTAATTTCCTCTAAATCCTGTGCGGGCATCCTGTACGATCTCTTAGATATTGGCCCTGTGCCTGGCAAAAGCTCAATCAAAAACTCGATGTCTCTATCCGGTGGCATGCCTGGCAACTCTTCTGGAAATACATCCAGGAAATCCTTCACCACTGGTACTTCCTCCTGTACAACTCCTGATAAGAAATTTACTTGAGTCCTAATCGGTACATGCAGAGATACATACTTGATCCTTCTTCCTTCTGGGGTGCTGAGCAAAATCGACTTACTAGGGCAATCGATATTTCCTCCATACATCGATAGCCAATCCATACCCAGAATCACATCCAAACCTTGCGACTCCAAAATTATCAGATCTGAGGGGAAAACATGCCTACCTATGGTCAATGGCATCTGAAAACATCCTTGGCTTGCCATATACTCTGCTCCTGGAGAGCTCACTAACATGGGTGTACTAAGAACTTTGGTGGGCAGCTTATACTTATCCACAAATCCCCTTGATATGTATGAATGCGATGCATCAGTATAAAAAAGAACGACTCCAGTAAATGACTTAACCAGAAACTTACCTATTACTGCATCTGGCTGGGCTTCAATCTCCTCCACGTTAAGATGGTTCACTTGTCCCCTGTTGAAAGGGTTGGGCTTCTTTCCAGAACTTCCATTGTGTATCCATTCTTAGCTTCAGGACATTCATTGGCGTAATGTCCGGTCTTCTGGCACTTATAGCAAGTAACATGGCTTAGATCTTTCTTGGCGGGGGTTGCTGGGTTGGAACGGTTCTGTCCGTTGCTTCCTCCATTAACATATCCGCTCTTGGAGCCACTATGGTTGTGCGAACTTCCTCCAGTGTGATTGTGACCTCCATGGTTATGCTGTAGGGGTCCTCCTGAGTTCGGGGTGAAACGGGGTCTCTGCTGAGCTCCAGAATTATACTTCCCTTGTCCATACTTCCTCTTGCGGTTGTCAATCTGCTGCTGCTTCCCTTCAAGCATGAGAGCTCTATCTACCAACTATTGGTAGTTATTAAAGGTTGCTACCATCAACTGCATGCTCAGCTCGTCATTCAGTCCTTCCAGAAACTTCTCCTGTTAAGTTGCATCCGTAGCAACGTCATCTGGGGCATAACGTGCTAGCTTGCTAAAGTCATCGATATACTGGCTAACGGTGCGTCCTCCTTGGCGTAAGTTGTGGAACTCACGCTTCTTCATGGCCATAGCTCCTGCTGATACATGGGCAGTGCGAAAAGCCTGCTGGAACTGGTCCCATGTAACATTGGCTATAGGATAGGTGACAGTGTAATTCTCCCACCATGAGGCTGCTGGTCCATCCAATTGGTGCGCGGCAAAACGCACCTTCTCAGCATCTGTGCATCCTGCAGTGGTTAACTCCCTCCCAATCCTGCGGAGCCAATCATCTGCCACTATCGGCTCGGTGCTACTGGAAAACACCGGCGGCTGCAAGCTCATAAAATGGGCTAAGTTGTCAACTGGGGGTAGTGGTGGTGGGTTGTTGTTGTTGTTGTTGCCTTGGTTCTGAACTAACAACTGCATTAAGGTATTCTGCTGCTAGATCAACTGAGTGAGCTCCGGTGGAAAAGTAAATCCGGGGTCACGTCTCGGAGGCATCTGGGGGTTTAGAGGGAAGAGAATAGAATAGAATGAGGTCTAGTGAGAAAACACTACCCATATGCACATGAGACAAACACAATCATATCACTCAATCAAGCAAGCAAGGGCATACAATCGGTCTAGAACTATCGTTACAAAAGTGCTGGGACTATACCATATACATGGTGGAATACTACTGCTGATATGGTGGTCGACTAGGAAAATTTGATCGGTCGAAGACTCCATAATATCCGCTCCAGCTTTATCAACATAGTCATCATCGCTATCGTCGGGGTCCGAGTCGGTGTCATCAATGATGATGTAGTTCTCCGGGAAAGTAGAATCGTCATCTTCTCCTGCTGGCGCGGGGTCTCCCATGAATACTCCTAGCTTCCTTGTCAGATCATCATTCATCTCCACTAGTATCGTCATTTCCTCCTCATAATCTTCACGAGTAGCCTTGAGTTCTTCCTCCAGCTCCGTGATCCTGGTCATTGCCTCCTTCAGATCTATCATGCCCACGCACATCTAGTTCTCCTGCCGATGAATGTGCTGGTTTAACACCTGGATGAAAGCTGCAATGGATCTATCCTTCCTAGTGCTAATCATCTCCCATTGCTCATCTCGGCACCCACAAATCTGGTAGATAGTATCCTTGAGATCCTTGTGGTAAACTTCTCCAATGCGTCCCATGGTGATGTGGGCTGCCATACTCTTTCCTAGACTCCAGATTGGTGCATCAAAGGAAAACTCTATGGGGTCAGTGACTGGCGTAAATGTCCTTCCTGGAACTTGAACTTGAATCATCCAACGCTCCTCTTCTGGTAAAGTGGCGTTGTAAGTCCCGCTGAAGCTTGGTATTCCGATGTTCAGGTACCTAGTGACTTCCTTCAAGTGTCGTCCAAAGGGTGTTTCTTCATCTGGTTGTGCAAACTTGTTCCTTGCGTCTGCCATCCTAAAGAGTATAAAATGGAGAGGAGTCAGAAATGAGAAGAGAGTAGTGATCTAGGGCTTTAGCTTAGTGGTCGTGTCCTACAGTCAGCTTGTGCTCTAATACCATCTTGTAGCGACCAGACCTCAAACAGTCTGATCTCTATGCATCAGTGTCATCTCTGGATCGGTAATGCTGACACGCACAGTACTTGAGGATTTATAACAGAGTAGAAATCACACACTTATTACATCGAATGTCTCAAAAGAGAACTTAATACAATAAATATGGCTTAAGGCCATCTAATACGATAACAGCAGAAGGCTTCGAAGATAAAGTGAGTCCATCAACTCCAACGGCATCACTGAGTGAAATACCACGACCTAAGGCTCCTTACTCGTCGTCTGAAAAGTCTGCAACATAATACGTTGCAGCCCGAAATGGGCCAGCGCATGGAATATGTTGGCAATGTAACACAAGAGAGTAATGAACAGGATAAAGCTATCACTATATGCATATATGGCTGGTGGAGGCTATATGGTTAATATGTTTTGCGGAAAGCCAATTTTCCCGTACTGCAAAGGAATATATTTTATTTAACTACAGAGTTTGTTGAAAAACATTGGGAATGGTAAACCCCATCTCAATCCCAATTAAAAGTAATTAATAACCCAACCATATTTATATTAAGAGTGATGAGATCCACATGATAATCCAAGAACTAGATACTCAAGATGTCCATAACCGGGGACACGGCTAACCATGACTAGTTTGTACACTCTGCAGAGGTTTGTGCACTTTTCCCCACAAGACTCGATCTCCTCCGTTGAATTTCTCGCACTACATGATCTTTGAGAAACGGATGACCGAGACACAGTCTTTCCGAAGATGTCCCCTTAACCGATAGATAGGTCTGTACACCTACAATCCCCTACATCTGCTAGCCCATCATGGAAAGGCTTCCCACAACTTACTCAACTATGCCAGAGCCCATAATGGCATGTGGCTGCACACGGAAGTTTCTAGCATGAATAATCTTATGATCCCTTTGAGCCTGGGTGGCAGTCCATAGGAGAATCACACGGTACCCCGGGATTTCCAAAAAATACAGGCAATCACTAGGTTGCCCAGGTGCCTCAATCCACCCAGATGTGTATTAAAGTTGCCACCTTAAGTTAACCATTAATTAACAATACTCACATCTGTCATGAATACTCTCAAACCCAAACCACGTCTACGAGCATAGCATAGCAATATAAGCAACGTAGAAGTATCTCCCAAAGGTTTGATAATGAACAAGTGAATAGGTACTACCTCATCTACTTCCCAACCCACAATTTATTCAGTTCCTAACCATGCAATTGTTTGAGGATTGGTTAATGCAATAAAACTGGGTAGTAAAGGGGTATGATCCAAGTGTTGCTTGCCTTGCTGATGATCCGTGAAACCTAGAGACTCGTAGTAGCACGCTTCGCACTCCGGGTACTCTATCGCAATCAAACAAGCATACAATAAGCAATCAAGCAAGATGCACGGGTAAAACTCAAATAAGAAGATCTAACCAGAAAGTTCAACTTAAGAACTCCGGTTTGCAAAAAGAAACAAATCAAACAAAACAACAAAACTCAAACTGCGAAAGAAACAAGCTTCTTTTACTAATCTGGACTAAAGTCAAATTTTACAGTAGCAAAAACTTGTTTAAGTTGATTAAACATAAAGAGGGCTTCAAGACGAAACTCTAGGCGCTTGAATCGCCCAATTCCGATAAACGAGCAAAAAGTTAAACTACAACGAAAATCGGATCAGAAATCACGATCGAAAATAATCACGAATAATCCGAGAAAAAGAAAAATTGACGAATAGACTAACGAACAAACGTTCGCTATCTGCGGCTAAGGGTGAAAACCGTTCGTTAAAATGAAGTACAGACGAACGTCCGCTATATAACTAAACCGAAAAAATAAAACGGATCTAATAAAAAACGCATCTAGGTTTTTATCGAAAAAACCGAACCGGTCAAGGAAAAACCGGCGGCGGCGGCGGACTCCGTTCCGGCGACGGCGAGGCGGCGGGTCAGCGGCGGGGCGGCGACGGTGGTGCGGCGCGTCGGCGGGTCGGCGGCGGCGGCATCGGCGGCGACGGCGGGCGGCAGCTAGGGTTTCGGCGGCGGCGGGCTGGTGGCTGCGGGGCTCGGCATCGGCGGCTTATAAAGCCTCCCTCGGGCGGAGTCCCGGGCGGATATGACCCAAAGGTCGGTTCATTTTTTTAAATATTCTGCGCAGAAAAACGAAGAAAATAAATACTAAACGGACTCCAAAAATCATGAAAGAAATTTTCCCCGTCCTCTAAAAATCTACCGGACAAGGTGAACATTTATTTGGGACTCTAATGCAATTTTGAAAAAAACGCATATTTTTCCTAATTCAAATAAAATAGCATTAAAACTCCGAATAAAATCTTATTTGATTTTAATATTAAATCTCCAATATTTCTTTACTTTGAGGAAGTCATTTTATCCTCTCTCTTTTATTTTTATAAAAGAAATATTCGAAGAGAAAATAATTAAAATCAAACGATCCTCTTTTCAAAATTTGAGAAAACTCAAATATGAAAATAACGAAATCCCCAACTCTCTTCGTGGGTCCTTGAGTTGCGTAGGATTTCTAGGATCAAGCCAAAATGCAATAAAATATGATATGCAAAGATGACCTAATGTATAACATTCCAAATTGAAAATTTGGGATGTTACATAGGAGTAGGACTCCCCCTTTCCTAGTCCAACTAGGAAGGAGGGGAAAGGAGAGAGAGAGAGAGAGAGAGAGAGAGAGAGAGAGAGAGAGAGGAAGAGAAAGAGGGGCCCCGCCCCCTCCTTGTCCAATTCGGACTCCCAAGGGGGCAGCTCTAAGGCCCCTCCTCTCTCTCTCTCACAAGGCCCATGTTGGCCCATTAGTTCCCCCGGGATTTCTGATAACCCCCGGCACTCCAATAATTATTCGATGACCCCCGGAACTCATCTGGTGTCCGAATATAGTCATCCAATATATTAACCTTTATGCCTCGACCATTTCGAGACTCCTCATCATGTCTGTGATCATATCCGGGACTCCGAACTACCTTCGGTACATCAACACACATAAACTCATAATACCGATCGTCACCGAACGTTAAGCGTGCGGACCCTACGAGTTCAAGAACTATGTAGACATGACCGAGAAACGTCTCCGGTCAATAACCAATAGCGGAACCTGGATGTTCATATTGGCTCCCACATATTCTACGAAGATCTTTATCGGTCAAACCGCATAATGATATACGTTGTTCCCTTTGTCATCGGTATGTTACTTGCTCGAGATTCGATCGTCGGTATCTCAATACCTAGTTCAATATCGTTACCGGCACTCTTTACTCGTTTCCGTAATGTATCATCCCGTAACTAGCTCATTAGTCACATTGCTTGCAAGGCTTATAGTGATGTGCATTACCGAGAGGGCCCAGAGATACCTCTCCACAATCGGAGTGACAAATCCTAATCTCGATCTATGCCAACTCAACAAACACCATCAGAGACACCTATAGAGCACCTTTATAATCACCCAGTTACGTTGTGACGTTTGGTAGCACACAAAGTGTTCCTCCGGCATTCGGGAGTTGCATGATCTCATAGTCATAGGAACATGTATAAGTTATGGAGAAAGCAATAGCAACAAACTAAATGATCGTCGTGCTAAGCTAACGGATGGGTCAAGTCAATCACATCATTCTCTAATGATGTGATCCCGTTAATCAAATGACAACTCATGTCTATGGTTAGGAAACATAACCATCATTGATTCAACGAGCTACTCAAGTAGAGGCATACTAGTGACATTCTGTTTGTCTATGTATTCACACATGTACTAAGTTTCCGGGTAATACAATTCTAGCGTGAATAATAAACATTTATCATGATATAAGGAAATGTAAGTAACAACTTTATTATTGCCTCTAGGGCACATTTCCTTCAGTCTCCCACTTGCACTAGAGTCAATAATCTAGATTACATTGTAATGATTCTAACACCAAAGGAGTCTTGGTGCTGATCATGTTTTGCTCGTGAGAGAGGCTTAGTCAACGGGTCTGCAACATTCAGATCCGTATGTATCTTGCAAATCTCTATGTCGCCCTCCTTGATTTGATCGCGGATGGAATTGAAGCGTCTCTTGATGTGCTTGGTTCTCTTGTGAAATATGGATTCCTTTGCCAAGGCAATTGCACCAGTATTGTCACAAAAGATTTTCATTGGACCCGATGCACTAGGTATTACACCTAGATCGGATATGAATTCCTTCATCCAGACTCCTTCATTTGCTACTTCCGAAGCAGCTATGTATTCCGCTTCACACGTAGATCCGGCCACGACGCTCTGCTTGGAACTGCACCAACTGACAGCTCCACCATTTAATAAAAACACGTATCCGGTTTGTGACTTAGAGTCATCCAGATCAGTGTCAAAGCTTGCATCGACGTAAACCGTTTACGACGAGCTCTTTGTCACCTCCATATACGAGAAACATATCCTTAGTCCTTTTCAGGTATTTCAGGATGTTCTTGACCATTGTCCAGTGATCCACTCCTGGATTACTTTGGTACCTCCCTGCTAGACTGATAGCAAGGCACACATCAGGTCTGGTACACAACATTGCATACATGATAGAGCCTATGGCTAAAGCATAGGGAATACCTTTCATTTTCTCTTTATCTTCTGCAGTGGTCGGGCATTGAGTCTGACTCAACTTGACACCTTGTAATACAGGCAAGAACCCTTTCTTTGCCTGATCCATTTTGAACTTCTTCAAAACTTTATCAAGGTATGTGCTTTGTGAAGGTCCAATTAAGCGTCTTGATCCATCTCTATAGATCTTGATGCCTAATATATAAGCAGCTTCACCAAGGTCTTTCATTGAAAAATTATTATTCAAGTATCCTTTTATGCTATTCAGAAATTCAGTATCATTTCCGAACAATAATATGTCATCTACATATAATATCAAAAATGCTACAGAGCTCCCACTCACTTTCTTGTAAATACAGGATTCTCCAAAAGTCTGTATAAAACCATATGCTTTGATCACACTATCAAAGTGTATATTCCAACTCCGAGAGGCTTGCACCAGTCCATAAATGGATCGCTGGATCTTGCACACTTTCTTAGCACCTTTTGGATCGACAAAACCTTCTGGTTGCATCATATGCAACTCTTCTTTAAGATGTCCATTAAGGAATGCAGTTTTGACATCCATTTGCCAAATTTCATAATCATAAAATGCGGCAATTGCTAACATGATTCAGATGGACTTAAGCATCACTACGGGTGAGAAGGTCTCATCATAGTCAACTCCTTGAACTTGTCAAAAACCTTTCGCAACAAGTCGAGCTTTATAGACAGTAATATTACTGTCAGCGTTAGTCTTCTTCTTGAAGATCCGTTTATTCTCTATGGCCTACCGATCATCGAGCAAGTCAACCAAAGTCTATACTTTGTTTTCATACATGGATCCCATCTCAGATTTCATGGCCTCAAGCCATTTTGCGGAATCTGGGCTCATCATCGCTTCCTCATACTTCGTAGGTTCGTCATGGTCAAGTAACATGACTTCCAGAACAGGATTACCGTACCACTCTGGTGCGGATCTCACTCTATTTAACCTATGAGGTTCGGTAGTAACTTGATCAGAAGTTTCATGATCATCATCATTAGCTTCCTCGCTTACTAGTGTACAAATCACTGGAACTGATTTCAGTGATGAACTATTTTCCAATAAGGGAGCAGGTACAGTTACCTCGTCAAGTTCTACTTTCCTCCCACTCACTTCTTTCGAGAGAAACTCCTTCTCTAGAAAGGATCCATTTTTAGCAATGAATATCTTGCCTTCGGATCTGTGATAGAAGGTGTACCCAATAGTCTCCTTTGGGTATCCTATGAAGACACATTTCTCCAATTTGGGTTCGAGCTTATCAGGTTGATGCTTTTTCACATAAGCATCTCAACCCCAAACTTTAAGAAATGACAACTTGGGTTTCTTGCCAAACCATAGTTCATAAGGTGTCGTCTCAACGGATTTAGATGGTGCCCTATTTAACGTGAATGCAGCCGTCTCTAAAGCATAACCCCAAAATGACAGCGGTAAATCAGTAAGAGACATGATAGATCGCACCATATCAAGTAAAGTACGATTACGACGTTCAGACACGCCATTACGCTGTGGTGTTCCAGGTGGCGTGAGTTGCGAAACTATTCCGCATTGTTTCAAATGAATACCAAACTCATAACTCAAATATTCTCCTCCATGATCAGATCGTAGAAACTTTATTTTCTTGTTACGGTGATTTTCCACTTCACTCTGAAATTCTTTGAACTTTTCAAATGTTTCAGACTTATGTTTCATTAAGTAGATATACCCATATCTTCTCAAATCATCTGTGAAGGTGAGAAAATAACGATATCTGTCGCGAGCCTCAATATTCATTGGACCACATACATCAGTATGTATGATTTCCAATAACTCTATTGCTCGCTCCATTGTTCCGGAGAACGGAGTTTTAGTCATCTTGCCCATGAGGCATGGTTCGCAAGTACCAATTGATTCATAATCAAGTGATTCCAAAAGTCCATCGGAATGGAGTTTCCTCATGCGCTTTACACCAATATGACCAAAACGACAGTGCCACAAATAAGTTGCACTATCATTATCAACTCTGCATCTTTTGGCTTCAATACTATGAACATGTGTATCACTACTACCAAGATTTAGTAAAAATAGACCACTCATCAAGGGTGCATGACCATAAAAGATATTACTCATATAAATAGAACAACCTTTATTCTCTGATTTAAATGAATAACCGTCTCGCATCAAACAAGATCCAGATATAATGTTCATGCTCAACGCTGGCACCAAATAACAATTATTTAGGTCTAAAACTAATCCTGAAGGTAGATGTAGAAGTAGCGTGCCAACCGCGATCACATCGACTTTGGAACCATTTCCCACACGCATCGTCACCTCGTCCTTAGACAATCTTCGCTTAATCCATAGCCCCTGTTTCGAGTTGCAAATGTTAGCAACTGAACCAATATCAGATACCCACGCACTACTGCGAGCATTAGTAAGGTACACATCAATAACATGTATATCAAATATAACTTTCACTTTGCCATTCTTCTTCTCCACCAAATACTTGGGGCAGTTCCGCTTCCAGTGACCAGTCCCTTTGCAGTAGAAGCACTCAATCTCAGGCTTAGATCCAGACTTGGGTTTCTTCACTTGAGCAACAACTGGTTTGCTGTTCTTCTTGAAGTTCCCCTTCTTCGCTTTACCCTTTTTCTTGAAACTGGTGGTCTTCTTGACCATCAAGACTTGACACTCCTTCTTGATTTCTACCTCCGCAGCCTTTAGCATGGCGAAGAGCTCATGAATCATCTTATCCATCCCTTGCATATTATAGTTCATCACGAAGCTCTTGTAGCTTGGTGGCAGTGATTGAAGAACTCTGTCAATGACACTATCACCAGGAAGATTAACACCCAGTTGAGTCAAGTGGTTGTGGTACCCAGACATTCTGAGTATATGTTCACTGACATAACTATTCTCCTCGATCTTGCAGCTGTTGAACTTATTGGAGATTTCATATCTCTCAATTCGGGAATTTGCTTGAAATATTAACTTCAACTCCTGGAACATCTCATATGCTCCATGACGTTCAAAACATCGTTGAAGTGCCGGTTCTAAGCCGTAAAGCATGGCACACTGAACTATCGAGTAGTCATCAGCTTTGCTCTACCAGGTGTTCATAACATCTGGCGTTGCTCCTGCAGCAGGTTTGTCACCTAGCGGTGCTTCCAGGACGTAATTCTTCTGTGCAGCAATGAGGATAATCCTCAAGTTACGAACCCAGTCCGTGTAGTTGCTACCATCATCTTTCAACTTAGCTTTCTCTAGGAATGCATTAAAATTCAACGGAACAACAGCACGTGCCATCTATCTACAACAACATAGACATGCAAAATACTATCAGGTACTAAGTTCATGATAAATTAAAGTTCAATTAATCCAATTACTTAAGAACTCCCACTTAGATAGACATCTCTCTAATCATCTAAGTGATCACGTGATCCATATCAACTAAACCATGTCCGATCATCATGTGATATGGAGTAGTTTTCAATGGTGAACATCACTATGTCGATCATATCTACTATATGATTCACGCTCGACCTTTCGGTCTCAGTGTTCCGAGGCCATATCTACATATGCTAGGCTCGTCAAGTTTAACCCGAGTATTCTGCGTGTGCAAAATTGGCTTGCACCCGTTATATGCGAACGTAGAGCTTATCACACCCGATCATCACGTGGTGTCTCGGCATGACGAACTGTAGCAACGGTGCATACTCAGGGAGAACACTTATACCTTGAAATTTAGTGAGAGATCATCTTATAATGCTACCTCCGAACTAAGCAAAATAAGATGCATAAAGGATAAACATCACATGCAATCAATATAAGTGATATGATATGGCCATCATCATCTTGTACCTTTGATCTCCATCTCCAAAGCACCGTCATGATCAACATCGTTACCGGCTTGACACCTTGATCTCCATCGAGGCATCGTTGTCGTCTCGTCAACTATTGCTTCTACGATTATCGCTACCGCTTAGTGATAAAGTAAGGCAATTACATGGCGATTGCATTTCATACAATAAAGCGACAACCATATGGCTCCTGCTAGTTGCCGATAACTGTGTTACAAAACATGATCATCTCATACAATAAAATTAAGCATCATGTCTTGACCATATCACATCACAACATGCCCTGCAAAAACAAGTTAGACGTCCTCTACTTTGTTGTTGCAAGTTTTACGTGGTTGCTACGGGCTGAGCAAGAACCGTTCTTACCTACACAACAAAAACCACAATGCGGTATAGTGATTGCTTTTTGATCTTCAGAAAGAACCTTGTTCATTAAATCCGATTCAACTAAAGTAGGAGAAACTGACACCCACCAGCAACCTGTGTGCGAAGCACGCCGGTAGAACCAGTCTCGCGTAAGCGTATGCGTAACGTCGGTCTGGGCCGCTTCATCCAACAATACCTTTGAATCAAAGAATCAACTAGTGACGTCAAGCAATATGTATATACCCACACCCACAACTCCTTTGTGTTCTACTCATGCATATAACATCTACGCATAAACCTGGCTTGGATGCCACTGTTGGGGAATGCAGTAATTTCAAAAAAATTCCTACGCACACGCAAGATCATGGTGATGCATAGCAACGAGAGGGGAGAGTGTTGTCCACATACCCTTGTAGACCGTAAGTGGAAGCGTTATGACAACGCGGTTGATGTAGTCGTACGTCTTCACGATCGACCGATCCTTGTACCGAAAGTACGACACCTCCGCGATCTGCACACGTTCGGCTCGGTGATGTCCCACGAACTCACGATCCAGTAGAGTGTCGAGGGAGAGCTTCGTCAGCACGAAGGCGTGATGACGGTGATGATGATGCTACCGGAACAGGGCTTTGCCTAAGGACCGCTACGATATGACCGAGGTGGATTACGGTGGAGGGGGGCACCGCACACGGCTAAGGGATCAATGATCAACTTGTGTATTCTAGGGTGCCCCCTGCCCCCGTATATAAAGGAGCAAGGGGGGAGGCCGGCCGGCTTTGGGGCGCGGCAAGGAGAGGGAGGAGTCCTCCTCCTAGTAGGAGTAGGACTCCCCCTTTCCTAGTCCAACTAGGAAGAAGGAGGGGAAAGGAAAGAGAGGGAGAGAGGGAGGGAAAGAGGGGCACCGCCCCCTCGTTGTCCAATTCGGACTCCCAGGGGGGCAGCCCTATGGCCCCTCCTCTCTCTCACAAGGCCCATGTTGGCCCATTAGTTCCCCCGGGGTTTCCGATAACCCCCCGGCACTCTGATAATTATCCGGTGACCCCCAGAACTCATCCGGTGTCCGAATATAGTCATCCAATATATCAATCTTTATGTCTCGACCATTTCGAGACTCCTCGTCATGTCCGTGATCATATTCGGGACTCCGAACTAACTTCGGTACATCAAAACACATAACCTCATAATACCGATCGTCACCGAACGTTAAGCGTGCGGACCCTACGGGTTCGAGAACTATGTAGACATGACCGAGACACGTCTCCGGTCAATAACCAATAGCGGAACCTATATGTTCATATTGGCTCCCATGTATTCTACGAAGATCTTTATCGGTCAAACCGCATAATGATATACGTTGTTCCCTTTGTCATTGGTATGTTACTTGCCCGAGATTCGATCGTCGGTATCTCAATACCTAGTTCAATCCCGTTACCGGCAAGTCTCTTTACTCGTTTCATAATGCATCATCCTGTAACTAACTCATTAGTCACATTGCTTGCAAGGCTTATAGTGATGTGCATTATCGAGAGGGACCAGAGATACCTCTCCGACAATCGGACTGACAAATCCTAATCTCGATCTATGCCAACTCAACAAACACCATCGAAGACACCTGTAGAGCACCTTTATAATCACCTAGTTATGTTCTGACGTTTGGTAGCATACAAAGTGTTCCTCCGGCATTCGGGAGTTGCATGATCTCATAGTCATAGGAACATGTATAAGTTATGGAGAAAGCAATATCAACAAACTAAATGATCATCGTGCTAAGCTAACGGATGGTTCAAGTCAATCACATCATTCTCTAATGATGTGATCCCATTAATCAAATGACAACTCATGTCTATGGTTAGGAAACAAAACCATCATTGATTCAACGAGCTAGTCAAGTAGAGGCATACTAGTGACATTTTGTTTGTCTATGTATTCACACATGTACTAAGTTTCCGGTTAATACAATTCTAGCATGAATAATAAACATTTATCATGAAAGAAGGAAATATAAATAATAACTTTATTATTGCCTCTAGGGCATATTTCCTTCAGATATATCCTCCCAAGGAACACTGGGTACCGGCAAAGGCATATATAAACCATGAGGATTGAGTCGTGACTTAGCTTTTTGACATGTAGTGCAGCGAGCAACAAAATGCTCAACCTCCAGTCTCATCTTTGGCCAAAGTAAATGTGTAGCAAGTACGTCCTCCGTCTTCTTCACCCAAAGTGTACCATTAATCCTCCTCCATGCGCCTCCTGCAACAATAAAAGACGAATGTAGCTAGCTAGAATGCATAGCTTGTTAGCACAGAACACAAATCCATCATTAACGACGAACTTGTTCCATGTTATTCCTTCTTTACAATTCTGCATTACATCTTTAAAATCAGCATCATGCACATATTGATCTTTGATGGTCTCCAAACCAAATATTTTGAAGTCAAGTTGTGAAAGCATAGTATAGTGACGAGACAATGCATCAGCAATAACATTTTCTTTACCCTCCTAGTGTTTAATGACATAAGGGAAAGTCTCAACGAATTCAACCCATTTAGCATGCCTACGATTCAATTTAGCTTGACTTTTAATATGTTTCAAAGATTCATGATCAGAATGTATAACAAATTCTTTGGGCCATAAATAATGTTGCCATGTTTCTAAAGTTCGAACAAGAGCATATAATTCTTTATCATAAGTTGAATAATTCAGACTAGGCCCGCTCAATTTTTCAGAAAAGTATGCAATAGGTTTGCTATCTTGTAATAACACAACTCCTAATCCAATTCCACTAGCATCACAGTCAAGCTCAAAAGTCTTATTAAAATCAGGAAGTTGGAGTAAAGCAACATGTGTCAACTTATCTTTCAATACCGTGAAGGCTTCTTCCTATGCGGTATGCCAAACAAAAGGAACATCCTTCCTTGTGAGCTCATTGAGAGGTGCAGCAATGGTGCTGAAATCTCTCACAAAACGCCTATAGAATCCAGCGAGGCCAAGAAAACTCCTCACTTGTGTGACTGTTTTGGGCTGCGGCCAACTCTCAATAGCTTCAATCTTGGCTTTATCAACTTCAATTCCCTATGGAGTAACAACATAGCAAAGAAAAGGTACTCGGTCGGTGCAAAAGGTGCACTTCCCAAGGTTACCAAACAAATGTGCATCACATAGAGCAATAAAAACAACACACAAATGTTCCAAATGTTCCTCCTAAGATCTGCTATAAATCAGTATATCATCAAAATAGACTACCACAAATCGTCCAATGAAAGCACGTAAAACTTCGTTCATTAATCTCATGAAAATACTAGGTGCATTAGTTAACCCAAAAGGCATGACTAACCACTCATATAATCCAAACTTAGTTTTAAATGTTGTTTTCCATTCATCTCCCAATTTCATACGAATTTGATGGTATCCACTATGCAAATTAACTTTGGAGAATATTGTAGAGCCACTCAATTTATCAAGCATGTCATCTAGCCTAGGAATAGGATGATGATAATGAATAGTAATATTATTAATGCCTCTACAATCAACACACATACGTGACATACCATCCTTTTTTGGCACTAGTATAATAGGAACAACACAAGGACTAAGAGATTCGGGTATATAACCTTTTTCGAGCAGCTCCTGTACTTGATGCAAAATCTCCTTCATCTCCTCTAGATTGGTACGTTATGGCGCACGGTTTGGCAGCGAGCCACCGGGAATTAAGTCAATCTGATGCTCAATCCCTTGAATAGGTGGTAATCCCGGTGGCACGTCTTGTGGAAAGATGTCAGCGAGCTCCTACAAAATGTTAGTGATAGCAGGAGGCAAAGAGGAAGGTACATCCTCGAAAGAAAATAATGCCTCTTTGCACACAAAAGCGTAGCAAATAGATTTGCTGAAATCTAGATCATCAATATCAGATTTGGTGGCAAGTAAACATACACTTTTCAATGTAATTTCAGAAGCAGCACTAGATGCTTTATAATTATGAACAAGAGTATACTGATTGTTTCTACCATGGTGTACAATTTTTTTATCAAATTGCCATGGTCTACCAAGTAATAAGGAACATGCTTGCATAGGTACCACATCACAATCAACATAATCAGCATATGTAGAGATACTAAAATGCACACGAACAGTACGTGCTACCTTAACCTTGCCGCTGTTGTTGAACCATTGTACGTAGTAAGGATGGGGATGTGGTCTTGTGGTGAGGGATAGCCTCTCCAACATCTCCATGCTAGCCAAGTTGTTGCAGCTCCCTCCATCTATGATGACACGAACATAACATTCCTTCACAACTCCCTTTGCATGGAACAAATTATGCCTCTGATTTTGCTCAGCTTGTGTGACCTGCACACTCAAAACACGTTGAGAAACTAAACATTCATACCTGTCAGCGTCTTCAGGAGCCATGTATTGCGTCTCATGATCAGAATCATCTCCACCATGTTCTTCACTTGTAATAAGAGCCAAAGTCTCATCATAGTCACTAGCAGACTCAAACTCACCATCCTCAGTAGCAATCATCACACACTTAGATGGGCATCCTCTTGCATAGTGACCTCCACCCTTGCAACGACGACAAATAATATCATGTGTTTGCCTTGTCGATGCCATGGATGAAGAAGAGCTCTGTGCGGAACCGGAAGGTGTACTTGATGTAGGGTGGAACCCTATACGGCCGATCTTTCACGAAAGGAGCGGATCCCGCGATGAACACGAGGGGAAACACGAGGGGACTGCTACCTCTTGAGCATGCGTTGGTTTTCCCTTGAAGAGGAAAGGGTGATGCGACAAAGTAGCATAAGTATTTCCCTTAGTTTTTGAGAACCATTGTATCAATCCAATAGGAGACTACACGCAAGTCGCCTAGTACCTGCACAAACAAACAAGAACCTCGCAACCGACACGATAAAAGGGTTATCAATCCCTTCACGGTCGCTTACGAAAGTGAGACGTGATAGAGATAATAAGAAAAATATTTTTGGTATTTTTGTTGTATAGATTAAAAAGTAAAGATTGCTAAATAAACGGTGACAGAAATGGCTAGTTGGCGGGAAAATAATATGATGTGAAGTAGACCCGGGGGCCATAGGTTTCACTAGTGGCTTCTCTCAAGATAGCATATATTACGGTGGGTGAACAAATTACTGCCGAGCAATTGATAGAAAAGCGCATAGCTATGAGAATTCGAGGCATGAACATGAACATAGGCATCACGTCCGTGTCAAGTAGACCGAAATGATTCTGCATCTACTACTATTACTCCACACATCAACCTCTATCCAGCATGCATCTAGAGTATTAAGTTCATAAGAACAGAATAACGCATTAGGCAAGATGACATGATGTAGAGGGATAAACTCAAGCAATATGATATAAACCCCATCTTTTTATCCTCGATGGCAACAATATAATACGTGCCTTGCTTCCCCTACTATCACTAGGAAAGGACACCGCAAGATTGAACCCAAAGCTAAGCACTTCTCCCGTTGCAAGAAAGATTAATCTAGTAGGCCAAACCAAACTGATAATTCGAAGAGACTTGCAAAGATATCAAATCATGCATATAAGAATTCAGAGAAGAATCAAATATTGTTCATGGATAATGTTAATCCTAAACCCACAATTCATCGGATATCGGCAAACACACCGCAAAAAGAATTACATCGAATAGATCTCCAAGAACATCGAGGAGAACTTTGTATTGAGATCCAAAGAGAGAGAAGAAGCCATCTAGCTAATAACTATGGACCCGAAGGTCTATGGTAAACTACTCACACATCATCGGAGAGGCTATGGTGTTGATGTAGAAGCCCTCCATGATCGAATCACCTTCCGGCAGATCGCCGGAAAAGGTCCCCAGAAGGGATCTCACGGGTACAGAAGGTAGTGGTGGTGCAAAAGTGGTTTCGTGGCTCCCCTGGATGTTTTCAGGATATAAGAGTATATATAGGCGAAAGAAGTAGGTCGGTGGAGCCACGAGGGGCCCACGATGGTGGGGGTGCGCCGCCCTACCTCGTGGCCGCCTCGTTGCTTCCTTGACCTCCACTCCAAGTCTCCTGGATTGCGTTTGTTCCAAAAAAAGATCCTTGTGAAGGTTTCATTCCGTTTGGATTCCGTTTGATATTCCTTTTCTGCGAAACACTGAAATAGGCAAAAACAACAACTTGCACTGGGCCTTCGGTTAATAGGTTAGTCCGAAAAATAATATAAAAGTTCATAATAAATCCCATTAAACATCCAAAACAGATAATATAATAGCATGGAACAATCTAAAATTATAGATACGTTGGAGACGTATCAAGCATCCCCAAGCTTAATTCTTGCTCGTCCTTCAGTAGGTAAATGATAAAAACAGAATTTTTGATGTGGAATGCTACCTAACATAATTTTCAATGTAATTCTCTTTATTGCAGCACGGATGTTTAAATCCAAAAGATTCTAGACAGAAGTTTAATATTGACATAAAAATAATAATACTTCAAGCATGCTAACCAAGCAATTATGTCTTATCAAAATAACATATCCAAAGAAAGCTTATCCCTACAAAATCATATAGTTTGGCCATGCTTCATTTTCGTCACACAAAATGCTCCCATCATGCACAACCCCGATGACAAGCCAAGAAATTGTTTCATACTTAGCCTTTTCAAACTCTTTCAACTTTCACGCAATATGTGAGTGCGAGCCATGGACATAGCACTATGGGTGGAATAGAATATGATGATGGAGGTTGTGTGAGAAGACAAAAAGGAAGAAAGTCTCACATTGACGCGGCTAATCAACGGGCTATGGAGATGCCCATCGACTGATGTCAGTGCAAGGAGTAGGGATTTCCATGCAACGGATGCACTAGAGCTATAAATATATGAAAGCTCAACAACAGAAACTAAGTGGGTGTGCGTCCAACTTGCTTGCTCACGAAGACCTAGGGCATTTTGAGGAAGCCTATCATTGGAATATACAAGCCAAGTTCTATAATGAAAAATTCCCACTAGTATATGAAAGTGACAAAATAGGAGACTCTCTATCATGAAGATCATGGTGCTACTTTGAAGCACAAGTGTGGAAAAAGGATAGTAACATTGCCCCTTCTCTCTTTTTCTCTCATTTTTTTCTTTGGTCCTTTTTATGGCCTCTTTTTTTCGTACGAAATCTCATCCTAACTTGTGGGGGAATCATAGTCTCCATCATCCTTTCCTCACATGGGACAATGCTCTAATAATGAAAATCATCACACTTTTATTTACTTACAACTCAAGAATTACAACTCGATACTTAGAACAAAATATGACTCTATGTGAATGCCTCCGGCGGTGTACCGGGATATGCAATGAATCAAGAGTGACATGTATGAAAGAATTATGAAGGTGGCTTTGCCACAAATACGATGTCAACTACATGATCATGCAAAGCAATATGACAATGATGGAGCGTGTCATAATAAACGGAACGGTGGAAAGTTGCATGGCAATATATCTCAGAATGGCTATGGAAATGCCATAATAGGTAGGTATGGTGGCTGTTTTGAGGAAGATATAAGGAGGCTTATGTGTGATAGAGCATATCATGTCACGGGGTTTGGATGCACCGGCGAAGTTTGCACCAACTCTCGAGGTGAGAAAGGGCAATGCACGGTACCGAAGAGGCTAGCAACGATGGAGGGGTGAGAGTGCGTATAATCCATGCACTCAACATTAGTCATAAAGAACTCACATACTTACTGCAAAAATCTACAAGTCATCAAAACCAAGTACTACGCGCATGCTCCTAGGGGGATAGATTGGTAGGAAAAGACCATCGCTCGTCCCCGACCGCCACTCATAAGGAAAGCAATCAAAGAACACCCCATGCTTCAAATTTGTCACACAATGTTTACCATACGTGCATACTACGGGACTTGCCAACTTCAACACAAGTATTTCTCAATTCCACAATTACTCAACTAGCACAACTCTAATATTACCACCTTTATATCCCAAAACAACTATCAAGAATCAAACCTCTCATAGTATTTAATGCACTCTATATGAAAGTTTTTATTATACCCATCTTGGATGTCTATCATATTAGGACTAATTTTATAGCCAAAGCAAATTACCATGCTGTTCTAAAAGACTCTTAAAATAATATAAGTGAAGCATGAGAGATCAATAATTTCTATAAAATAAAACCACCAACGTGCTCTAAAAAGATATAAGTGAAGCACTAGAGCAAAATTATCTAGCTCAAAAGATATAAGTGAAGCACATAGAGTATTCTAATAAATTCCGATTCATGTGTGTCTATCCAAAAGGTGTGTATAGCAAGGATGATTTTGGTAAACTAAAAAGCAAAGACTCAAATGATACAAGACGCTCCAAGCAAAACACATATCATGTGGTGAGTAAAAATATAGCCTCAAGTAAAGTTACCGATAGATGAAGACGAAAGAGGGGATGCCTTCTGGGGCATCCCCAAGCTTAGGCTTTTGGTTGTCCTTGAATTTTACCTTGGAGTGCCTTGGGCATCCCCAATCTTAGGGTCTTTCCACTCCTTGTTCCAAAATCCATCAAATCTTTACCCAAAAACTTGAAAACTTCACAACACAAAACTCAACAGAAAATATCATGAGCTCCGTTAGTATAAGAAAACAAACCACCACTTTAAGGTACTGTAATAAACTCATTCTTTATTTACATTGGTGTTAAACCTACTGTATTCCAACTTCTCTATGGTTCATACCCCCCGATACTAGCCATAGATTCATCAAAATAAGCAAACAACACACGAAAAACAGAATCTGTCAAAAACAGAACAGTCTGTAGTAACCTGTAGGTTTCGAATACTTCTGTAACTCCAAAAATCCTGAAAAATCAGGAAATCCTAAATAATTTGTATATTGATCTACTGTAGTTGGAATTGTCATTTTATCGCTCTCTGGTAAAACACGAAAATTATTCTCGTGAGCACATACTTTCTGTTTTTTCCCAGCAAGATCAAATAACATTCATCCAAGAAGATCCTAAAGGCTTTATTTGGCACAAACACTAATTAAAACATTAAAACACAATCATAACAGAGTATAGATGATTTATTTATTACTAAACAGGAACAAAAAGCAAGGAACAAAAATAAAATTTGGTTGCCTCCCAACAAGCGCTATCGTTTAACACCCCTAGCTAGGCATTGATAATTTCAATGATGCTCACATGAAAGACAAGAATTTAAGAACAAAGAGAGCATCATGAAACACGTGACAAACACATCTATGTCTAACATACTTCCTATGCATAGGCATCTTATAGGCAAACAAATTATCATAGCAAGCAAAAACTAGCATATGCAAGGAAGGGGAAAGAAACAATAGCAATCTCAACATAACGAGAGGTAATTTAGTAACTTGAAAATTTCTACAACCATATTTCCTCTCTCATAATAGTTACATGTAGGATCATAAGCAAATTCAACAATATAGCTATCACAAAACATATTCTTAACACGATCCACATGTATGCAAAGTTGACACTCTTCCAAACTAGTGGGATTAACATTAACTAAAGTCATGACCTCTCCAAACCCACTTTTATCAAAAACTTCAGAAGATTGAACATTCTCCAAATATGTGGGATCTAAAGTTGACACTCTTCCAAACCCACTTTCAATATTATTGCGAACGTTATTATCAATCTCATATTCATCATGGGGCTTAAATAAATTTTCAAGATGATAAGAAGAATCACCCCAATCATGATCATTGCAACAAGTAGTGGACATAGCAAAACTAGCATTCCCAAGCTTAGGGTTTTGCATATTATTAGCACAATTGACATTCATAGAATTTATAATAACATCAGTGCAGTCATGCTTTTTATTCAAAGATCTATCGTGAGTCGCTTCATAAAGTAATTCATCGCACTTTCCAGATTCACGAATTTCAAGCAAAACCTCATAAAGATAATCTACTGCACCCAACTCACTAGCAATAGGTTCATCATAATTGGATATCTTAAAGAGATTAGCAAGTGCATGAGGATCCATAAACTTCTAGCAAGCGAAGATGCAAGCAAAAATAAGGTACATGGTAACACAAGATCAAACGGAATAAGGGTGAATAAAACGGCAAATGTGAAGTGTGGGAGAGGAAAACGAGAGGCGAATGGCAAATAATGTAGTGCGAGGGCTAAGAGTTTGTGATGGGTACTTGGTATGTCTTGACTTGTGCGTAGATCTCCCCGGCAACGGCGCCAGAAGTCCTTCTTGCTACCTCTTGAGCATGCGTTGGTTTTCCCTTGAACAGGAAAGGGTGATGCAGCAAAGTAGCGTAAGTATTTCCCTAAGTTTTTGAGAACCAAGGTATCAATCCAGTAGGAGACTACACGCAAGTCGCCTAGTACCTGCAGAAATAAACAAGAATCTCGCAACAACGCGATAAAGGGGTTGTCAATCCCTTCACGACCACTTACGAAAGTGAGATCTGATAGAGATAATAAGATAAATAATTTTGGTATTTTTGTTGTATAGATTGAAAAGTAAAGATTGCAAAATAAACGACGACAGAAATGGCTAGTTGATGAGAAAATAATATAATGTAAAGTAGACCCGGGGGTCATAGGTTTCACTAGTGGCATCGCTCAAGATAGCATATATTACGGTGGGTGAACACATTACTGCCGAGCAATTGATAAAAAATCGCATAGTTATGAGAATATGTAGGCATGATCATGAACATAGGCATCACGTCCGTGTCAAGTAGACCGAAATGATTCTGCATCTACTACTATTACTCCACACATCAGCCGCTATTCAGCATGCATCTAGAGTATTAAGTTCATAAGAACAGAGTAACACATTAGGCAAGATGACATGATGTAGAGGGATAAACTCAAGCAATATGATATAAACCCCATCTTTTTATCCTTGATGGCAACAATACAATACGTGCCTTGCTGCCCCTACTTTCACTGGGAAAGGACACCACAAGATTGAACCCAAAGCTAAGCACTTCTCCCATTGCAAAAAAGATCAATCTAGTAGGCCAAACCAAACTGATAATTCGAAAAGACTTGCAAAGATAAAAAAATCATGCATATAAGAATTCAGAGAAGAATCAAATATTGTTCATAGATAATCTTAATCATAAACCCACAATTCATTGGATCTCGGCAAACACACCGCAAAACGAATTACATCGAATAGATCTCCAAGAACATCGAGGAGAACTTTGTATTGAGATCCAAAGAGAGAGAAGAAGCCATCTAGCTAATAACTATGGACCCGAAGGTCTGTGGTAAACTACTCACACATCATCGAAGAGGCTATGGTGTTGATGTAGAAGCCCTCCGTGATCGAATCCCCCTCCGGCAGATCGCTAGAAAAGGTCCCCAGATGGGATCTCACGGGTACAGAAGGTTGCGGCGGTGGAAAAGTGGTTTTGTGGCTCCCCTGGATGTTTTCTGGGTATAAGAGTATATATAGGCGAAAGAAGTAGGTCGGTGGAGCCACGAGGGGCCCACGAGGGTGGGGCGCGTGCCTGCCCCCTGGGAGCGCCGCCTTACCTCATGGCCGCCTCGTTGCTTCCTTGACCTCCACTCCAAGTTTCCTGGATTAAGTTTGTTCCAAAAAATATCCTCGCGAATGTTTCATTCCATTTGATATTCCTTTTCCGCCAAACACCGAAATAGGCAAAAACAGCAATTTGCACTGGGCCTTCGGTTAATAGGTTAGTCCCAAAAATAATATATAAGTGCATAATAAAGCCCATTAAACATCCCAAACAGATAATATAATAGCGTGGAACAATAAAAAATTATAGATACATTAGAGACGTATCAGGGACACACAAGGAGAAACACGAGAGAATCACTCGAACCAACAGGAATGATCACACATATGCTAGTTCCTCGAACACAAAAGAGATCACACGGTCCAAAGTCAACACGGGAAGATACATAAGGTAACCGGTCCTCTCCAAAGGAAGTCTTGATGGGGCCATCCAAAAGGGGGTCCTGAATCCAACGTGGATCTTCTCCATAGAGGGGTCGTGGTCTCTCTCAAGGAGTAGATCCGGATGGATGAGCGAGGCTCTATCTCCCAAATG
This sequence comes from Triticum aestivum, assembly GCF_018294505.1. Lineage (NCBI taxonomy): Eukaryota > Viridiplantae > Streptophyta > Magnoliopsida > Poales > Poaceae > Triticum > Triticum aestivum. The sequence continues at coordinate 326,130,453 of NC_057803.1, read as the reverse complement.
AGCTATCACAACGCTAACCCAAGAGAAGAGGAGGAGGAGGAGGAGGTCTATATATAGTCTTAGAGGTCAAAGGGGTACATGGGTTTCGGCCCAACACGAAATCAGCACACAGGCGCCAGACGTCCGCTAGTTACTGGTCGTCCAGAGGTTCGCTAGGGTCCGGACGTCCGGTGCTCATTGGGCGTTTGTAGATTCTGCTCGGATGTGCTTTGGTCGGATGTTCAGGGCGTCGGTCGTCCGGTGGTCTTCGGAAATCCGACGTTTTTCTCGGGTGTGGTAGCGCCGGTCGTCCGGAGGGGCTCGGTCATCCGGTGCCTGGAGTTCGTCAGACGTCCGAGGTTCACCGGTCGTCCGGTGACTGGGAGTTTCGAGCAGTCCTTCTTCTTGTCCATTAAGCTTGGTGTCATCACCGTCTTGTCCATTGGGTATAGCTGATCTGTGGCTTTCCTCCAAGTACTTGATCACACATGGGGTTTCCGCTTGAGGTAGTAGCCATGTCTCATGCATAGAAAGTGGTTGTTCGGAGAGGAGCGAGTTCACCTTATCTTTGATAGCCTTGGCTCGTGCTCTTGTCATTGGTCCAAGTGGTGTCGTGGGACATGTTGGTAGGTCCATGGGGATGACCTTGGGATGCTCCGCATCATCTCCCCTCCCTTGGGAAAGATCCTACCTTGGATCGAAATCTTCATCACCATGGTAGGGCGAGATATCCTTTATGTTGAAGACGCCGCTCACGTTGTACTTGTCGTGTAGGAGGTCGATCTTGTAAGAATTGTTGTTGTAGAGTGCAAGCACCTTGAAGGGCCCATCCGCTCATGGTAGAAGTTTAGACTTGCGTTCATTGGGGAAGCGGTCCTTGTGAAGGTGTAGCCATACAAGATTGCCAATGTTGAATACCATGGGGTGCTTGTTGATGTTGAGCTTGGTCGCAAGTCGTTGTACTTGGAGCTCGATGGTGTGCCTTGTATCTTCATGCACCTTCTTGAGAGGGTTCATACATGCACTTGCGTCCATATTGATGCGCTCTTGTAGTGGTAGAGGGAGAATGTCCAATGGGGACAATGGGTTGAATCCGTAGACGACCTCGAAGGGGGACTTGCCGGTAGTCGAATGTCTTGGGTGGTTGTAGGCGTACTCGGCGATAGGTAGACACTCCTCCCACTCCTTGATGTTCTTCTTTATTACCACACGAAGTAGAGCGGAGAGTGTGCAGTTGGTCACCTCCGTTTGGCCGTCGATTTGTGGATGGTAATCCATGGAGAAGAGTAGCTTGATTCCGAGCTTGGCGCATAAGGTTTTCCAAAAGTAGCTTAGGAACTTGACGTCACGGTCCGAGACTATCGTCTTTGGCACCCCATGTAGTCATAAGATTTCCCTACAAAAGAGATTGGCAACATGTGAAGTATCGTCTATCTTGTTGCAAGGAATGAAATGTGCCATCTTAGAGAATCGGTCCACAACAACAAATATCGAATCCTTTCCATTTCTAGTTCTAGGCAATCCAAGCTCAAAATCAATGCTAATATCTTCCCATGGTTGGTATGGTATTGGAAGAGGCACATAGAGATCATGGGATTGAGCTTTAGACTTAGCTTTGTGACATGTAGAGCATCGGTTGGTGAAGCAGTTGACGTCGCAGAACATCTTGGGCAAATAATAGTTCTTGGAGAGGGTGGCAAAAGTCTTGTCATGTCCAAAATGTCCCATTAGTCCTCCTCCATGAGATTCTTGCAAAAGCAACAAATGAAGAGAAGACTCAGGGACGCATAGTTTGTTAGCTCTATTAAAGTTAACCATCTTTGATATAATAGCGATCCCAAGAGGTATGCGTCAAACACTTGGCATAAGGAATAACAAAAGTAAGGTCATGTACATACAAGTTTTTATGTGCTCAAAGCCAATGACATCCAATGCAAGTTGAGTAATAAGCATGCATATGCGGGAAAGAGTGTCCGCCACAACATTTTCCTTACCTTTAATGTACTTGATGATGTAAGGAAATGACTCAATGAATTCACTCCATTTAGCATGACGTTTGTTCAACTTAGTTTGACCCTTAAGGTATTTAAGTGTTTCATGATCAGTATGAATGACAAATTCATGAGGGCGAAGATAATGTTCCCATTCATGCAAAACTCGCACTAAAGCATGTAACTCTTTGTCATAGATGGGGTAATTGAGTTGTGCTTCGGAAAGTTTCTCACTAAAGTAAGCTATGGGGCGCTTCTCTTGTGTTAACACACCTCCTATGCCATTAACACTAGCATCACAATGAATCTCAAAGGGTTTGTCAAAGTTGGGTAATGCAAGCACGGGTGCATGGGTAAGCAAATTCTTAAGCTCATTGAATGCGGTATCTTCGGATGGTCCCCAAACAAAAGGCACATTCTTCTTACTCAAAGCATGCAAAGGTGAAGCAATAGTGCTAAAATCCTTCACAAATCTATAGTAGAAACCGGCTAAACCAAGGAAGCTACGCACTTGTTGCAAGTTGGTTGGTTTTGGCCAAGTTTTAATAGCATTGATCTTAGAGTCATCAACATGAACACCCTTAGAGGATACAACAAAACCCAAGAAAATGAGCTTATCAGCGCCAAAAAGGCATTTTCCATGTTAGCATAGAGATGCTCTTTTCGAAGAGTTTGCAAAATGGTTCGAACATGGGTGACATGATCTTTGAGAGATTTGCTAAAAACAAGGATATTGTCGAACTAGACCACAATAAACTCACCGATGTAAGGGCGAAACACATAATGCAATAATACGCATGAAAGTACCCGGTGCTTCTGATAAACCCATAGGCATGACTAACCATTCATAAAAACCAAACTTTGTTTTGAAAGCGGTCTTCCATTCATCACCCTCTTCTATGCGGATTTGATAGTAACCACTTTTAAGATCAATTTTGGAAAAAATAGTGGCACTGCTAAGTTCATCAAGCATATCACCAAGGCGTGGAATGGGGTACCTATAGCTAATGGTGATAGCATTGATGGGTCTACAATCGGAACACATGCAAAAGCTATCATCTCGTTTTGGCACAAGAATGATCGGTACGGCACAAGGACTCAAACTTTCGAGCACATGTCCATGGTCTATGAGATGTTTTACTTGCCTTTTTATTTCTTTGGTTTCTTTGGGGTTGACGCGGTAGGGGGCTTAGTTCGAAAGGGGTGCTCCGGGGATGAGGTCGATGCGGTGCTCGATGCCTCGTAATGGAGGTAGACTCAGAGGTAGCTCGTCGGGGAAAACATCTTGGAATTCCTGCAAAAGAGAAGATAACACTAGAGGTAGATCGTGAGAGGAGTTAGCTTTTGGTGCCTCGTCCTTACACAAAAGGACATAGTGTAGGACACTTGATGGGTTCTCACACACTTCTCTTATCTCACTTTTGGTGGCAAATATAACTAAGTTCTTCTTTTCGCTCACCGTGGAGGCACTCGATTTGGGCTTGTGGCGCTCACTCTCTTTTTGGTGGTTCCCTCTCTCACTATTCTCTCCATGATGGATGGTTTGCTTGTGTTCGGTCACTTGTCTTGGAGACATAGGGCGAAGTACGTACTCCTTTACTTTCACATTGAAGATATAGTGGTTTGTTCAGCCGTTGTGGATGACACCTCTATCAAATTGCCATGGTTGTCCGATAAGAAGGTGGCAAACGGTCATTGGAACGACAGCACACTCCAAAGTGTCTTCATAAGCTTTGATTTAGAAGGAGACTTGCACTCTATGCTTGACTTGGATAGTGCCGGAGTCACTTAGCCATTGAACTTTGTAGGGATGTCGGTGCTTCGTCTTGGGCAATTGGAGCTTGGAGCAAAGTTCTTCACTTGCTAAGTTATGACAACTCCCTCCATAGATGATGACCTTGACGGACCTTCAATTGATGCCGGCCTTGGTATGAAAGATATAGCATCTTTGGTCTTCTTCTTGTTGATGTTGGAGAGTCAAGACCTTGGAGACAACGAGAGCGGGACTTGAATCTTTGTCACAAAAGACTTGTTCCTCTTCATCGTCACTTGTCGGTGCATGGAGAATTGCTCAAGTGCTTTCGTTTCTCCTTCACTCATGGAGTCGTATGTACCATCGTCGTTGCAGATCATGGTTTGCTTGTTGGTACACTCGAAGGACTTGTGGCCTCGGCCTCCGCATGTGAAGCATTTGAAGGAATTTGTCTTGACGGTCTCATCGGTTGGGGTACATGATGATGAAGCTCTCGGCTTGAAGTTGCTTGTTGTAGGAAGATGACTTGAGGTTGTCGAAGCTTTCTTGTAACTCGACTTGTCCGCGTTGCTTGTAGAAGGCTTGGTTGATGAAGAAGGTGTTGGAGTCATTGAAGCTTGGTTGTTGGAGAAGCCGTATGACTTGGATGAGAACTTGGCATACTTGAAGTCATCTTGCACTTGACATTCCACTTTGGTAGCTTGATGCACTAGCTCGATGAGGTTCGAGTATGGTTGGAACTCGGCGATCTTCTTGATAGGATGATTGAGTCCATTCAAGAAACATGCCATAGTTTGCTCATCATCTTCCGTGACATTGGCTCGTATCATGGCAATATCCATTTCCTTGTAGTATTCTTCACGCTCTTGGTTCCTTGCTTGAGGAGTTGGAGTTTGTTGAAGAGGTCACGGTTGTAGTAGGTTGGCACGAAGTGTGCTCTCATGACATCCTTCATTTTCTCCCAAGTAGTGATGGGTGGTTCACCTCTTGCCTCTCGATGCTCAGTGACTTGTTCCCACCAATTGAGGACATAGTCTTGGAACTCAAGGGATGCCATCGCGATCTTCTTCTCTTCTTCATAGTTGTGCAAACGGAAGATTTCATCGACCTTCAATGCCCATGAAAGGTACTCTTCGGGATCATTGCTGCCATTGAACTTGGGTATGGTGAACTTTAACTTCCTGTATCGTTGCTCTTCAATATGTTCGGGTCGGGGATGATGATGTCCTTGACGAGGAGGATCATTAATCACAACTTGCTCTTGTCATGGAGGATTTGCAATGTCTTGTTGCTCTTGTTGAACTTGATGTTCTTGGCGAGCTTGTGGAGGAACTTGTTGAGCTTGACGAAGCACGCGAGCTTGATATATTCGTTCGTGAACTTCATCACGGAGCGCCTTTTGATGTTCACGAGTTTGTCGGCCTCGGCTGGCTATGGCTCGATTTGAATCTCCGAGGGCTTGTTGCGCCTCAAGTGCTTGAGCTTCTCGCAATTGTTGTTCTTGACGTTTTGCCTCGACATCTTGTGCATCTTGGTGTAGGCGCGCTCGCTCTTCCTCTTCGTGTTGTCGTTGGCATTGCCTTCTCGTGCTTGCGCAAAGGTAGCTTGGTTTTGACAATGTCGTTGTTCTTGAGAGTTGTTGTCGTGTAGAGGGTTGCGGTTTTCTTGACGATCTTGGCGCGTGGCACGTCGAAGAGTATTGGATGTCGGTGTACTTGAGCCAGAGATGGTGTAGTCGAAGTGTCGACTTGAGCAGCTCTGTCTTGATGAGGACGAAGTGGAAGAAGAGCGGTTGAGCAACAAAGCACGAATCTCGTCCATTCTTGCATCATTATCTTGCTTGTGTTCGTCGAGCTTGTTGTCGAAATAGTATCTTGTGCGTTGCTCGGAGAGTCGCAAGTCGGCGGCGAGGTTGTCGATGTGTTCACTCATTGCTTGTTGCTCTTGATGCAAAGCACATTGTGCACCAAAGAGGTGGCTCTTTGTGACGTAGGAGGTCATGTCGTCATCTTGCTCGATGTAGAGTGGGTTGGTAGAAGTACTTGGCCTATCCATCATTCCAAACAAATATGTGAGTGGGAGAAAGAGAAGAACTTATACCAAATGTACCTTGACCGATGTTGAAGATGGATCAATGATCACTCAATGTGGAACAAGGAAATAGCACAATCGGTACCAATCCTTGTCGGTTTCTCACACCTACACAAGTAAAAGCTTATGGTGGAGCTCGGTTAGGATGGTGGCACAAAATTTGATGCAATTGTTAGTGAGCTTCAATAATGTTGGAAAAGATTCGCAAATTTGCAATGCAACAAGTAGACCAATAGCAAAATATGGTACACAGAAACACACACACAAAGAGATAAATGGGGTTGTGCAACCCAGGGTGAGACAAAATGTGGAGTCCACAAAAATGCTCTTGTTGCACAACACTAGAGAGACACTAGCACGATTGCACAACAGACGGGTACGAAGACTTGTGCACAACCTACTAAGAAAAAATGCAATGGTTTCTCTCCCAAGTATGCTCTATTTATAGTGTTTCAATGATATGATCCAAGATGATCTAGTATGCCAATCTTAATGTTGTATGATGCTATGCTTCTTGCTTAAAAGCTTTTTGCTTATCTTTCCCTTTTGCTTAAAAGCTTGTTTGGATCTTTGTCTTTTGAGCTCTTTTTTCATGCAATGCTTCACAAACCAAGATAGCAACTGTGGATGCGACGACAACTTTGTGACACAAGATATGATACCAAGATATGCACCAATGATATGCATGTATGCTATGGGAAGTACGATCACTAATGTGCACAAGTCATGTTGCCGGCAATACTCAAAGGCTAGTCTTGATGGGTAAGCGACGCAAAAAGTAAGGCTATGATGGCTATCAATGTAATGGAAAGAATGATGTATCACGATACCAAAGATGATGTTAGTGTTCGATGTTGGTTGTTTGTAAGCAATAATGGATGATGGTGTCAAAATGGTGAAGTGGTCATTGTCGATGACGCGTCCGTGGCGAAGATGAGCGGCAGTGATGTTGATGTTGAACTGTACCTAAATAGCCGAAACACAACAGGACAAGGAACCGCAACTCAAATTCTCAGACCACAGTGTGGCAAAAACGTATCAGAGTGTGAAACAAGTAAGCAATGGTGGTTCTGGAAAAGTGGTGGTGGTATAGGGATGCTTATGCGGAAGTGGGGCGGTGGCTGAAATTTGGGGGGGGGGGATTCGGTTTCGTCAGGGTTCTACGAACGTCCGGGGGTTTACGGTCATCCGGTCATTGAATGTCCGGAGGCTGTCGGACGTCCGGTGCCTGGGCAAAATTCGGGCACGGGATGAATAGCTAGGGTTTGTGGTGGAGAGGTCAAAATCCATCGAATCCGGCCGATTTTGTGGATGAAAAAGGTGGAGACGAAGGGGAAAAGCTAGATCCACTCAAGGCAAAGCAAATCCACGATCAAATCCAACAAAATTTCATCACACCAACAAACCACATGAAATTTTTTTGGGGCTATTTTTGTGGGGAAATTTCGAATTAGGGACAAAATCAACAAAACGAGGCTAGAAAACACAACGGGGAGGCTCCGAAATCATGATCAACGTGGCACTAGATACCAAGGTGATGTACGGTGGAACCCTATACAGCTGATTTTTCACGAAAGGAGCGAATCCTGCGATGAACACGAGGAACACGAGGGGAAACATGAGGGGACACACAAGGGGAAACACGAGAGAATAACTCGAACCTACAGGAATGATCACACATATGCTAGATCCTCGAACACAAAAGAGATCACACGGTCCAAAGTCAACACGGGACGATACATAAGGTAACCGATCTTCTCCAAAGGAGGTCTTGATGGGGCCACCCAAAAGGGGATCTTGAATCCAAAGTGGATCTTCTCCGTAGAGGGGCCGCGGTCTCTCTCAAGGAGTAGATCCGGATGGATGAGCGAGGCTCTATCTCTCAAATGAGCTATCACAACACTAACCCTAGAAAAGAGGAGGTGGAGGTCTATATATAATCTTAGAGGTCGAAGGGGTACATGGGCTTCGGCCCAATACAAAATCAGCACACAGGCGCCAGACGTCTGGTAGTTGCCGGTCGTCCAGAGGTTCGCGAGGGTCTGGACGTCTGGTGCTCGTCGGGCGTCCGTAGATTCTGCTCGGATGTGCTTTGGTCGGACGTCCGGTCGGGGTCGGATGTCTGGGGCGTTGGTCGTTCGGTGGTCTTCATAAATCCGGCATTTTGGCTCGGGTATGGTAGCGCCGGTCATCCGGAGGGGGTCGGTCGTCCGGTGACTGGGAGTTTCGAGCAGTCCTTCTTCTTGTCCATTGAGCTTGGTGTCCTCACCGTATTGTCCGTTGGGTATAGCTGATCCGTGGCTTTCCTCCAAGTACCTGATCACACATGGGGTTTCCGCTTGAGGTAGTAGCCATGTCTCAGGCATAGAGAGTGGTAGTTCGGAGAGGAGCGAGTTCACCTTATCTTAGACATCCTTGGCTCGTGCTCTTGTCATTGGTCCAAGTGGTGTCATGGGAGACGTCAGTAGGTCCATGGGGATGACCTTGCGATGCTCAGCATCAGTACTCCTGGCAGATGGTGGTGGTGGTGCCTGTTTTTATTGTATCTCGGTTGTAATTGGCGGTTGAAGTCAGTGGTGCTGCAGTAGGACGTGTGGGAGTAGAGGATGCACGCGGTGTCTAGGATGAAGGTCGGCCTGCAGAAAAGTTAGTTCCCGTCAATGCCTATCGATCCTGCACTTCACGTTCATCTTTGCAAGCAAGATGGAATAAACGAGTGATACAATTATACTCCTTATACTCTAGAATGGTTTCAATCTCTTTATTTAATCCACCCATAAAACATGCAAGCATAGCTTCATTATCCCCAACAATACCACATCTACTCATTCTAGTTTGTAATTCCTGATAATATTCTTCTACAAAATTTTCCTTGTCTTAAACGCTGCAATTTTTGAAGTAATTCACGTTGATAATATGGTGGAACCCAACGAGTACGCATAGCAGTTTTCAAAGCAGCCCAAGTAGCTGGAATAGGATATAATCTACAATGTTCAGACCACCAAACACATGCAAAACTAGTGAAAGCACAAATAGCATCAGGAACACGTCTCTCCTCAGGATATTGTAAACATGTAAAACGTTTTTCAGTTTCTAACTCCCAAGTAAGATATATATCAAGAACATATCTACCCTCAAACGGTGGAATATTCAATTTTAGTTTAGGAAGATGGTCGTGATGTCGTACCTCAGGTGGTGGTGCAGCGCTACCGTTGCGATGATATGCATGAGGATGACCTGGTGGTGGTGGTGCTGGTGGTTGCATGTAGTTCTGATTTTAATCAACCTCATCCTTGTAATGGTCCTCCACCTCTGTAGTAGCAGCAGGAGCTACAGAAGCATGAAGAGTAGGTACAGCGGCACCAGAATTTTGACCAGGCTCAAGGGGAACGCGCAATGCTCGTCCCACTTGATTTGGAAGGCGATGTTATTGTTGTTGTTGTTGTTGATGATGATGATGATGATGTAGAGGTGCGATAGGTGCAGCGCACGGTGGTTGTGGAAGACTGATAACCCACAAGTATAAGGGATCGCAACAATTTTTGAGGGTAGAGTATTCAACCCAAATTTATAGATTCGACACAAGGGGAGCCAAAGAATATTTGAAGGTGTTAGCAGCAGAGTTGTCAATTCAGCCACACCTGGAGATTAATTATCTGCAGCAATATGATCAGTAGCAAAGTAGTTTGATAGTTTTGATAGTAGTAGTAGCAGCAACAGTAACAGTAACAGTGATAGCAGTAATTTGTAGCAAGTGTAACTGAAAGTGCTAGTTATCGACTAGAGGGGGGGGGGTGAATAGGCATTTTTTATGAAAGTCTTTAAAACACGGGGGCTTTGAGGACAAATGATAGAAATGAACCTATTGATATGCAGCGGAAGGAAGACTACACTAGAAAAGCCATAGTCAAGTAAGCAATGAAGTGAAAGCACGAAGACTATCAGTAGCTAGGTAGTAAGGATCAGGATGGGAGACAGTCAACCTCTGTCGGCCCTTGTTCCTGCATGCCCCGCCAAGCCATCATCGCGTCGAGCTCCACCGCCCAAGTCCGTCGTCCCGCCGCCCGCCGCTCGCCGGACCTCCCTAGCTGTCTTCCTCCACTGCATCCAGTCGCTCCTCAAATGCATCAAGTCCCCCTGCATCAAGCACCGCCGTCGCCAAGACACATCGAGTGTTGCTGCTCTTCTGCCTCATTGGGTGGATGACACCCAAGGCACTAACGCATGTGGGGTCAAGGGCGTTGACCGCGCCCCTGCCTGGCCAGATCGCCAGCGCCTCCCTGCTCGATCTCCTGCTCGACCACTCACATGGTACGCTCCCTCACTCCCTCTGTCCCCTCTCCTCGAGTTGATGAGATCTGAGAGAAGCCGACAAGTTGTCGTTTGGTGTGGCACTGGACAGAGGCCATGTGCTCTACTCAGGGACTTGTTTTAATCTTTATATATCTGATGAAATAGTACTACTCTACTTCATTGTTTAATCAGGTGATGCAGAATCCCAGTTCCAGAATTGTATTCTAGCTAGCGGGATACGTTTGTTGCCATTGTATTGTATGGTTGACTAGATCATAGTACCAATATGATCCCAAGAACATTTTTACGGCCCTACTCAGGATTGGGTTGTTCAATACAATTTGATTTTGATTTTATGGCAGAATTTAGTAATGGTAGTATCTTAGTCCCATAGATTTACGTCATGGCATAGACAAATGGAATTATTTTGGTAAAATGTAAGAATGTTTTTCAAACTATATTTGCTGGAAAAATAATCTTATACTATTTACAAGGGTCAATCTCGACCATCATGATGCCTAAGCTAATAAGGTTGGTTGTGTGCTCTCCGTGCAGCAGCCTGAGCTCCAGCGAGGTTGATCTGGACGGCTCGGCAGCGTCACCGGCGGTGAGAACCCCCTCCCTCCGCGGCTATGGACGAACTGTTTTGCGTGTTGCCTTCTGCCTTTTGTGCCCCCGTTGTGGTGGTTAGGTTAATGAAAATTGAACTAGTTAACTACTGTAAGCGATTGTGCAATTGTTTGTGGATCTGGCAGCAAGCAGTATCAACCATAGTTTAGCTGCTTCAGATAACTACTACTATGGTTAATAACAATTACTAGGACTTTGAATCTGAAATAAAAATTACCAATATACGTATAACTTAATAACACGTAGATGTATAACATCATCCATGTGTCAACTCACTGGTCACAAGAGGCAACAGTGTACAAACAGTACCTTGCAACCAGAATGAGGGAGTCCTGGACTAAAGGGTCTCGAGCGTCCGACCTGTTATCCATGGGCCGGACTGATGGGCTGTGAAGACATGAAGGCCGAAGACTCCAACGTGTCTGGACTGGACTCTACTTGGCGTGGAAGGCAAGCTTGGCGACCAGAGATTCCTTCTTATGTAACCGACTCCATGTAAACCCTAGATCCCCTAGGTGTCTATATAAACGGAAGGGGATAATCCGGAAAGGACACCACATATACTCATTACCATACCCACATAGGCTAGACTTCTAGGGTTTAGCCATTATGATCTCATGGTAGATCAACCCTTGTAATACTCATATTCATCAAGATCAATCAAGCAGGAAGTAGGGTATTACCTCCATAGAGAGGGCCCGAACCTGGGTAAACATTGTGTCCCCCATCTCCTGTTACTATCGATCCTAGACGCACAGTTCGGGACCCCCTACCCGAGATCTGCCGGTTTTGACATCGACATTGGTGCTTTCATTGAGAGTTCCACTGTGCCGTCGACAAAAGGTTCGATGGCCCCTTCAATCGTCAATAATGATGTTGTCCAAGGAGGAACCTTCCTCCCCGGACAGATCTTCATATCCGGCGGCTTTGTACTGCGGGACAACTCGCTTGGCCATCTAGAGCAGATCGACAGCTACGCCCCTAGCCATCAGGTCGGATTCGGAAGCTTGAACTACGTCGCGGATATCTGTGGAGACTTGATCTTCAAGGGATTTGAGCCCGTGGCGATCGCTCCCCCTCATCCCGATGAACGTGACTTAAATCTGTCATCGAATCACACCCATGAGATGGTTCCTGTGGCTGTAACGACCTTAGAGCCGAAGCAGATCGAGCCATCCGAGGCCACAGAGTCCGCAGCGTTGGAGCTGCACATGGAATCGACGCCCTGCAATATTCACTTTAACGGAACTTTCGACTCGTCTCTGGCTATAAGTTCCAGACCGTGTACGCCCACGGACACCAAGCTAGATCGGTTATCGATCTTCGAGTTCAGCGCCGCTGACGTTTTCTAGCACTCACCTTTGGGTGACGTGCTAAAATCTTTAAAGGATTTGTCCTTGGAGAAGGACTCACAGCCGAACTATGCCCGGTTCGAGCTAGAGACGGATGCCGAGGAATTTTGCTTCCCACCCGCCACCCACTTCATAGCCACCGTCGATGACTTAACCGACGTGCTTGACTATGGCTCCGAAGACATCGACGGTATGGACGACGATGCCGACAAGGAGCAAGGCCAAGACCCGCCATTCACTGGACATTGGACGGCTACCTCTTCATACGACGTGTACATGGTTGATACACCTAAAGGATCTGGCGACGACAAAGAAGAACCAGATGCGAATAAAACCTCCAAGACATAGTCCAAGCGCCGACAGCCCAAACGCCGCCCCAAGCCCCGCCGCTCAAAGGACGACAACACTGGCACCAGAGCAAATAGTACTCCGGGTGCGCCAAAAACAATGAAGACCCTGTCAGGGCTACATCCGAACAGGAACACGACAGCAGGCAAGACAACCATGACGAACATGCCATAGAAGATGACTCGGAGGACGATAGTTACCGTCCACCCTCCAAGGAGGAGACAAGCCTTGGCAACAAAGACTTCATCGTGCCTGAGGATCCTCTCGAGCAGGAGCGCTTTAAACTTCAGCTCATAGCCACTGCAAGGAGCCTGAAAAAGAAATAACAGCAGCTTCAAGCTAAACAAGACCTGCTCATCGACAGATGGACTGATATCCTGACAGCCGAGGAATACAGCCTCAACCGCCAGCCAAGAGCTACCCGAAATGTAGACTGCTACCTCAATTCGATGAGGAGGCGCCGAAGCACATATCTCCCTCGTGTAATGCGGACCGACCACCACGTGGTCGGGACAGGGCGGCCGAACGGCCACCCCACGGTCGAGATAAAGCGGCAACTCAGGCCGAACAACAGAACGCCCCACCACCCCGCCAAAATAGGGACAGAAGTGTCCGGAGTCATATGTACGACCTCCGACAAACTCTGGATAGTAGAGCAAGACACACAAGATCGATCTACGGACCGCGAGGACGTGCCTCAAAGCATGATGACGGCTACCTATTCGGACGTGACAAACCTAACCACGCTCGGGCCCAACGCCGCAGACGGACTCCATTAGAGCTCCACCATGATGCGGCCCGATATAGAGGCGCCGCAGACCCGCTCTGCTTCACAGATGAAGTACTGGATCATGAATTCCCCGAGGGGTTCAAGCCCGTCAATATCGAATCATACGACGGCACAACCGATCCTGCAGTATGGATCGAGGATTTCATTATCCACATCCACATGGCCCGAGGAGACGACCTCCATGCCATCAAATACCTCCCATTAAAGCTCAAAGGACCAGCTCGGCACTGGTTAAATAGCCTGCCTGAGAACTCCATCGGCAGCTGGGAGGACTTGGAAGAGGCTTTCCTCGACAACTTCCAAGGAACTTATGTCCGGCCACCAGATGCCAATGACCTAAGCCACATAGTTCAACAACCCAGAGAATCAGCCAGAAAATTCTGGACTAGGTTCCTAACCAAAACGAACCAGATCATTCACTGTCCGAATGCTGAGGCCCTAGCAGCCTTCAAACACAGCATCCGTGACGAATGGCTAGCATGCGACCTCGGACAAGAAAAGCCGAAGTCAATGGCAGCCCTTTCGGCACTCATGACCCGCTTTTGCGCAGGCGAGGACAGTTGGCTGGCTCGTAGCAAAAACACAGCCAGCGAGGCAAGCCCCACCGAGGCCAAGAACAGCACTGCCAAGCTCCGGCGCAATAGACACAAACGCAGAAGCAATGCCGACAACACCGAGGACACCACAGTCAATGCCGAATTCAGTGGCTCCAAGTCCGGCCAATGGAAGAAACCCTACAAAAGAAACAACGAAGGACCCTTCATCCTGGACCACATACTCGACTGTCCATGCCAAATTCACGGCACCCCGGATAAGCAAGCGAATCATACCAACAGGGATTGTTGGGTCTTCAAGTAGGCTGTCAAGTTAAATACCAAAAACAAAGAAAAGGGATCACAAAGTGAGGACGAGGATGAAGAGCCCCGGCAGCCGAACACCGGGGGACAGAAGAAATCAACCCCCAGGGTCAAAACGGTGAACATGATATACGCCACACACATCCCCAGAAAGGAGCGCAAACGAGCACTCAGGGACGTCTACGTGGTAGAGCCAGTCGCCCCAAAGTTCAATCCATGGTCGTAATTTCCGATCACCTTCGATCGACGAGATCATCTGACTAGTATCTGCCACGGCGGTTAGGCCACACTGGTCCTTGACCCAATCATCGAAGGATTCCACCTAACACGAGTCCTGATGGATGGTGAAAGCAGCCTCAACCTATTGTACCAGGATACAGTACAGAAGATGGGCATTAATCCCTCACGAATCAAACCAACGAAGACTACCGTTAAAGGAGTCATACCAGGTGTAGAGGCCCGCTGTACGGGCTCAATCATGCTGGAGGTGCTCTTCGGTTCTCCGGACAACTTCTGAAGCGAAGAGTTAATCTTCGATATTGCCCCCTTCCGCAGCGGCTATCACACACTGCTCGGACGAACCGTGTTTGCTAGATTTAACGCAGTGCCACACTATGCTTATCTCAAGCTCAAGATGCCCAGTCCACGCGGCGTCATAACAATCAATGGCAATATGGAACGCTCCCTCCGAACAGAGGAGCAAACCGCCGCCCTAGCAGCAGAAGTACAGAGCGGCCTTCTCAGGCAGCATTATAATCCAGCTGCCGAGCCCCTGGACACCATCAAGAGGGTCCGGACTACACTGCAACAGGACAGCGTGGCTCGTCAAGAGCTCGACTAGCTATTTGGCCTCCGTCCCAGCCCCAATGAGGTAGTGGCATTCGTACCACGCATACAAAATTACGCACTCAAAATTCCATGGACATCGGCGGAGGCACGAGATAACCCGGGGTCTACAATTCGGCCAGACCGATCCCGGACACACATACTTTTACTTCTTTTTCTTGTTTCAGGCACCTTTTTCCGCGGGCCTGATGTCAAGTCCTTTAGAAGGACTGAAATACAACGGAGGCAAGCAACACAGGTGTGTATGGTAACCTTTATACGTTCTTCTTGACGGTATTCATACTTATTTCTCAGGACCCGCACGCTGCGCCCTATTAATTCCGGTATGTTAAATGGCCGGATACTTCTTGCACCATATGTACAAGATACGCCTTGATGTATCCATCCAGTTATAATAAAAATGGTTCGTGGCCCAGTTTCTGTGGTTTTCGCTTCTTACTTTGTTTTATTTTGATCTGCCTATTTGCTGCATAGACACTCTTTTACGTTTCATATTCGCCAGGGGCTACCTGTCGCCCCACAATACGGCAGCATAGTCCGAACACTTCTTATACATAAGTTCGGCACCCCGAATTTAGCATTATATGCATTGGCTGCGAATCATGTCTTTGGTCAATAGTTGGGTCTCCCGGCTCCTGTGCTTGCTACCCTACGTTCTGCTCCATCGGCTAGGGTAGTAAAGGGAGAACTACTGCGATTGTGCCCTGGCTTTGACCAGACGAGCACCTTAGTAGAGAAAGCCGAAAACTGACTGTCATGATGTGGTGAGAGCCGGTCAGCTACTTGAGGGTTACAAACCGTTGGAGATTTTCTCCGCGTTACGCGAGAGATCGGCACTTCCCGATCAGATGCTGACAGTACTCCGGCTTAAACCAGGGGCTGCGCCCATGCTTTATTATAAAACTCCTATGGCTAAGTGAGGGCGTTAAAGCCATAAAGTCTGATTGCCTTGTTCATTACGCTAAACAACTCCTTCAAGGACCATGTAATTGGATCAAGATTGTTTAGATTCCATCCCGAACACCTCTGTACTATCTATGTGAGGGCAGAAGCCGACGACTGACCAACCCTCAGATTACACACCACACGGCCTTACAGGAGGAAACAATTCAAAGCATAATAAAATTACTTTACAAAAACTGCCTTTGTTCCCATAATACAAGACAAAGGCAACATGAATACATTTATTAAAATACAATGTCCTGCGAACATTGCGCCGCTACAAGTCGAGACCCTTCTACGACATCCTCAAAATATCGCTCGGGTCTGTGGTGCTCCTTGCCCTCCGGCAGCCCGCTGGCGACTTCAACAACGTTCATCTTCGCCCACCACATCTTGCAGCGAGCGAAGGCCATACGGGCACCTTCAATACAGACGGAGCACTTGATAACATCCAGCCGAGGACATGCGTTCACCATCCGCCTCACGAGTCCGAAGTAGCTGCTAGGCATAGCTTCGACTGGCCACAGCTGGATTATCAAATCCTTAATGGCTAGTTCAGCCACCCTATGCAGCTCCACCACTTGTTTCAGCTGATCGGTGAAGGACACGGGATGCTCTATTGCCGAATACTGCGACCAGAAGAGCCTCTCCGAAGAAGCCGCTCCTTCGGCTCGATAGAACTCCGCGGCGTCTGATACACTACATGGCAAATCCACAAAAGCCCCTGGGGAACTCCGAACCCGGGTTAGTAAAAGGTACTACTTCTCCGCATACTTGCGTTGCATCTTAAATTCCTTACCCGTCGTGATCTTCTTGGCCTCTTGGATCTCCTGGAGGGCGGCTTAGGCCTCATTCCATGCGGTCTCCACGCTCTGATGAGCCTTGGCAAGTTCGGTCCCTCGAATCGATGCATCATGCAACAAGGCCTCACATTTTTTCACCGCATCCTAGAGATCCTGGTGGACTTCTTTAACATGGGCCTTTAGCTTCTTACAGGCGGCTTGCTGCTGGATAGCCTGCTCCTCGGCCTCGCCCAGGGCCTCGACCTCGGTCGCGGCTTCTGCACATATCACAATACCACTATCAATATACAACGCTTATCCTTTCCCAAACATATAGCAAGTTGTTCCTCACATTGCTTCTCCTAGAGCCGAACCTTAACCTCACCGAGCTCGTTCTCGGTCCGCTCCAGCCTCCGCTTCAGGTCAGAGACCTAGGCAGTATGCGAGGTCGCGGCCAACAGGGACGCCTGCTTATCGATACACATTCAGTCAGCCTCTTATAATTAAGGATTGATCCCCTGTCCGGTTCTCCTCGCCGAACACTGGACATCGTCTCAGGGGCTACGGACTATATGGTTTTTTTGTCTTTCTTACCTCGAAACCTGTTAACAGGCTGCTGCAGGCTTCATTCAGTCCGCTCTTGCCTGACTGAACCTTCTCGATCACCGCACCCATAAGGATACAGTGCTCGTCCACGACGGAGGCGCTTCGTAGCGCCCCCATCAGGTCATCTGGCGCTCCTAGATAGACAGGAGCCACCGGTGGAGGCGACGCACCCCCTCCTTCAAAGGGGGCTGCTCGCCCGACTTCGGAGCCATATGGGTCTCTAGAATCGTATTCGGGTGAGGGCTGAACTGGATACGGCCCTCTTTGCCGGTCTCCATGGGGATTGGCTCCCCCACGTGTCCGGCAGTGGAGGTCCCGCCTTTTGGCGCCTCCCGGACAACGTCCTGGGCTCCTCCCTTCAGAGCGGTCCTCCGGGATAACACTTCGGTGTCGTCCCTGGCCCCGGGGGAGTTAGCAGGCGGTGGTGACATGCTCGCCATCTCTAACAGAGCCAACGAACCTCCAGATGAGGATCGTTGGATAAGGTCACGGGCTGGACTGCAATAGTGTGGATTAACCATGTTAGAATAATAAAAAGAAAAGGCTGGATGTGCGCATAAATAAGCCATGCCACTTACGATGCGGCCTGGGGCCTAGTACGGGGGCGACGTTCCGGACTAGTGTCAATGTCCCACGCGGTGTTGACTGCTGGGGCGCCGTTCCTCCTTTTTGGGCGCTTTCGCCTCCAGATGTGCCGAGGCCACCCTCTTCTTCTCCTCGGGAGGAGGGTTGTTTTCCTCCTCCCCCTCCTCTTCCTCGTCATTGTCCTCAGGGACAGAGGAATGGGCCTCGTCGTCTTCGAACGTCGCGTCTGAAGTGCCCCTGCAACGGGGGCCACTCTTGGCCCCCTTGGCCTTCTTCTCTGGCACTGTATATGGCGCCGGCACTAGCATCTTCGCCAGGCGCAGGATGACTAGTTCTTTGGGCAACGGAGCCGCACACTGGATCCGCTTCGCCCTCTCCACCCAGTCTTGAGGAAGAAATACTAAGATCTCAAACATCATCCTCGAAACATTTAAGTTGGGAATACGTTAAAAGTAACATACCTCGCTGGCAGGGTGTTTACTATTGTGACCACGGTCTGAGTCCATGGCCGGTGGCTTCTCGTTGCCCTTAAAGAGAACTTCCAGGCCCCTTCATGAGAAGTCTCGAAGAGCCTTTTCACGGTTTGGTGCTTCTTCGAATTGAACTCCCATAAAGGCCCGCTTCGGCCCTGGCACGGAAGAATCCGGCGGACTAGCATCACCTGGATAAGATCAACAAGCTTGACGTCCTTGGTCATCATGCTTTGAAAGCGCGTCTGCAGCGCTATCAGCTCGTCAGGTGAACACCAGTCCAGACTCTTCTCGACCCAGGAGGTGAGTCGCATGGGAGCATTGGAGCGGAATTCGGCAGCTGCGGCCCAGGTGGTGCCGCGAGGTTCTGTGATGTAGAACCACTGCTTCTGCCATTCCTTTACTGTCTCCACAAAGGTGCCTTTGGGCCAGGAGACGTTGGATAGCTTGCTCACCATGGCCCCGCCGCACTCCGCGTGCTCGCCATCCACCACTGTCGGCTTCACGTTGAAGACTTTGAGCCACAACCCGAAGTGGGGATGGATGCGGAGGAAGGCCTCGCACACGACGATAAACGCTGACATATTGAGGAAGGAATTCAGGGATAGATCATGGAAATCTATCCCGTAATAGTACATCAACCCGCGGACGAAAGGGTGGAGTGGAAACCCTAGCCCGCAGAAGAAATGGGGAATGAATACTACCCTCTATGTGGGCTCCGGCGTGGGGACGACTTGTCCCTCGGCTGGCAGACGATGGGCGATCTCCTTTGCCAAATATCCGGCCGCCCGGAGCTTAGTAATGTCCTCCTCCTTGACGGAGGAGACCATCCACTTGCCCTGACCACCAGATCCGCACATGGTTGCTTGAGTGGAAAGGAGATGAGAACTTGGGTGCTGGAGCCTGAGATCGGAAAGGCAGAGACAGAGAGAGAGAGCGCGCGTGAGGAGAGGAAGAGGGAATCATTATCCCCTTATAAAGGCAGTAAATATTAAACGCCTCCTCACTCGCCTTAGGATTCGCCTATTCCCTAGGGCTGTATAAACGGCACGGTTGAATTACCCATGCTCGCATTGATGAGAATCCCGCAATAAGAGGACACAATATCTGTTTCGACAAGATGTGCCAATAGCAACCGCGTCTCGAAGCGTGGAATGGTAGAAGAAAAACGGTTCGAAATTATAACCAGACATACGTGATATCGTGTTGGAAAAAAGCTGTCGACATATTAGATTCGTGCAAATATTATATTCTCTCTGTAGTTGTGTATGGTGTGTGTAACATGTCAGGATACGATCATTGCATCCGAAGACTATCTTGGAGTTCGAAGAAAGGGGAACTGATGCGGAGCATCCCAAGGCCATCCCCATGGACCCAACTACATCTCCTACGACACCTCTTGGACCCATGACACAAGCACGTGCAAGAGCCCTTGAAACCGAGGTGGCATCTCTCCTCTCACATTTCCACTTTGATGCACATGAGACATGGCTACTACCTCATACGGATACTTTGTGCATTCTCAGGTATCACGGAGAAGCTAAGGAGCAAGGCGAAGAGGAAGAGGAAGATGGACGTGAAGACGGAGACGAAGAAGAAGAGAAGAACAAAGTCTCCAGGCTCCGGACAACCGACGAACCCCGGACGTCCGACGACCTCCAGGCTCCGGACGACCGACACTGACACACCCAAGCCAAAACAGATAGATGAACGACGCCACCCGGACGACCGACGACCCTCGGACGACCGACCCCGACCGGACGTCCGACCAAAGACTACCCGAGAAGAATCTACGGACGTCCGACAGGCACCGGACGTCTAGACCCTCGCGAGCCTCCGGACGACCGATGACCTCCGGACGTCCGACGCCTGTGCGCTGTTTCGTGTTGGGTCGCAGCCCATGTACCCCTTCGCCCCCCTCTTTTGCACTAAGATTATATATACTCCACCCCGTACAACTTTCTAGGGTTAGCGTTGGTTTAGCTCATTTTGAGAGATAGAGCTTCGCTCATACACATCGGATCTACTCCTCGTGAGAGACCGCGGCCTCTTCAGAGAAGATCCCTTTGGATTCAAGACCTCCTTACGGAGAAGAACATCAAGACCTCCTCACAGAGAAGACCGTTACCCTTGTATTGTCCTTGGTTGATTGTGTACCGGTTGAACCCTATGTATTCGAGGATCTAGCACATGTGTAACTTGTTCTTATTGGCTTAGTGTTTCTCTTGTGTTTCCCTCGTGTATTCCCTCATTTTCCTCCTCGTGTTCTTCATGTTCTTCGCGGGATCCGCTCCTATCATGAAAGATCGGCCCCAAGGGTTCCTACCCTACATCATCTTGGTATCAGAGTGATGAGGACATCAATACCATTGTTACACCCACAGCCCCTACTGTTACATATACTGGACCAATTACTAGAGCTCGCGCATGCCAATTAAATTACCAAGTACTTTCGTTTCTTGGTAATGATTCTAATGTTCATGAGATTATGATGCTGCCTAAATTGGATACATTTGTTTTGCTTACAAATGAAGGGCCTAGCTTGGAGAAGGATGAACATTGGAGCAAGAACACGCATGGAGTTGATGGCATGCGCAAGGGGATCAAGAACGGAGTTACAAGTGATGATTTCAGGACTTTGAAGCCACCATAAGGAGTGCATGAAGCCTTGGACAAAATATACAAGATGCCACTTCATAATATTCGCCCATACGCTATTCTAGGTGCTCCGTCACCTTATTAATGGGCCAGGCCCATGTAATTTCGAAATACTTAAGTATAGGCTATTTTTAGAGTCCGTATGTATACAACCCTTAGGGCATCGTTTAGACCTTATTAATGGGCCAGGCCCATGTAATTTCGAAATACTTAAGTATAGGCTATTTTTAGAGTCCGTATGTGTGGGGAAACAAGAGTTAGGGTTGGTTTCGGACCCCACCCTCAAGGGCCACGAAATTCCCCCCTCTTCCTCCATATATACAGCCCTTAGGGCGTTGTTTAGACTTTGGGTTTTGTTTAGATTAAAAGTTCGCCATAGCTGCAACTTCGCGTACTTCATTTGTGTCTAACGACCAGACCAAGACGTCACAGAACCCCACCTTGATCAATAAAGCTTTCATCTTATATTCGCAATATCCAGATTGCAATCTCAGTTTCTTGCTTGTTCTTCGTTTGCTCGCAGAAACAGACCCTCGTGGTCAGGTTGATCGTGCTCCGGCGTGGTCAATAACCCTCGGAAGTTGGTTTAGCGATTGCTAAGGCGCGACGTCTCGCACGTTCGTAGTCGGATCGTCAAAGTCGACTCCCAGAGAAAACGATAGCCACCATCTCATCGAAACATCGGGACACCTTAGCCTCTATCATCGTGATCATTCCTTAGCCGTGTGCGGTGCCCCTTTCCACCATATTCCACCTCAGTCATATCGTAGCGGTGCTTAGGCGAAGCCTTGCGTCGGTAGAACATCATCACCGTCATGATGCCGTCATGCTGACGAAACTCTCCCTCAATGTTTTGCTGGATCGGAGCTCGAGGGACGTCACCGAGTTGAACATGTGCAGAACTCGGAGGTGCCGTACGTTTGGTACTTGGTTCGGTCGGATCGGGAAGACGTACGACTACTTCCTCTACGTTGTGTCAACGCTTCCGTTGCCGGTCTACAAGGGTACGTAGACAACACTCTCCCCTCTCGTTGCTATGCATCACCATGATCTTGCGTGTGCGTAGGAAATTTTTTGAAATTACTACATTCCCCAACATGTATGCTATGGGAAGTATGAACACTAATGTGCACAAGTCTCGTTGCCGGCAATAATCAATGGCTAGTCTCGATGGGTAAGCAACGCAAAGGAGTAAGGCTATGATGGTTATCAATGTAATGGCAAGAGTGATAAATCCAATACCAAGATGAGGTTACCGGTCTTGCTTCTGGTATGGTGTCAAAATGGTGGCACGAATACCAAGGTGTAGTCGAGGTGGTCGTAGTTGATGACGCGTGCGTGGCGAAGATGAGCGGCGGTGATGTTGATGTTGAACCGTACCTAGATAGCCGAAACACAAAAGGATACGAAATGCAACTCAAATTCTCAAAGCTCTAAGTGGCAACACGTGTCGAAGAGCGAAACAGTCCAAATGGTGGTGGTATGCGGAAGTGGTGATGGTGTATCATCGGTGGTGGGAGTGCGTATGCGGAAATGTGGGGCGGTGGTGGTGACTATACTGGAAAAATTCAGTTTCGTCAGGGTCGGTCGGACGTCCAGGCTGGGCCAGTCGTCCGGTCGTCGGACGTCCGGGCTGGGTCGGACGTCCGGTGCCTGGGCGAAAATCGGGCACGGGAAGAACAACTAGGGTTCAAGGTGTAGATGGCGAAAATGGTCAAATCCGGAGGATTTTGTGGATGGAAAGGGTGGGGAAAGGGGTGAAAAGCTAGACCCACTCAAAACGAAGCAAATCCACGGATCCAAACCAACAAAATCTCAACATACTAACAAATCATAAAAAATTGGGACTATTTTTTCAAATTAGGACGAAAAATAACAAAAACAAGGCTAGAAACACAACGGGGAGGCTCCGAAATCGTGATCAACGTGGCTCTGTGATAGAGGCTAAGGTGTCCCAATGTTTTGATGAGATGGTGGCTATCGTTTTTTGTGGGAGTCGACCTTGACGATCCGACTACGAACGTGCGAGACGTCGCGCCTTAGCAATCGCTAAACCATCTTCCGAGGGTTATTGACCACGCCGGAGCACAATCAACCTGACCATGAGGGTCTGTTTCCTGCGAGCAAACGAAGAACAAGCAAGAAACTGAGATTGCAATCGGAATATTGCGAATATAAGATGAAAGCTTTATTGATCAAGGTGGGGTTCTGTGACGTCTTGGTCTGGTCGTTGGACACAAACGAAGTACGCGAAGTTGCAGCTATGGCGAACTTTTAATCTAAACAAAACCCAAAGTCTAAACGATGCCCTAAGGGCTGTATATATTGAGGAAGAGGGGGGAATTTCGTGGCCCTTGAGGGTGGGGTCCGAAACCAACCCTAACTCTTGTTTAGACGATGCCCTAAAGGCTGTATACATACGGACTCTAAAAATAGCCTATACTTAAGTATTTCGAAATTACATGGGCCTGGCCCATTAATAAGGTGACGCAGCACCTAGAATAGCCTATGGACGAATATTATGAAGTGGCATCTTGTATATTTCGTCCAAGGCTTCATGCACTCCTTATGGCGGCTTTAAAGTCCTGAAATCATCACTTGTAACTCCGTTCTTGATCCCCTTGCGCGTGCCATCAACTCCATGTGTGTTCTTGCTCCAATGTTCATCCTTCTCCAAGCTAGGCCCTTCATTTGTAAGCAAAACAAATGTATCCAATTTAGGCAGCATCATAATCTCATGAACATTAGAATCATTACCAAGAAACGAAAGTACCTGGTAATTTAATTGGCGTGCGCGAGCTCTAGTAATTGGTCCAGTATATGTAACAGTAGGGGCTGTGGGTGTAACAATGGTATTGATGTCCTCATCATCCTCCCCTTCTTGAAATGAAGTCGTCCTCGACGGAAGCGCATCTTCCCCACCCAAATATGGCTTCAAATCTGCAATGTTAAAAGTGGGACTAACCCCAAAATCTACAGGTAGCTCAAGTTTATATGCATTATCATTTATTTTCTCTAACACCTTAAAAGGACCATCAACACGTGGCATTAGCTTTGATTTGCGCAGATTAGGAAATCTATATTTACGCAAATATAACCAAACAAGATCTCCAGGCGCAAACACAACATGTTTTCTACCCTTATCTCCAGCAAGTTTATATTTAGCATTCATACGCTCAATGTTTTCCTTAGTTAACTCATGCATTTTTAAAATCAATTCAGAACGTTCTTTAGCATCAAAATTAACCTTCTCTGAAGATGGAAGAGGCAACAAATCAATAGGTGCACGAGGTAGGAAACCATACACAATTTCAAAAGGGCACATCTTAGTAGTAGAATGCAATGAACAATTATAAGCAAATTCAATTTGAGGCAAGCATTCTTCCCACATTTTCTTGTTATTCTTCAAAACAGCCCTAAGCATAGTAGACAATGTTCTATTGACTACTTCAGTTTGTCCATCAGTTTGGGGGTGACAAGTAGTACTAAAAAGCAGCTTAGTCCCCAACTTAGCCCATAAACATCTCCAAAAGTGGCTAAGAAATTTAGTATCACAATATGAAACAATAGTATTTGGCACACCATGTAAGCGAATAATTTCATGAAAGAACAAATCAACAACATTAACAGCATCATCGCTTTTATGACATGGTACAAAGTGTGCCATTTTCGAGAACCTATCCACGACAACAAATATGCTATCCCTCCCCTTCTTTGTTCGAGGTAAACCTAAAACAAAGTCCATAGATGTATCCTCCTAAGGAACACTATATATAAACCATGAGGATTGAGTCGTGACTTAGCTCTTTGACATGTAGTGCAGCGAGCAACAAAATGCTCAACATCCCGTCTCATCTTTGGCCAAAAGAAATGTGTAGCAAGTATATCCTCCGTCTTCTTGACGCCAAAGTGTCCCATTAATCCTCCTCCATGCGCCTCTTGCAACAACAAAAGACGAACGGAGCTAGCTGGAATGCATAACTTGTTAGCACAAAACACAAATCCATCGTTAAGAACGAACTTGTTCCAAGTTCTCCCTTCCTTACAATTCTGCAATACATCTTTAAATTCAGCATCATGAACATATTGATCTTTGATGGTCTCCAAACCAAATATTTTAAAGTCAAGTTGTGAAAGCATAGTATAACGACGAGACAAGGCATCAGCAATAACATTTTATTTACCCTTCTTGTGTTTTATGACATAAGGGAAAGTCTCAATGAATTCAACCCATTTAGCATGTCTACGGTTCAGTTTTGGTTGACTTTTAATGTGTTTCAAAGATTCATGATCAGAATGTATAACAAATTCCTTGGGCCATAAATAATGTTGCCATGTTTCTAAGGTCCGAACAAGAGCATATAATTCTTTATCATAAGTAGAATAGTTCAGACTAGGCCCACTCAATTTTTCAGAAAAGTATGCAACAAGTTTTCCATCTTGTAATAACACACCTCCTAATCCAATTCCACTAGCATCACATTCAAGCTCAAAAGTCTTATTGAAATTAGGAAGTTGGAGTAAAGGACCATGTGTTAACTTATCTTTCAATACCGTGAAGGCTTCTTCCTGTGCGGTACCCCAAACAAAAGGCACATCCTTCTTTGTAAGCTCGTTGAGAGGTGCAGCAATGGTGCTGAAATCTCTCACAAAACGCCTATAGAAACCAGCGAGGCCAAGGAAACTCCTCACTTGTGTGACCGTTTTGGGATGCGGC
Organism: Triticum aestivum; assembly: GCF_018294505.1. Classification (NCBI taxonomy): domain Eukaryota; kingdom Viridiplantae; phylum Streptophyta; class Magnoliopsida; order Poales; family Poaceae; genus Triticum; species Triticum aestivum. The sequence goes on along the minus strand of NC_057803.1, from coordinate 326,104,763 downwards.
CAACTCTCGATAGCTTCAATCTTGGCTTTATCAACTTCAATTCCCTGTGGAGTAACAACATAGCCAAGAAAAGATACTCGGTCGGTGCAAAAGGTGCACTTTCCAAGGTTTCCAAACAAACGTGCATCACGTAGAGCAATAAAAAAAGCACGTAAATGTTCCAAATGTTCCTCCAAAGATTTGCTATAAATCAATATGTGATCAAAGTAAACTACCACAAATCGTCCAATGAAAGCATGTAAAACTTCGTTCATTAACCTCATGAAAGTAATAGGTGCATTAGTTAACCCAAAAGGCATGACTAACCACTCATATAATCCAAACTTAGTTTTAAATGCTGTTTTCCATTCATCACCCAATTTCATACGAATTTGATGGTATCCACTACGCAAATCAACTTTGGAGAATATTGTTGAGCCACTCAATTCATCAAGCATATCATCTAGCCTAGGAATAGGATGACGATAACGAATAGTAATATTATTAATGCCTCTACAATCAACGCACATACGCGACGTACCATCCTTTTTCGGCACTAAAATGATAGGAACAACACAAGGACTAAGGGATTCGCGTATATAACCTTTGTCGAGCAGTTCTTGTACTTGACGCATAATCTCCTTCATCTCCTCTGGATTGGTACGGTATGGTGCACGGTTGGGTAGCGAAGCACCGGGAATTAAGTCAATTTGATGCTCAATCCCTCGAATAGGTGGTAATCCCCGTGGCACGTCTTGTGGAAAGACGTCAGCGAACTCCTACAAAATGTTAGTGACAGCAGGGGGCAAATAGGAAGGCATGTCCTCGAATGAAAATAATGCCTCTTTGCACACAAAAGCATAGCAAACAGATTTGCTGAAATCTAGCTCATCAATATCAGATTTGGTGGCAAGTAAACATGCACTTTTCAATTTAATTTCAGAAACAACAGTAGATGGTTTATTATTAGGCTTCATTTGGTGCTCAAATTCTTTTGCCACAATCAGATTTTCACTCTTATTTGTCTCCTGTTTTGCTTTATCAGCTCTATTAATATCATCTTTCAAAATGGAATCAGGAGTCATAGGAAGCAAAGTAATATTTTTATCGTTATGAACAAGAGTATACTGATTGTTTCTACCATGGTGTACAGAATTTTTATCAAATTGCCATGGTATACCAAGTAATAAGGAACATGCTTGCATAGGTACCACATCACAATCAACATAATCAACATATGTAGAGATACTAAAATGCACACGAACAGTACGTGTTACCTTAACCTTGCCGCTGTTGTTGAACCATTGGATGTAGTAAGGATGTGGATGTGGTCTTGTGGTGAGAGATAGCTTCTCCACCATCTCCATGCTAGCCAAGTTATTGCAGCTCCCTCCATCTATGATCACGCGAACAGAACGTTCCTTCACAACTCCCTTTGTATGGAACAAATTATGCCTCTGATTTTGCTCAGCTTGTGTAACCTGCACACTCAAAACACGTTGATCAACTAAACATTCATACCTGCCAGCATCTTCAGGAGCCATGTATTGCGTCTCATGATCAAAATCGTCTCCACCGTGTTCTTCACGTGTAATAAGAGCCAAAGTCTCCTCATCATAGTCACTAGCGGACTCATACCCACCATCCTTAGTAACAATCATCACATGCTTAGATGGGCATTCTCTCGCATAATGACTTCCACCCTTGCAACGTCGACAAATAATATCATGTTTTTGCCCTATTGATGCCATGGATGAAGAAGAGCTCTTTGCAGGCCCAGAAGGTGTGCTGTTGGCAGATAGTGGTGATTGTGCCTGCTTTATTGTATCACGGTTGGAGGTGGCAGCCGACGGAGGCGCCGGTGTAGCAGAACGTGTGGAAGTAGATGATGCACGTGGTGTCCATGATGAAGGTCGACCTGCAGAAAAGTTAGTCCGCACCAATGCCCGTCGATCCTGCACTTCACGTTCAGCTTTACAAGCAAGATGGAATAAACGAGTGATATTAGTATTGATAGAGGCGGAGGTGTCCCGTCTTTCGATGAGATGGTGGATTTCGCTTTGGTGGAAGTCGACTTTGACGATCCGACTACGAACGTGCGAGGACGTCGCGCCTTAGCAATCGCTAAACCAACTCCGAGAGGTTATTGACCACGCCGGAGCACGATCAACCTGACCACGAGGGTCTGTTTCCTGCGAGCAAACGAAGAACAAGCAAGAAACTAAGATTGCAATCTGGATATTGCGAATATAAGATGAAAGCTTTATTGATCAAGGTGGGGTTCTGTGACGCCTTTGTCTGGTCGTTGAACACAAACGAAGTACGCGAAGTTGCAGCTATGGCGAACTTTTAATCTAAACAAAACCCCAGGAAAAGCTACTAGATGGATCTACTTATATAGGAGCAAGGGGTGGCGGCCAAGGAGGTGGGAGGACGTCCCAAGGCAGCCTAAAACTAAATCTAGGTCGTACAAGGCCAATGGGCCCAAGTGGAGGTGATGTAACACCTTTCGACTTGTAGTTTGACTCGGATTCTGCTGCAGCATCAGATTGTTTCGTCCACAACTCAACGCTCCGGACGAATTTGAAGGTGATTCCAATTGGGTTGGAAAGTGCACGAAATCTAGTTTCCAACAAACAAAGAATCACCCAATTCGGAGTCCGTATGAAAAACTTGTGTGCGTTTTGAGTCAGGTATGTCTGTGCAGTCCGAATCTGAATCCAGAACGTGAGAGACTTGGACTCTATCTTCTCTTGGGCCAAAAGTGACGTGAGAGAACTTTTTGGACAGCAAATAAACATCTCTTTCTTCCTTATCTTCATATGTGGATTGTACAAATGTCCCATACACCTGCAATTAGACAAAACACAAAAGTGTGTGAAGTATTTTTGTTCTGGATAACATAAATAGATTATTGAATAGTTTGCACTAGAAATCACCTGACAAATATGCATATATGCAATATTTTTGGTCATATCCAAGGTAGTCATGTCCTCATCATCCTCCCCTTCTTGAAAATAAAGCCGTCCTCGGCGTTGCTTAATCTGAAATGTGGCTAACAAAAGAGACAAGGTGTACATGTTGTATATGTATATGTCATCCATTTTTACTTCCCTTGATTTTTGCATGTATGACACATGAATAGATGAGTAACTTGCATAGTTCATAAAATCTAAAGCCAAAAAATTAGCACAAGAAGTAGAAGGCATGAAAATATTGCAACTCAGTTTGCACATATAAGTGAAGCTCTTATTCATTTCAAAAGATTGACAATGTTCATCATTAAACCATCCCAACATTGGTGAATAAACCTTACTTGCATCAAATTTACATGCTACAACATGCTTAAATAAGCAAACATGCAATAAGTCATTCAACACAGAATCATCACCAAGATTAGAGGTCATATCAAAATGATTAAACATTGGTTCTTTTGCATCAATAGTTAATTCAATGGGTGCACTCAAAATTGTTGGCATTTCAGTTGTTTGATCACATGGCAAAGTCAAATTATCAACGTAGTCCTCTAAAATAGGTGGTGTGATCAAAGTAGTGGGTAGCTCATCAGATGGTGCATTCAAATTGACAAGGCATTCATCATTCTCATGTAGAGATGGAAGATCAGTACCTTTGTCATTACCTCTTATGATCAACTCAGATGATGTAGCCACTCTCGGGGGCGATGTGTCACATGGTGGAGGTGATGTAGTCCTGACAACAACGGATGTGGTTGTCATAGTATGCCTAGTAGTTGAAGGAACAATCATATCAACTCTTGGAATGTGCATCGTGCGCTTGTTCTCCTCGTGGCCAACACGTCGTTTTATTTCCTGTTCAGCTTTGCAAGCAAGATGAAACAAATGGTCCATGGGATAACACTCTTCATGAATTAGTATCTCTTGAATATCACGGTTTAATCCTCCCCAAAATCTATCCATAAAATCATCTTCACTTTCTTCTAAAGAGGAATGCAACAAGGTAGTTTGTAAATCATCATAATATTTTGTTACAGTTTCACTACCTTGTTTTAAGTGTTGCAACTTCTTAATCATGTCACGAGTATAATAAGCAGGGACGAAAGTATGTCGCATGGCAAGTTTCAAATCATCCCAAGTAGTAGGTATATAATCAGGGTGTAACCGACAATATTCACTCCACCAAACCAAAGCATAACCAGTGAAAGAACCAACCGCAACCTTAACCTTTTTATGTTCATCGAAATTATGGGAAGCAAATATATTTTTTATGTCGAACTCCCATTCAATATATAAAGCAGGTTTAAAACGGCCATTAAATGGTGGTATAGATACATTAACCTGATCATGTGCATTTGGATGTTTGTGCACCTCTCGTGACGGTTGTGGTATTTGCAAAGGTGGTGGCACGTCTCCCGCGATCGACAAAGCCCATGAATTAACTCTGGATCCTGTCATGATTAGTAGAACAAGAAACAAAACCCAAAAATAATGTTCCTATAACTACTAGGATGTGGTGGTAAAACGCTCATAGTAAAGCAAATATCAATGTCTTACAAGTTCTTACCATGCAGCAGGCGGTGATCGGTAACCAGCGGTGTCAAGTAACTCCGAATATTGAGTAAAGCGATTGCCAGGGGAGCGTACGTATACACGGTGTAGAAATATGTGGAGCTGGGTTGGCTATATATGGTAGCAAAAGATTAGCAATAATCAATTCAAAGATGCAATGTTGAATAAACGCTCAACGACGATACTGTGCTGGTCCTAGGCTAGACCGGACTAGAGACGCGAGCCTAGAACACTAATGAGGTCACGGCGTAGCACAACTAGCATCAATGAAGGATACTAAGTAGCTCTTGACAGCAAGATATAAGTGAAGATCACAACGGCAGTGAAGATAATGATGAAAAACAACTGCCAAGCAGGATATACAACAACTCTCTCTCCAACTTTCCTCTTGAAAAGTTTGAGACAATTTTCTGATAAATTCTTTCAAAGAATGATACTAACTCAAGCTTTCCAATGCAAAAAGAATCACTCAATTCCGAGTTAATATGAGGAGTCAAAGAATTCTAAAACTGGCCTGAAAAATTGGAATAAGCTGTGTTCACGAACTTCGGAGGGCAAAAAGACCTATTTAGAAGCCGATTTTGAGGTGTCAAATATTGAACTAGCTTCTGCAACTATTTAAAAGAGGCTCGTCGCTAGCTTCAATTTGAGTACTCACGGAGCCAAAACGGACTTCGTATGAGGAAGATACACCTGTTTTACTGAACAGTGCGCAAAACAGATTCCAATCTGAATTCAGGTACGAGATTGATTCTAGATAGATTCAATTTTTTTTCTTCTCTCTTTTTTTTCTCACGCTTTTTTTCTTCTCTCTCTTTTTCTTCTTTTTTCTTTTTTTTCTTTTTTTTCTCTATCTTCTTTTTTTTTTCTTTCCAAGACAAACTAGATAAGATGCAGATTGGATCAGGCGAAGATGTGAATGACCTCAACTATGATTATGACAATGAACAGTGCGTAGCATGTGGTGGAAATTAATAGATGGGATGGTGGACAGCGGAAGGGATAATGATGCAGCGGCGGCATGACTAATGTGAACAGAACTCGAAACTCTAAAGGAAATAGACGCTAAGACCAGCAACTGACACGACGATGCAACCGATAATTCAACTATGCAAGCAATGAATAGAAAATTGCAAAGGCTCAGACTGGCTTGGATAAAGGATGAACAGATCTAACTTTTTTTGTGTGGCTTTTTCTTGGACAATAGGTAAGAAAATAAATCTAATCTAGGAAAACTGGAAATTCTCACCGAGCAACCTGAAAACTGATACCACTTGATAGAGGCGGAGGTGTCCCGTCTTTCGATGAGATGGTGGATTTCGCTTTGGTGGAAGTCGACTTTGACGATCCGACTACGAACGTGCGAGGACGTCGCGCCTTAGCAATCGCTAAACCAACTCCGAGAGGTTATTGACCACGCCGGAGCACGATCAACCTGACCACGAGGGTCTGTTTCCTGCGAGCAAACGAAGAACAAGCAAGAAACTAAGATTGCAATCTGGATATTGCGAATATAAGATGAAAGCTTTATTGATCAAGGTGGGGTTCTGTGACGCCTTTGTCTGGTCGTTGAACACAAACGAAGTACGCGAAGTTGCAGCTATGGCGAACTTTTAATCTAAACAAAACCCCAGGAAAAGCTACTAGATGGATCTACTTATATAGGAGCAAGGGGTGGCGGCCAAGGAGGTGGGAGGACGTCCCAAGGCAGCCTAAAACTAAATCTAGGTCGTACAAGGCCAATGGGCCCAAGTGGAGGTGATGTAACACCTTTGGACTTGTAGTTTGACTCGGATTCTGCTGCAGCATCAGATTGTTTCGTCCACAACTCAACGCTCCGGACGAATTTGAAGGTGATTCCAATTGGGTTGGAAAGTGCACGAAATCTAGTTTCCAACAAAAAAAGAATCACCCAATTCGGAGTCCGTATGAAAAACTTGTGTGCGTTTTGAGTCAGGTATGTCTGTGCAGTCCGAATCTGAATCCAGAACGTGAGAGACTTGGACTCTATCTTCTCTTGGGCCAAAAGTGACGTGAGAGAACTTTTTGGACAGCAAATAAACATCTCTTTCTTCCTTATCTTCATATGTGGATTGTACAAATGTCCCATACACCTGCAATTAGACAAAACACAAAAGTGTGTGAAGTATTTTTGTTCTGGATAACATAAATAGATTATTGAATAGTTTGCACTAGAAATCACCTGACAAATATGCATATATGCAATATTTTTGGTCATATCCAAGGTAGTCATGTCCTCATCAAGTATACTCCTTATACTCTAGAATCGTCTGAATATCTCTATTTAATCCACCCATAAAACGTGCAAGCATAGCTTCATTCTCCTCAACAATACCACATCTAATCATGCCAGTTTGTAATTCCTGATAATATTCTTCTACAGAATTTTTTCCCTGTCTTAAGCGCTGCAATTTTTGAAGTAATTCACGTTGATAATATGGTGGAACCCAACGAGTACGCATAGCAGTTTTCAAAGCAGCCCAAGTAGCCGGAATAGGATATAATCTACAATGCTCAGACCACCAAACACATGCAAAACTAGTGAATGCACAAACAACAGCAGGAACACGTCTCTCCTCGGGATATTGTAAACATGTAAATCGTTGTTCAGTTTCTAACTCCCAAGTAAGATATATATCAGAAACATATCTACCCTCAAATGGTGGAATATTCAATTTTAGTTTAGGGAGATGGTCATGATCTCGTACCTGAGGGTGAGCCCTACCATTGCCATTATTTGCATGTGGACGACCTGGTGGTTGCTGTGCTGGTGGTGGCACGTAGTTCTGATTTTGATCAACCTCATCCTCATAATCTCCCACATAATCATCCTCCTCCACATCAGCAGTAGGAGCCACAGAAGTATCAACAGCAGCACCAGCAGTTTGGCCCGACTGAAGAGGGACACGGCTCGCTCGGCGGAGGGCTGTTTCCCGACGTGGAGGTAGTCGGTGTTGTTGCTGTTGTTGCAGAGGTGCGGCAGGAGCAGCCGGTGGTGGTGGTGGAAAACGCGAAAGCAATTCAGCAAACTTGTTATCGAGCTTTGTTTCAAACGTCTTCTCCATGCCATCTATCTTCTCCATGGCCTCTTCAAATCTGTTTATCACATCTTGCACCTGTATACTCATCATTTGCTGAAACATATCATGAAGCTCCTTGTTCGTCAAGTTCTCCCAGTCAGTCTCGTCGGATTGTGATCCTGGCATGGTTAGCAGCAATAGAAACACACAAGAATATGATCCTACAGACTACTAACAAGTGGTGGTGGTGGCGGGTGTCACAAATCCGTCAAGCAAATCTCAAATTCTTACCAGTTCTTACCCAGCAGCAGGCGGTGATCGGCAACCATTATAGTCAAAACTCTCAAAAGCTTGGATAGAGCGATTGCCAGGGAGAGTCAAACGCACGACGTAGATGTATGTGGAGCTGGGAAGGCTAATAGTATGGTAGCAAAAAGGGTCAGCAAAAATCAATTCAGAGATGCAAAGTTGAGTAAACGCTCAACGACGGTACTGTGCTGGTCCTAGGCTAGACCGTGCTAGAGACGCGAGCCTAGAACACTAACAAAATCACGGCGCTGCACATAAATAAGGGAAAAGCACACTCTGGAACTATTTTTTTTCGCTCTTTTTTTTGCGCTCCTTTTTTTTGCGCTCCTATTTTTTTTGCGAAAAATCACTATAATGGCGAGTGTCTCAAAACTCTTCCCTTGTCAAACTGATAGGATTGGCACGAAATTTTTTTTTTCACTTTTTTTCGGAAATCAGGGCAGCGACGACGAAAAAGTGCGACAAAAAATCACTATGATGGCACGTGGCTCAAAAGACTCAGAAAAGCCTAAAAATAGGATAGGAAAAAAAATTTGCCCATGAAAATTTTGGCCTAAAAACTGCCCGGGGGCCTAAAATTCACTATGATGGCGAGTGTCTCAATTTTTTTTCCGAGACCTACGCAGGCAAGGAAACACGAATCGGAATTTAGATTGATCTCAAGAACAAACCTAATATGAGAAGAACTCGGATTGGTGGTGGATTTATGGTTGTGGTATATGGCAGCGGTGGTGGTATATGGTAGCGGTGGTGGTATATGGATACAGATTGGTGGTGGTATATGGATACGGATTGGTGGTGGTATATGGATATGGATTCAGAGCGGTGGCGGATAAGCAAAAGTGGTAGATGGGCGATGATGATGGTGCGGCGGCGGCGTGACAACTTATGACCAGAACTCGAAACTCTAAAAGACTAGACTCTAAGACCAGCAACTTGACACGACGATGCAACCGCAAATTCAACAAAGCAAAAACCCTAAAAAGATTATGCAAAGGCTCAGATTGGTTCGGATATGATGAACTAACCCTAATTTTTTTGTGGCTTTTTCGTGGACTGTAGGTATGAAGAACAGACTCGATCTAATCTATGAAAAACTGTAAAATCTCACCGAGCAACCTGGAAATCTGATACCACTTGATAGAGGCTAAGGTGTCCCGATGTTTCGATGAGATGGTGGCTATCGTTTTCTGTGGGAGTCGACTTTGACGATCCGACTACGAACGTGCGAGACGTCGCGCCTTAGCAATCGCTAAACCAACTTCCGAGGGTTATTGACCACGCCGGAGCACGATCAACCTGACCACGAGGGTCTGTTTCCTGCGAGCAAACGAAGAACAAGCAAGAAACTGAGATTGCAATCTGGATATTGCGAATATAAGATGAAAGCTTTATTGATCAAGGTGGGGTTCTATGACATCTTGGTCTGGTCGTTGGACACAAACGAAGTACGCGAAGTTGCAGCTATGGCGAACTTTTAATCTAAACAAAACCCAAAGTCTAAACGACGCCCTAAGGGCTGTATATATGGAGGAAGAGGGGGGAATTTCGTGGCCCTTGAGGGTGGGGTCCGAAACCAACCCTAACTCTTGTTTCCCCACACATACGGACTCTAAAAATAGCCTATACTTAAGTATTTCGAAATTACATGGGCCTGGCCCATTAATAAGGTGATGCAGCACCTAGAATAGCCTATGGACGAATATTATGAAGTGGCATCTTGTATATTTCGTCCAAGGCTTCATGCACTCCTTATGGCGACTTTAAAGTCCTGAAATCATCACTTGTAACTCCGTTCTTGATCCCCTTGCGCATGCCATCAACTCCATGTGTGTTCTTGCTCCAATGTTCATCCTTCTCCAAGCTAGGCCCTTCATTTGTAAGCAAAACAAATGTATCCAATTTAGGCAGCATCATAATCTCATGAACATTAGAATCATTACCAAGAAACGAAAGTACCTGGTAATTTAATTGGCGTGCGCGAGCTCTAGTAATTGGTCCAGTATATGTAACAGTAGGGGCTGTGGGTGTAACAATGGTCTTGATGTCCTCATCACACGAGGATCAACTTGTGTTTCATGGGGTGCCCCCTTGCCTCATTATATAAAGGAGGGAGAGGGGGAGGTGCGGCCGGCCCTAGGGGTGCGCCTAGAGGAGTCCTACTCCAACCGGGAGTAGGACTCCCCCCTCTTGCCTTGTTGGAAAAGGAAGGAGGAAGGGAGAAAGAGGAAAGGGGGGCACCGCCCCCCTTCCTTGTCCTATTCAGACTAGGGGGGAGGGGGCGCGCGGCCTGCCCTGGCCGGCCCTCCTCTTCTCCCTTATGGCCCATGTAGGCCCAATAACCCCCCGGGGGGTTCCGGTAACCCCCCCCCCCAGTACTCCGGTAAAATCCCTATTTCACCCGGAACGTTTCCGATATCCAAATATAGGCTTCCAATATATCAATCTTTATGTCTTGACCATTTTGAGACTCCTCGTCATGTCCGTGATCACATCCGGGACTCCGAACAACCTTCAGTACATCAAAACACAAAAACCCTAATTACGATCGTCACCGAACTTTAAGCGTGGGGACCCTACGGGTTCGAGAACTATGTAGACATGACCGAGACACGTCTCCGGTCAATAACCAATAGCGGAACCTGGATGTTCATATTGGCTCCTACATATTCTACGTAGATCTTTATCGGTCAGACCGCATAACAACATACATTGTTCCCTTTGTCATCGGTATGTTACTTGCCCGAGATTCGATCGTCGGTATCTCAATACCTAGTTCAATCTTGTTACCGGCAAGTCTCTTTACTCGTTCTGTAATACATCATCCCGCAACTAACTTATTAGTTGCAATGCTTGCAAGGCTTGAGTGATGTGCATTACCGAGAGGGCCCAGAGATACCTCTCCGACAATCGGAGTGACAAATTCTAATCTCGAAATATGCCAACCCAACAAGTACCTTCGGAGACACCTGTAGAGCACCTTTATAATCACCCAGTTACGTTGTGACGTTTGGTAGCACACAAAGTGTTGCTCCGGTAAACGGGAGTTGCATAATCTCATAGTCATAGGAACATGTATAAGTTATGAAGAAAGAAATAGCAACAAACTAAACGATCAAGTGCTTAGCTAATGGAATGGGTCAAGTCAATCACATCATTCTCCTAATGATGTGATCCCGTTAATAAAATGACAACTCATGTCTATGGTTAGGAAACATAACCATCTTTGATCAACGAGCTAGTCAAGTAGAGGCATACTATAGACACTCTGTTTGTCTATGTATTCACACATGTATTTTGTTTCCGGTTAATACAATTCTAGCATGAATAATAAACATTTATCATGATATAAGGAAATAAATAATAACTTTATTATTGCCTCTAGGGCATATTTCCTTCAGTCTCCCACTTGCACTAGAGTCAATAATCTAGATTACACAGTAATGATTCTAACACCCATGGAGCCTTGGTGCTGATCATGTTTTGCTCGTGGAAGAGGCTTAGTCAGCGGGTCTGCAACATTCAGATCCGTATGTATCGTGCAAATTTCTATGTCTCCCACTTGGACTAAATCCCGAATGGAATTGAAGCGTCTCTTGATGTGCTTGGTTCTCTTGTGAAATCTGGATTCCTTCGCCAAGGCAATTACACCAGTATTTTCACAAAAGATTTTCATTGGACTCGAAGCACTAGGTATGACACCTAGATCGGATATGAACTCCTTCATCCAGACTCCTTCATTTGCTGCTTCCGAAGCAGCTATGTACTCCGCTCACATGTAGATCCCGCCACGACGCTTTGTTTAGAACTGCACCAACTGACAGCTCCACCATTCAGAAAAAACACGTATCCGGTTTGCGATTTAGAATCATCCGGATCAGTGTCAAAGCTTGCATCAATGTAACCATTTACGATGAGCTCTTCGTCACCTCCATATACGAGAAACATATCCTTAGTCCTTTTCAGGTATTTCAAGATGTTCTTGACCACTGTCCAGTGATCCACTCCTGGATTACTTTGGTACCTCCCTGCTAGATTTATAGCAAGGCACACATTAGGTCTGGTACACAACATTGCATACATGATAGAGCCAATGGCTGAAGCATAGGGAACATCTTTCATTTTCTCTCTATCTTCTGCGATGGTCAGACATTGAGTCTTACTCAACTTCACACCTTGTAACACAAGCAAGAACCATTTCTTTGCTTGATCCTTTTTGAACTTCTTCAAAACCTTGTCAAGGTATGTGCTTTGTGAAAGTCCAATTAAGCGTCTTGATCTATCTCTATAGATCTTAATGCCCAATATGTAAGCAGCTTCATCGAGGTCTTTCATTGAAAAACTCTTATTCAAGTATCCCTTTATGTTATCCAGAAATTCTATATCATTTCCAATCAATAATATGTCATCCACATATAATATCAGAAATGCTACAGAGCTCCCACTCACTTTCTTGTAAATACAGGCTTCTCTGAAAGTCTGTACAAAACCAAATGCTTTAATCACACTATCAAAGTGTTTATTCCAACTCCGAGAGGCTTGCACCAGTCCATAAATGGATCACTGGAGCTTGCACACTTTGTTAGCTCCCTTTGGATCGACAAAACCTTCTGGTTGCATCATATACAACTCTTCGTCCAAAAATCCATTCAGGAATGCAGTTTTGACATCCATTTGCCAAATTTCATAAGCATAAAATGCGGTAATTGCTAAAATGCGGCATCGCTACGGGTGAGTAGGTATCATCGTAGTCAATCCCTTGAACTTGTCGAAAACCTTTTGCAACAAGTCGAGCTTTGTAGACAGTAACATTACCGTCAGCGTCAGTCTTCTTCTTGAAGATCCATTTATTCTCAATTGCTTGCTGATCAACGGGCAAGTCAACCAAAGTCCACACTTTGTTCTCATACATGGATCCCATCTCAGATTTCATGGCTTCTGGCCATTTTGCGAAATCTGGGCTCACCATCGCTTCTTCATAGTTCGTAGGTTCATCATGATCTAGTAGCATGACTTCCAGAACAGGATTACCGTACCACTCTGGTGCGGATCTTACTTTGGTTGATCTACGAGGTTCGGTAGTAACTTGATCTGAAGTTTCATGATCATTATCATTAGCTTCCTCACTAATTGGTGTAGGTGTCACAGAAACCGGTTTCTGTGATGTACTACTTCCCAATAATGGAGAAGGTACAGTTACCTCATCAAGTTCTACTTTTCTCCCACTCACTTCTTTTGAGAGAAACTCCTTCTCTAGAAAAACTCCGAACTTAGCAACAAAAGTCTTGCGTTCGGATCTGTGATAGAAGGTGTACCCAACAGTCTCCTTTGGGTATCCTATGAAGACACATTTCTCCGATTTGGGTTCGAGCTTATCAGGTTGAAGCTTTTTCACATAAGCATCGCAACCCCAAACTTTCAGAAACGAAAACTTTGGTTTCTTACCAAACCACAGTTCATAAGGCGTCATCTCAACGGATTTCGATGGTGTCCTATTTAACATGAATGCAGCCGTCTCTAAAGCATAACCCCAAAACAATAACGGTAAATCAGTAAGAGACATCATAGATCGCACCATATCTAATAAAGTACGATTACGACGTTCGGACACACCATTACGCTGTGGTGTTCCAGGTGGCGTGAGTTGCGAAACTATTCTGCATTGTTTCAAATGTAGACCAAACTCGTAACTCAAATATTCTCCTCCACGATCAGATCGTAGAAACTTTATTTTCTTGTTACGATGATTTTCAACTTTACTCTGAAATTCTTTGAACATTTCAAATGTTTCAGACTTATGTTTCATTAAGTAGATATACCCATATCTGCTTAAATCATCTGTGAAGGTGAGAAAATAACGATATCCTCCACGAGCCTCAACATTCATTGGACCACATACATATGTATGTATGATTTCCAACAAATCCGTTGCTCTCTCCATAGTACCGGAGAATGGCGTTTTAGTCATCTTACCCATGAGGCACGATTCACAAGTACCACGTGATTCATAATCAAGTGGTTCCAAAAGTCCATCAGTATGGAGTTTCTTCATGCGCTTTACACCGATATGACCTAAATGGCAGTGCCACAAATAAGTTGCACTATCATTATCAACTCTGCATCTTTTGATTTCAACATTATGAATATGTGTATCACTACTATCGAGATTCATCAAAAATAGACCACTCTTCAAGGGTGCATGACCATAAAAGATATTACTCATATAAATAGAACAACCATTATTCTCTGATTTAAATGAATAACCGTCTCGCATCAAACAAGATCCAGATATAATGTTCATGCTCAACGCTAGCACCAAATAACAATTATTTAGGTCTAATACTAATCCCGAAGGTAGATGTAGAGGTAGCGTGCCGACCGCGATCACATCGACTTTGGAACCATTTCCCACGCGCATCGTCACCTCGTCCTTAGCCAATCTTTGCTTAATCCGTAGCCCCTGCTTCGAGTTGCAAATGTTAGCAACAGAACCAGTATCAAATACCCAGGTGCTACTGCGAGCATTAGTAAGGTACACATCAATAACATGTATATCACATATACCTTTGTTCACTTTGCCATCCTTCTTATCCGCCAAATACTTGGGGCAGTTCCGCTTCTAGTGACCAGTCTGTTTGAAGTAGAAGCACTCAGTCTCAGGCTTAGGTCTAGACTTAGGTTTCTTCTCCTGAGTAGCAACTTGTTTGCTGTTCTTCTTGAAGTTCCCTTTCTTCTTCCCTTTGCCCTTTTTCTTGAAACTGGTGGTCTTATTGACCATCAACACTTGATGCTCCTTCTTGATTTCTACCTCCGCAGCTTTTAGCATTGCGAAGAGCTCAGGAATAGTTTTATTCATCGCTTGCATATTATAGTTCATCACGAAGCTTTTGTAGCTTGGTGGCAGTGATTGAAGAACTCTGTCAATGACACTATCAACAGGAAGATTAACCCCCAGTTGAGTCAAGTGATTATGATACCCAGACATTTTGAGTATATGTTCACTGACAGAACTATTCTCCTCCATCTTGCAGCTATAGAACTTATTGGAGACTTCGTATCTCTCAATCCGGGCATTTGCTTGAAATATTAACTTCAACTCCTGGAACATCTCATATGCTCCATGACGTTCAAAACGTCGTTGAAGACCCGGTTCTAAGCCGTAAAGCATGGCACACTGAACTATCGAGTAGTCATCAGCTTTGCTCTGGCAGACGTTCATAACATCTGGTGTTGCTCCTGCAGCAGGCTTGATACTTAGCGGTGCTTCCAGGACGTAATTCTTCTGTGCAGCAATGAGGATAATCCTCAAGTTACGGACCCAGTCCGTGTAATTGCTACCATCATCTTTCAACTTTGCTTTCTCAAGGAACACATTAAAATTCAACGGAACAACAGCACGAGCCATCTATCTACAATCAAACATAAACAAGCAAGGTACTATCAGGTACTAAGTTCATGATAAATTTAAGTTCAATTAATCATATTACTAAAGAACTCCCACTTAGATAGACATCCCTCTAATCCTCTAAGTGATCACGTGATCCAAATCAACTAAACCATGTCCGATCATCAGGTGAGATGGAGTAGTTTCATTGGTGAACATCACTATGTTGATCATATCTACTATATGATTCACGCTCGACCTTTCGGTCTCCGTGTTCCGAGGCCATATCTGTTATATGCTAGGCTTGTCAAGTTAAACCTGAGTATTCCGCGTGTGCAACTGTTTTGCACCCGTTGTATTTGAACGTAGAGCCTATCACACCCGATCATCACGTGGTGTCTCAGCACGAAGATCTTTCGCAACGGTGCATACTTAGGGAGAACACTTATACTTTGATAATTTAGTGAGGGATCATCTTATAATGCTACCGTCAATCAAAGCAAGATAAGATGCATAAAAGATAAACATCACATGCAATCAATATAAGTGATATGATATGGCCATCATCATCTTGTGCTTGTGATCTCCATCTCCGAAGCACCGTCATGATCACCATCGTTACCGGCGCGACACCTTGATCATCATCGTAGCATCGTTGTCCTCTCGCCAATCTTATGCTTCCATGACTATCGCTACCGCTTAATGACAAAGTAAAGCATTACAGCGCAATTGCATTGCATACAATAAAGTGACAACCATATGGCTCCTGCCAGTTGCCGATAACTCGGTTACAAAACATGATCATCTCATCAATAAAATTTAGCATCATGTCTTGACCATATCACATCACAACATGCCCTGCAAAAACAAGTTAGGCGTCCTCTACTTTGTTGTTGCAAGTTTTAGGTGGCTGCTACGGGCTTAGCAAGAACCGTTCTTACCTACGCATCAAAACCACAACGATAGTTTGTCAAGTTGGTGCTGTTTTAACCTTCGCAAGGACCGGGCGTAGCCACACTTGGTTCAACTAAAGTTGGAGAAACAGACACCCGCCAGCCACCTGTGTGCAAAGCATGTCGGTAGAACCAGTCTCGCGTAAGCGTACGCGTAATGTCGGTCTGGGCCGCTTCATCCAACAATACTGCCGAACCAAAGTATGACATGCTGGTAAGCAGTATGACTTATATCACCCACAACTCACTTGTGTTCTACTCGTGCACAACATCAACGCATAAAACCTAGGCTCGGATGCCACTGTTGGGGAATGTAGTAATTTCAAAAAAATTCCTACGCACACGCAAGATCATGGTGATGCATAGCAACGAGAGGGGAGAGTGTTGTCTACGTACCCTCCTAGACCGGCAACGGAAGCGTTGACACAACGTAGAGGAAGTAGTCATACGTCTCCCTGATCCGATCGATCCAAGTACCGAATGTACGGCACCTCTGAGTTCTGCACACGTTCACCTCGGTGACGTCCCTCTAGCTCCAATCCAGCAAAACGTTGAGGGAGTGTTTTGTCAGCATGACGGCGTGATGACGGTGATGATGTTCTACCGACGCAGGGCTTCGCCTAAGCACCGCTACGATATGACCGAGGTGGAATATGGTGGAAAGGGGCACCGCACACGGCTAAGGAACGATCACGAGGATCAACTTGTGTTTCATGGGGTGCCCCTTGCCTCAGTATATAAAGGAGGGAGAGGGGAAGGTGCGGCCGGCCCTAGGGGTGCGCTTGGAGGACTCCTACTCCAACCGGGAGTAGGACTCCCCCCTCTTGCCTTGTTGGAAAAGGAAGGAGGAAGGGAGAAAGAGGAAAGGGGGGCGCCGCCCCCCTTCCTTTTCCTATTCGGACTAGGGGGAGGGGGCGCACGGCCTGCCCTGGCCGGCCCTCCTCTTCTCCCTTATGGCCCATGTAGGCCCAATAACCCCCGGGGGGGTTCCGGTAACTCCCCGGTACTCTGGTAAAATCCCTATTTCACCCGGAACATTTCCGATATCCAAATATAGGCTTCCAATATATCAATCTTTATGTCTCGACCATTTCGAGACTCCTTGTCATGTCCGTGATCACATCAGGGACTCTGAACAACCTTCGGTACATCAAAACACAAAAACCCTAATTACGATCGTCACTGAACTTTAAGCATGAGGACCCTACGGGTTCGAGAACTATGTAGACATGACCGAGACACGTCTCCGGTCAATAACCAATAGCGGAACCTGGATGTTCATATTGGCTCCTACATATTCTATGAAGATCTTTATCGGTCAGACCGCATAACAACATACATTGTTCCCTTTGTCATCAGTATGTTACTTGCCCGAGATTCGATCGTCGGTATCTCAATACCTAGTTCAATCTCGTTACCGGCAAGTCTCTTTACTCGTTCCGTAATACATCATCCCGCAACTAACTTATTAGTTGCAATGCTTGCAAGGCTTGAGTGATGTGCATTACCGAGAGGGCCCAGAGATACCTCTCCGACAATCGGAGTGACAAATCCTAATCCCCTACGTGACACAGCCTCTCAAGAGCACCGACAACGTCAAACTCAAGAGGCCTTTGCACTAGCACGAGAAAGGCAACGCCAACGTCAACATGACCAGGAAGTGCGAGCGCGTCTACACCAAGTAGCACAAGATGCCGAGGCACAATGTATAGAACAACAACTCCATGAAACTCAAGCACTTGAGGCGCAACAAGCCCTCCAAGATTCAAGTCGAGCCGTAGCCAACCGAGGCCAACAAGCACGTGAACAAGAGGAAGTACTTCACGAATAACTTCATGAACGACGACATCAAGCTCGCGTGCACCATCACGTTCCTCAAGCTCCTCCTCGAGCTCGCCAAGAACATCAAGTTCATCAAGAGCATGAAGACAATGGAAATTCTCCAAACAAGAGCAACATGAGGTTGACAACCCTCCTCACCAAGAGAGACACGAGCTTGACAATCATCTACAACACAAGCGTCATCATCCCCGACCCCAACACAATGAAGAGCAATGCTACGGAAAGCTCAAGTTCACCATGCCCAAGTTCAATGGAAGCAACGACCCCGAAGAGTACCTTTCATGGGCATTGAAGGTCGACAAAATCTTCCATTTGCACAACTACGACGAAGAGAAGAAAATCATGATGGCATCCCTTGAGTTCCAAGACTATGTCCTCATTTGGTGGGAACAAGTCATCGAGCGCCGAGAGGTAAGAGGTGAACCACCCATCACTACTTGGGCGCAAATGAAGGATGTCATGAGAGCACGCTTCGTGCCCACCTACTACAACCGCGACCTCTTCAAGAAACTCCAACTACTCAAGCAAGGAACCAAGAGTGTTGAACCGTACTACAATGAGATGGTGCTTGCCATGATATGAGCCAATGTCGCGGAAGACGATGAGCAAACAATGTAACGTTCCTTGAATGGACTCAACCATCCTATCAAAGATCGCCAACTTCCAACCATACTCGAACCTCATCGAGCTACCAAAGCGGAACGCCAAGTGCAAGATGATTTCAAGTATGCCAAGTACTCATCCAAGTCCTACGGCTTCTTCAACAACCAAGCTTCAATGACTCCAACTCTGACTACAAAGCCTTCTACTAGCACCATCAACATGTCAAGTTCCAAGAAAGCTTCGTCAACTCCAAGTCATCTTCCTACTACGAGCAACTTCAAGCCGAGAGCTTCATCATCGTCAATCCCAACCAATGAGACCGTCAAGACGAGTTCCTTCAAGTGTTTCACTTGCGGAGGCCGAGGACACAAGTCCTATAAGTGCACCAACAAGCGAACCATGATTCTCAACGACGATGGCACCTGCGACTGATGAGTGAAGGAGAAATGGACGCTCTTGAACAAGTCGCCATGCACCAGCAAGTGAACGATGAAGATGAACAAGTCTTTTGTGATGAAGATTCAAGTCCCGCCCTTGTTGTCTCCAAGATCTTGACTCTCCGACATCACCAAGAAGAAGACCAATGATGCCACATATTCCACACCAAGGCCGGAATCAATGGACGATCCGTCAAGGTCATCATCGATGGAGGGAGTTGTCATAATCTCCCAAGTGAAGAACTTTGCTCCAAGCTCCAATTGCACAAGACGAAGCACCCACATCCATACAAAGTGCAATGGCTTAGCGACTCCGGCACCATCCAAGTCGAGCACCGAGTACAAGTCTCCTTCAAAATTGGTGCCCACGAAGACACCTTAGAGTGCGACGTCGTTCCTATGACCGTTTGCCATCTTCTCCTTGGACGCCCAAGGCAATTTGATAGGGGAGTCATCCACGACGGCCGAACGAACCACTACATCTTCAATATAAAGGGCAAGGAGTACGTCCTCCGTCCAATGTCGCCCAGTTAAGTGATCACCGACAAGCAAGCTACCCATCATGGAGATCATAGTGAGAGAGTGAGCCACCAAAAAGAGAGTGAGCGCCACAAGCCCAAATCGAACACCTCCACGATGAGCTAAAAGAAGAACTTAGTCTTATTTGCCACCAAAAGTGAGATAAGAGGAGTGTGTGAGAACCCATCTAGTGTCCTACACTACGTCCTTGTGTGCAAGGACAATGCACCACAAACTAACACTTCTCACACTCTTCCTCTAGTGTTGTCCTCTCTTTTGCAGGAATTTCACGATGTTTTCCCTGATGAGCTACCTCCGGGACTACCTCCACTACGAGGCATTGAGCACCGCATCGACCTCATCCCCGGAGCACCGCTTATGAACAAAGCTCCCTACCGCGTCAACCCCGAAGAAACCAAAGAAATACAAAGGCAAGTAAAGCATATCATAGACCATGGACATGTGCGTGAAAGTTTGAGCCCTTGTGCCGTCCCGGTCATTCTTGTGCCAAAACAAGACGGTAGCTTTCGCATGTGCTCCAATTGTATACCTATCAATGCTATCACCGTTCGCTATAGGTATCCCATTCCACAACTTGACGATATGCTTGATGAACTTAGTGGTGCCACTATCTTCTCGAAAATTGATCTTAAGAGTGGCTACTATCAAATCCGCATACAAGAGGCTGATGAATGGAAAACCGCTTTCAAAACCAAGTATGGCTTGTATGAGTGGTTAGTCATGCCTATGGGTCAATCTGAAGCATCGGGTACTTTTATGCGTCTTATGAATCATGTCTTTCGCCCTTACATTGGTATATTTGTTGTGGTCTACTTTGATGATGTCCTTGTTTATAGCAAATCTCTTAGAGATCATGCCACCCATGTTCGAACCGTTTTACAAACTCTTCGAAAAGAGCACCTCTATGCTAATATGGAGAAATGCCTTTTTGGCGTTGACAAGCTCGTTTTCTTGGGTTTTGTTGTTTCCTCTACGGGTGTTCATGTTGATGAGTCCAAGATCAATGCTATCAAGAGTTGGCCACAACCAACCAATTTGCATCAAGTACGTAGTTTTCTCGGCCTTGCGGGTTTCTATCGTCGCTTTGTGAAGGATTTTAGCACCCTTGCGTCGCCTTTGCATGCTTTGGGCAAGAAGAATGCGCCTTTTGTTTGGGGACCATCCCAAGATACCGCTTTCAACAAGCTTAAGAATCTGCTTACTCATGCTCCCGTGCTTGCATTACCCAACTTCGACAAACCTTTTGAGATTCATTTTGATGCTAGTGGTAATGGCATAGGAGGCCTGTTAACGCAAGATAAGCGCCCCATAGCCTACTTTAGCGAGAAACTCTTCGGCGCGTGATAGAGGCTAAGGTGTCCTGATGTTTCAATGAGATGGTGGCTATCGTTTTCTGTGGGAGTCGACTTTGACGATCCGACTACGAACGTGCGAGACGTCGCGCCTTAGCAATCACTAAACCAACTTCCGAGGGTTATTGACCACGCCGGAGCACGATCAACCTGACCACGAGGGTCTGTTTCCTGCGAGCAAACGAAGAACAAGCAAGAAACTGAGATTGCAATCTGGATATTGCGAATATAAGATGAAAGATTTATTGATCAAGGTGGGGTTCTGTGACATCTTGGTCTGGTCATTGGACACAAACGAAGTACACAAAGTTGCAACTATGGTGAACTTTTAATCTAAACAAAACCCAAAGTCTAAACGATGCCCTAAGGGCTGTATATATGGAGGAAGAGGGGGGAATTTCGTGGCCCTTGAGGGTGGGGTCCGAAACCAACCCTAACTCTTGTTTCCCCACACATACGGACTCTAAAAATAGCCTATACTTAAGTATTTCGAAATTACATGGGCCTGGCCCATTAATAAGGTGACACAGCACCTAGAATAGCCTATGGACGAATATTATGAAGTGGCATCTTGTATATTTCGTCCAAGGCTTCATGCACTCCTTATGGCGGCTTCAAAGTCCTGAAATCATCACTTGTAACTCCGTTCTTGATCCCCTTGCACATGCCATCAACTCCATGCGTGTTCTTGCTCCAATGTTCATCCTTCTCCAAGCTAGGACCTTCATTTGTAAGCAAAACAAATGTATGTAATTTAGGCAGCATCATAATCTCATGAACATTAGAATCATTACCAAGAAACGAAAGTACCTGGTAATTTAATTGGCGTGTGCGAGCTCTAGTAATTGGTCCAGTATATGTAACAGTAGGGGCTGTGGGTGTAACAATGGTATTGATGTCCTCATCATCCTCCCCTTCTTGAAATGAAGTCGTCCTCGACGAAAGTGCATCTTCCTCACCCAAATAAGGCTTCAAATCTGCAATGTTAAAAGTGGGACTAACCCCAAAATCTACAGGTAGCTCAAGTTTATATGCATTATCATTTATTTTCTCTAACACCTTAAAGGGACCATCAGCACGTGGCATTAGCTTTGATTTGCGCAAATCAGGAAATCTATCCTTACGCAAATGTAACCAAACAAGATCTCCAGGTGCAAACACAACATGTTTTCTACCCTTATCTCCAGCAAGTTTATATTTAGCATTCATACGCTCAATGTTTTCCTTAGTTAACTCATGCATTTTTAAAATCAATTCAGAACGTTCTTTAGCATCAAAATTAACCTTCTCCGAAGATGGAAGAGGCAACAAATCAATAGGTGCACGAGGTAGGAAACCATACACAATTTCAAAAGGGCACATCTTAGTAGTAGAATGCAATGAACGATTATAAGCAAATTCAATATGAGGCAAGCATTCTTCCCACATTTTCTTATTATTCTTCAAAACAGCCCTAAGCATAGTAGACAATGTTCTATTGACTACTTCAGTTTGTCCATCAGTTTGGGGGTGACAAGTAGTACTAAAAAGCAGTTTAGTCCCCAACTTAGCCCATAAACATCTCCAAAAGTGGCTAAGAAATTTAGTATCACGATCTGAAACAATAGTATTTGGCACACCATGCAAGCGAATAATTTCACGAAAGAACAAATCAGCAACATTAACAGCATCATCGCTTTTATGACATGGTATAAAGTGTGCCATTTTCGAGAATCTATCCACGACAACAAATATGCTATCCCTCCCCTTCTTTGTTCGAGGTAAACCTAAAACAAAGTCCATAGATATATCCTCCCAAGGAACACTAGGTACAGGCAAAGGCATATATAAACCATGAGGATTGAGTCGTGACTTAGCTTTTGACATGTAGTGCAGCGAGCAACAAAACGCTCAACATCCCGTCTCATCTTTGGCCAAAAGAAATGTGTAGCAAGTACGTCCTCCGTCTTCTTGACGCCAAAGTGTCCCATTAATCCTCCTCCATGCGCCTCCTGCAACAACAAAAGACGAACGGAGCTAGCTGGAATGCATAGCTTGTTAGCACGAAACACAAATCCATCGTTAAGAACGAACTTGTTCCAAGTTCTCCCTTCCTTACAATTCTGCAATACATCTTTAAATTCAGCATCATGAACATATTGATCTTTGATGGTCTCCAAACCAAATATTTTAAAGTCAAGTTGTGAAAGCATAGTATAACGACGAGACAAGGCATCAGCAATAACATTTTCTTTACCCTTCTTGTGTTTAATGACATAAGGGAAAGTCTCAATGAATTCAACCCATTTAGCATGTCTACGGTTCAGTTTTGCTTGACTTTTAATGTGTTTCAAAGATTCATGATCAGAATGTATAACAAATTCCTTGGGCCATAAATAATGTTGCCATGTTTCTAAGGTCCGAACAAGAGCATATAATTCTTTATCATAAGTAGAATAGTTCAGACTAGGCCCACTCAATTTTTCAGAAAAGTATGCAACAGGTTTTCCATCTTGTAATAACACACCTCCTAATCCCATTCCACTAGCATCACATTCAAGCTCAAAAGTCTTATTGAAATTAGGAAGTTGGAGTAAAGGAGCATGTGTCAACTTATCTTTCAATACCGTGAAGGCTTCTTCCTGTGCGATACCCCAAACAAAAGGCATATCCTTCTTTGTAAGCTCGTTGAGAGGTGTTGCAATGGTGCTGAAATCTCTCACAAAACGCCTATAGAAACCAGCGAACTCCTCACTTGTGTGACCGTTTTGGGCTACGGCCAACTCTCAATAACTTCAATCTTGGCTTTATCAACTTCAATTCCCTGTGGAGTAACAACATAGCCAAGAAAAGATACTCGGTCGGTGCAAAAGGTGCACTTTCCAAGGTTTCCAAACAAACGTGCATCACGTAGAGCAATAAAAACAGCACGTAAATGTTCCAAATGTTCCTCCAAAGATTTGCTATAAATCAATATGTCATCAAAGTAAACTACCACAAATCGTCCAATGAAAGCACGTAAAACTTCGTTCATTAACCTCATGAAAGTACTAGGTGCATTAGTTAACCCAAAAGGCATGACTAACCACTCATATAATCCAAACTTAGTTTTAAATGCTGTTTTCCATTCATCTCCCAATTTCATACGAATTTGATGGTATCCACTACGCAAATCAACTTTGGAGAATATTGTAGAGCCACTCAATTCATCAAGCATATCATCTAGCCTAGGAATAGGATGACGATAACGAATAGTAATATTATTTATGCCTCTACAATCAACGCACATACGCGACGTACCATCCTTTTTCGGCACTAAAATGATAGGAACATCACAAGGACTAAGGGATTCGCGTATATAACCTTTGTCGAGCAGTTCTTGTACTTGACGCATAATCTCCTTCGTCTCCTCTGGATTGGTACGGTATGGTGCACGGTTGGGTAGCGAAGCACCGGGAATTAAGTCAATTTGATGCTCAATCCCTCGAATAGGTGGTAATCCCGGTGGCACGTCTTGTGGAAAGACGTCAGCGAACTCCTGCAAAATGTTAGTGACAGCAGGGGGCAAAGAGGAAGGCACGTCCTCGAATGAAAATAATGCCTCTTTGCACACAAAAGCATAGCAAACAGATTTGCTGAAATCTAGCTCATCAATATCAGATTTGGTGGCAAGTAAACATGCACTTTTCAATTTAATTTCAGAAACAACAGTAGATGGTTTATTATTAGACTTCATTTGGTGCTCAAATTCTTTTGCCACAATCTGATTTTCACTCTTATTTGTCTCCTGTTTTGCTTTATTAGCTCTATTAATATCATCTTTCAAAATGGAATCAGGAGTCATAGGAAGCAAAGTAATATTTTTATCGTTATGAACAAGAGTATACTGATTGTTTCTACCATGGTGTACAGAATTTTTATCAAATTGCCATGGTCTACCAAGTAATAAGGAACATGCTTGCATAGGTACCACATCACAATCAACATAATCAGCATATGTAGAGATACTAAAATGCACACGAACAGTACGTGTTACCTTAACCTTGCCGCTGTTGTTGAACCATTGGATGTAGTAAGGATGTGGATGTGGTCTTGTGGTGAGAGATAGCTTCTCCACCATCTCCATGCTAGCCAAGTTATTGCAGCTCCCTCCATCTATGATCACGCGAACAGAACGTTCCTTCACAACTCCCTTTGTATGGAACAAATTATGCCTCTGATTTTGCTCAGCTTGTGTAACCTGCACACTCAAAACACGTTGAGCAACTAAACATTCATACCTGTCAGCATCTTCAGGAGCCATGTATTGCGTCTCATGAACAGAATCGTCTCCACCGTGTTCATCACGTGTAATAAGAGCCAAAGTCTCCTCATCATAGTCACTAGCGGACTCATACCCACCATCCTCAGAAACAATCATCACACGCTTAGATGGGCATTCTCTCGCATAATGACCTCCACCCTTGCAACGTCGACAAATAATATCATGTGTTTGCCCTGTTGATGCCATGGATGAAGAAGAGCTCTTTGCAGGCCCAGAAGGTGTGCTCTTGGCAGATAGTGGTGATTGTGCCTGCTTTATTGTATCACGGTTGGAGGTGGCAGCCGACGGAGGCGCCGGTGTAGCAGAACGTGTGGAAGTAGATGAGGCACGTGGTGTCCATGATGAAGGTCGACCTGCAGAAAAATTAGTCCGCGCCAATGCCTGTCGATCCTGCACTTCACGTTCAGCTTTACAAGCAAGATGGAATAAACGAGTGATATTAGTATACTCCTTATACTCTAGAATCGTCTGACTATCTCTATTTAATCCACCCATAAAACGTGCAAGCATAGCTTCATTCTCCTCAACAATACCACATCTAATCATGCCAGTTTGTAATTCCTGATAATATTCTTCTACAGAATTTTTTCCCTGTCTTAAGCGCTGCAATTTTTGAAGTAATTCACGTTGATAATATGGTGGAACCCAACGAGTACGCATAGCAGTTTTCAAAGCAGCACAAGTAGCCGGAATAGGATATAATCTACGATGCTCAGACCACCAAACACATGCAAAACTAGTGAAAGCACAAACAGCAGCAGGAACACGTCTCTCCTCGAGATATTGTAAACATGTAAATCGTTGTTCAGTGTCTAACTCCCAAGTAAGATATATATCAGGAACATATCTACCCTCAAATGGTGGAATATTCAATTTTAGTTTAGGGAGATGGTCATGATCTCGTACCTGAGGGTGAGCCCTACCATTGCCATTATTTGCATGTGGACGACCTGGTGGTTGCTGTGCTAGTGGTGGCACGTAGTTCTGATTTTGATCAACCTCATCCTCATAATCTCCCACATAATCATCCTCCTCCACATCAGTAGTAGGAGCCACAGAAGTATCAACAGCAGCACCAGCAGTTTGGCCCGACTGAAGAGGCACACGGCTCGCTCGGCAGAGGGTTGTTTCCCGACGTGGAGGTAGTCGGTGTTGTTGCTGTTGTTTGCAGAGGTGCGGCAGGAGCAGCCGGTGGTGGTGGTGGAAAACGCGAAAGCAATTCAGCAAACTTGTTATCGAGCTTTGTTTCAAACATCTTCTCCATGCCATCTATCTTCTCCATGGCCTCTTCAAATCTGTTTATCACATCTTGCACCTGTACACTCATCATTTGCTGAAACGTATCATGAAGCTCCTTGTTCGTCAAGTTCTCCCAATCAGTCTCGTCGGATTGTGATCCTGGCATGGTTAGCAGCAATAGAAACACACAAGAATATGATCCTACAGACTACTAACAAGTGGTGGTGGTGGCGGGTGTCACAAATCCGTCAAGCAAATCTCAAATTCTTACCAGTTCTTACCCAGCAGCAGGCGGTGATCGGCAACCGTTATAGTCAAAACTCTCAAAAGCTTGGATAGAGCGATTGCCAGGGAGAGTCAAACGCACGACGTAGATGTATGTGGAGCTGGGAAGGCTTATAGTATGGTAGCAAAAAGGTTCAGCAATAATCAATTCAGAGATGCAAAGTTGAATAAACGCTCAACGACGGTACTGTGCTGGTCCTAGGCTAGACCGTGCTAGAGACGCGAGCCTAGAACACTAACAAAATCACGGCGCTGCACGTAAATAAGGGAAAAGCACACTCTGGAACTATTTTTTTTCGCTCTTTTTTTGCGCTCCTTTTTTTTGCGCTCCTCTTTTTTTTTGCGAAAAATCACTATAATGGCGAGTGTCTCAAAACTCTTCCCTCGTCAAACTGATAGGATGGGCACGAATTTTTTTTTTTCACTTTTTTTCAGAAATCAGGGCAGCGACGATGAAAAAGTGTGACAAAAAATCACTATGATGGCACGTGGCTCAAAAGACTCAGAAAAGCCTAAAAATAGGATAGGGAAAAAAATTCCCGTGAAAATTTTGGCCTAAAAACTGCCCGGGGGTCTCTAGACTTTTTTTTTCCGAGACCTATGCAGGCAGGGAAACACGAATCGGAATTTAGATTGATCTCAAGAACAAACCTAATATGAGAAGAACTCGGATTGGTGGTGGATATATGGTTGTGGTATATGGCAGTGGTGGTGGTATATGGTAGCGGTGGTGGTATATGGATACACATTGGTGGTGGTATATGGATACGGATTGGTGGTGGTATATGGATATGGATTCAGAGCGGTGGCGGATAAGCAAAAGTGGTAGATGGGCGATGGTGATGGTGCGGCGGCGGCGTGACAACTTATGACCAGAACTCGAAACTCTAAAAGACTAGACTCTAAGACCAGCAACTTGACACGACGATGCAACCACGAATTCAACAAAGCAAAAACCCTAAAAAGATTATGCAAAGGCTCAGATTGGTTCGGATATGATGAACTAACCCTAAATTTTTTTTGTGGCTTTTTCGTGGACTGTAGGTATGAAGAACAGACTCGATCTAATCTACGAAAAACTGTAAAATCTCACCGAGCAACCTAGAAATCTGATACCACTTGATAGAGGCTAAGGTGTCCCGATGTTTCGATGAGATGGTGGCTATTGTTTTCTGTGGGAGTCGACTTTGACGATCCGACTACGAACGTGCGAGACGTCGCGCCTTAGCAATCGCTAAACCAACTTCCGAGGGTTATTGACCACGCCGGAGCATGATCAACCTGACCACGAGGGTCTGTTTCCTGCGAGCAAACGAAGAACAAGCAAGAAACTGAGATTGCAATCTGGATATTGCGAATATAAGATGAAAGCTTTATTGATCAAGGTGGGATTCTGTGACGTCTTGGTCTGGTCGTTGGACACAAACGAAGTACGCGAAGTTGCAGCTATGGCGAACTTATAATCTAAACAAAACCCAAAGTCTAAACGACGCCCTAAGGGCTGTATATATGGAGGAAGAGGGGGGAATTTCGTGGCCCTTGAGGGTGGGGTCCGAAACCAACCCTAACTCTTGTTTCCCCACACATACGGACTCTAAAAATAGCCTATACTTAAGTATTTCGAAATTACATGGGCCTGGCCCATTAATAAGGTGACGCACCACCTAGAATAGCCTATGGACGAATATTATGAAGTGGCATCTTGTATATTTCGTCCAAGGCTTCATGCACTCCTTATGGCGGCTTCAAAGTCCTGAAATCATCACTTGTAACTCTGTTCTTGATCCTCTTGCGCATGCCATCAACTCCATGCGTGTTCTTGCTCCAATGTTCATCCTTCTCCAAGCTAGGCCCTTCATTTGTAAGCAAAACAAATGTATCTAATTTAGGCAGCATCATAATCTCATGAACATTAGAATCATTACCAAGAAACGAAAGTACCTGGTAATTTAATTGGCGTGCGCGAGCTCTAGTAATTGGTCCAGTATATGTAACAGTAGGGGCTGTGGGTGTAACAATGGTATTGATGTCCTCATCAGCGCGCAACTCAATTACCCCATCTATGACAAAGAGCTATATGCTTTAGTCCATGTTTTGCATGAATGGGAACACTATCTTCGCCCGCATGATTTTATCATTCATACCGATCATGAAGCGCTCAAGTACCTTAAGGGCCAAACCAAGTTGAACAAGTGTCATGCTAAATGGAGTGAATTTATTGAGTCTTTTCCTTATGTCATCAAGTACATTAAGAGTAAGGAAAACATTGTTGCGGATGCCCTTTCCCGCATATGCATGCTTGTCACTCAACTTGAATTGGATGTCATTGGTTTCGAGCATATCAAAGACTTGTATGAGCATGATCCTACTTTTGCTACTCCTTTTGCCAAGTGTTTGTCGCACACCTCTTGCGAACGCTATTACATCAAAGATGGATATCTTATGAGAGCTAACAAACTTTGCATCCCCGAGTCTTCTCTTCATTTGTTGCTTTTGCAAGAATATCATGGAGGAGGCTTAATGGGACACTTTGGACGACAAAATGTTCGTTACGCTCTCGAAGAACTACTTTTGGCCAAAGATGTTTCGTGACGTCAATCGCTTCACCAACCGTTGCTCTACATGCCGAAAAGCTAAGTCCAAAGCTCAATCTCATGGCCTTTATATGCCTCTACCAATTCCATATCAACCATGGGAATACATTAGCATGGACTTTGTACTTGGTTTGCCTAGGACTCGAAATGGCAAGGATTCGGTATTTTGTCGTTGTGGACCATTTCTCAAAAATGCCACATTTTATTCCTTGCAACAAGATAGACGATGCTTCATATGTTGCTAATCTCTTTTGTAGGGAAATCTTGCGTCTACATGGAGTGCCAAAGGCTATCATCTCGGACCGCGACGTCAAGTTCCTTAGCTACTTTTGGAAGACCCTATGCGCCAAGCTAGGAATCAAGCTCCTCTTCTCTATGGCATATCATCCACAAACCGATGGCCAAACAGAAGTTACGAACCGCACACTCTCCGCTCTACTTAGGGTACTCATCAAGAAGAACATCAAGGAGTGGGAGGAGTGCCTACCTATCCCCGAGCTCGCCTACAACCGAGCAAGACATTCAACAACTAGCAAGTGCCCCTTCGAGGTCGTCTATGGCTTCAATCCTTTGTCACCATTGGACATTCTACCTCTACCACTCCAAGAGCGCATCAATTTGGACGCTAGTGCAAGAGCGACACACCTCAAGAAGGTGCATGAAGATACAATGAACACCATCGAGCGCCAAGTTCAACGCCTTGCGTCCAAGCTCAACTTCAACAGGCACCCTATGATCTTCAACATTGGTGATCTCGTGCGACTACACCTTCGCAAGGACCGTTTTCCACAAGAACGCAAGTCCAAGCTTCGACCCCGAGCGGATGGACCCTTCAAGGTGCTCGCACGATACAACGACAACGCTTACAAGATCGACCTCCCGCGCGACAAGTACAACGTGAGCGACATCTTCAACGTCAAAGATCTTTCCCCCTTCCATGGTGTTGAAGCATTTGATCCGAGGATGGATCTTCCCCATGGGAGGGGAGATGATGCGGAGCATCCCAAGGCCATCCCCATGGACCCAACTACATCTCCTATGACACCTCTTGGACCCATGACACGAGCACGTGCAAGAGCCCTTGAAACCGAGGTGACATCTCTCCTCTCACATTTCCACTTTGATGCACATGAGAAGCTAAGGAGCAAGGAGAAGAGGAAGAGGAATATGGACGTGAAGACGGAGATGAAGAAGAAGAGAAGAACAAAGTCTCCAGGCTCCGGACGTCCGACGACCTCCAGGCTCTGGACGTCCAGCGTCCCCCGGATGACCGACACTGCCACACCCGAGCCAAAATAGACGGACGACCAACGCCACACGGACGACCGACCCCGACCGGACGTCCGACCAAAGACTACCCGAGAAGAATCTACGGACGTCCGACAGGCACCGGACGTCTGGACCCTCGCGAGCCTCTGGACGACCGTTGACCTCCGGACGTCCGACGCCTATGCACTCTTTCGTGTTGGGCTGCAGCCCATGTACCCCTTCGCCCCTCTTTTGCACTAAGACTATATATACTCCACCCCGTACAACTTTCTAGGGTGAGCGTTGGTTTAGCTCATTTTGAGGGATAGAGCTTCGCTCATCCACATCGGATCTACTCCTCGTGAAAGACCGCGACCTCTTCGGAGAAGATCCCTTTGGATTCAAGACCTCCTTACGGAGAAGAACATCAGGATCTCCTCACGGAGAAGACCGTTACCCTTGTATTGTCCTTGGTTGATTGTGTACCATGTGAACCCTATGTATTCGAGGATCTAGTGCATGTGTAACTTGTTCTTGTTGGCTTAGTGTTTCTCTTGTGTTTCCCTTGTGTATTCCCTCATTTTCCTCCTCGCGTTCTTCGTGTTCTTCGCGGGATCCGCTTGTATCGTGAAAGATCGGCCCCAGGGTTCCTACCCTACACCAGGAACCCGCCTTGCAATGCCGAAGACAATCAACGCGCCGGACTCCTCGTCATTGAAAGCCAAGTTCAGGGGCTACTGAATGAGTCCTGGACTAAGGGGTCCTCGGGCGTCCGGCCATTTATCCATGGGCCGGACTGATGGGCTGTGAAGACATGAAGGCCGAAGACTGTACCGTGTCTGGATTGGACTCTACTTGGCATGGAAGGCAAGCTTGGTGACCGAAGATTCCTTCTTATGTAACCGACTCCATGTAAACCCTAGATCCCCTCGGTGTCTATATAAACCGAAGGGGATAGTCCGGAAAGGACACCACATATACTCATTGCCATACCCACATAGGCTAGAATTCTAGGGTTTAGCCATTACGATCTCGTGGTATATCAACCCTTGTAATACTCATATTCATCAAAATCAATCAAGCAGGAAGTAGGGTATTACCTCCATAGAGAGGGCCCGAACCTGGGTAAACATCGTGTCCCCTGTATCCTGTTACCATCGATCCTAGACGCACAGTTCGGGACCCCCCTACCCGAGATCCACCGGTTTTGACACCGATACAGACCCTGAGTGATGTTCGCTGATCTATGTGGTTGTCATTATCAACCTTATTGTATGCTTGGTCCATAGTTGGGCTTATATATTATATTTATACACGGAACTCATTTAAGGGAATTAGAACTAGAGAAATATATACGTACATGTACCTCAGCTATTGCAAATACCAACTATACATCATCTTGTTAATTACTACACATGATCTTGTTGCAGCATTATTGGTGAAACAAATTTGTTTTTTTTGGCTGGCAGATTTACTGTTGGCGGCACTAGGTGGACAACTTGTACCTTCGGAGTAGTACTACATCAACCTGATGGAACCTTCAAGTTGTTTCATTGATTTTCCATGAATATATACTACTACAGCAGCCTGTTACTATTACTACATGCCATCCTTTTTATTTTGTGTAGTGATTTTGATGCACAAATGCTTGTGAGAATATGATGCTTTACCCTACATATATGATGCAAAGTATGTTGCTGCTAGTGCTAGGTCCTCGTTGTGGGTTTCTAAATTTGCAGCGCTGAGGATATCTTTTATGTTGCACCTGAAATTTTCTATTGAAGTCGTTAGGTTGAGTAGTTGCTTGTAGGACTTGAGCATCGGTTCTACTCTGAAAATCATGTGTGTTTGATGGTATAATTTTCTTTGGTTCATCTACACTTGGTAGCTTGTATAAAGATTGAACATCAAGGTGCTAGACCATGGTTTGCCTGAGTCTTTGTTCAACTTTCTATTAGTAGAAAGCAATGTCAATGTGTCCCAGTTTGGCTGTTTCATCTGCTCCAGCGCCATCTGATGAGGTGCCTGGATCTAGGTGTCAGTCCCGCCTCTGTGTCGAGTCATTCAATTTGTGGTCTCATAGTAGTGTCAGTGTTGTGTACTAATGTTTAACATGAATGATGTACATATGGTGTGCCTACACACGAGACTATCTAAACCCACCTAATTAAGGGTTGTTTTAATCATGCTGCTAGTTTTAATCATGGATATGGGAGAATGCATGATGGACATGCTGGTTGGTTAATACTCCTATCTATGATAGTGCACAGGAAATCTGCATGCTGCTGTCCTTTGTCTCATCATCTTAACTACTATAGTAGTAGGAGTATTTTATATGTTGTTCATTTCTTGGCCACCCAGCATGTTTCCTAATCATCCATCTACCTCATGTTATATGACCCCTACATAGTAACTTCATTATATGCAGACTTGTGATGGTTGTTCAGTTTTAGTTATATATATATATATATAACTACTTGTGGCAGGGAATACTCTCTATTGAGTATTTTGAGGAATGAAGATCTGTTAAGTATGGAGTTAGGATTATCTAATAAAATTTCTGCTACATATATGCATGAAACTGAGATTGCTAGCATCATTTACACAAGATACACCCTTTGAATTGAATTGATTGGTTCAGTTTCGTATATTCTTCCCCCAACCTTCTATCATGCTTGTAACTAGTGCTCTTCTCATGTTGTAAGACAAGATTTTCACTTCCTGCCATCCCAGCCTTCTATCATGATTACAAGATTCTTCTTTGCACGGGAGCAGCACCTGTACCTTGCTATTGTTGGGAACGGAAGGGAGTTGTTCCATGCACCGAATCCAGGGAGAAAATCACCTTCGGCATGTATGCCATCACCTTGGGCATGCTCGTGGCGCTGCTGCTCGGCCTCAACATGTCCTGGAGTGCCATTACCGCCGCCCTCACGCTCATCTTCCTTGACTTGAAGGATGCTCGCCCCTACCTCGAGAAGGTAATTGTATGTCTGTCTGACTCCAGTTAACTAAGTTGTGCCCCATTGATGTCCTACTACTGTTAATTGTTACTACCATGATGTTGATGTTGTTCAGAATATGATATGTGCCATAATTCTAAGTTCTGGTCTCTCTTAAGAGACACATCTAGCTTTTCTGACTCAAAGTTCTTAACTTGGTACTGCATGAGTTTTACTACTGCTAACACAGAGAGTATTTACTACTGCCGACATAGAGATTTTGTATGCACTGCTACCTGATGAGTGCTTTCTTTGAAATATTTCACCTTTGTATGTATAGGTTTATTCGGTTTGAACTCTACATGACATGAAATAGATATTTACAGTGTTTTTCTCAACTTGTTTTCACTATCACTTGATATATACTTGCTTGTACTTGAAGCTGTGGGTTACTAATGGTGATTTTGTTCTACCTGGATGCATTGGTACCCCCATCATCGAGCGAACGGATGCAACAACGGCAAGAAGCTCATGTATGTGTGCATATAAAGCACACCATGGACATCATCCACTTCCTCATCAATGCTAACTCAATTGAGATCATCGTCCATGCTATCATCCACAGGTATCTCCCTTGGTTCCCTTTATTCTGTCCTGCCTTTGTGATGTTAGTATGCGTGTGCTGACGAGTACTATTAAATCTTGCCAGTTGAATGTATGGTCATGATAGTAGAATGGCATTTTATTTTAGGCGCAATGTGTTGTAGTGCAGTTTTTTGCACAACCTGCACCTGTGCCATGCATATTCATATTGTGTCTCTATTTCTTATATGAACTAGTATCTCATTTTAACTAGCTCGACAATAAAAAGCATGGTACTAGCTGAATTTGTGTTATCATTCTAAATAAATGTCCTTTTCTTGAATGGTCTATTCATAATATATTTGCCCCAGTTTTTCTCATTCTTCTCTAATTCATGTAACACGATGACAGAGGAAGCCATGTTGTTGTTTTGTTTGGTCCCAGCCCTGACTATCACCGGCATGTTGTTGATCTGACAATGGTCCCAGCCCTGACAACCAAAGTTTTTGTCCTATTGAAGTTGCGTAGAAATACGAGCGAGTCCAGTGAGTCCAGTATGTTGTTCATGACAAGAGCTTGTGAAGCAGTACTGTATTACAATTGTAGAGCTTGCTACACTTGTAGAGCTCGTAAAGTATTGTATTACACAAGGCCCTTTGTAGTGGCACGGATAGAGCTTGTATTATGTGATCTGGTTGCTCTTGTTTAAGTATAATGTGTTTTTTGTCTCTGCCAATCTAAATACTGCTTGAAATATGAAGAATATGAGTCTGATAGATGGGACCCACTTACCACAACATGACAAACGGAAACTTGTTACCAGAACCTGACAATTGGGAGCCATCTGACTAGTGGACCCATTTATTAAAAAAAAGAAAATGAAATTGTTTAGAAAAAATGGCCACAACCCAACAATAAAAAAGGCTGCCATATTGGGCTTGGCCCATGAGCCTGACCAAAAATTGATGGAAATATATATATATATATATATATAAGGCCGAATTGTTGGGCTCGGCCCATGTAAAACACCAAACTGGACCGGGCTAATTCTTATCAACGACCTTTTCATTTGGTCGCAATTTTGCCACGTTAGCTAGCCATGTCGGATCTGATGTGGCCTGGGCAGACAGCTAGCAACCAAATAGAAGGTCGTACGATCAACGACCTTTTGTTTTGGTCGTTGCCTTCCATGACCTTATCCCGAAGAAGGTCGCTAATTTCAGTTTACGACACCTAGCTTTTGACCATCTGTTTTTGGTCACAAAAAGGTCGCAAATGAAAAAAATGACCATTCAGTGACTAATAGTGATGCTCACAATTTGATGTATTTCTTGTAGTGCGAGAGCGGGACTTGAATCATTGTCACAATAGACTTGGGCATCTTCGTCTTTGTTCACTTGATGGTGCATGGTGACGTGCTCGATAGCTTCCATCTCATCGTCACTCATCGAGTCGTATGTGCCATCATCATTGGCGAACATGGTTCACTTGTTGATGCATTGGAATGACTTGTGTCCATGGCCACCACATGTGAAACACTTGAGAGAACTTGTCTTGACGGGATCGTTCGGTGGTGCCGAAGAAGAAGTCTTGTTCTTGTAGTTGCTTGCCAGAGGACGAGTCGATGAAGGAGTCACTTGCTTGAAACTTGACTTGTCGCCGGTACTTGGTGATGCTCTAGTGGAGGTAGGAGGTGTCGAAGTTGAAGTAGGAGTAGCTTGAGTGTTTGAGCCATAGTTATTGGATGAGTACTTGGCGTACTTGAAGTCTTCTTGTACTTGTCGTTCCGCCTTGGTCGCTTGATGAATAGGCTCGAGAAGGTTGGAGTAGGGTTGGTAATCGGCAATCTTTCCTATTGGGTGGTTGAGGTCGTTGAAGAAGTGTGCCATTGTTTTCTCACCATCTTCTTTGACATTGGCTCGTATCATGGCAATCTCCATTTCTTGATAGTATTCTTCAACCGTCTTCGTGTCTTGCTTGAGGATTTGCAACTTCTTGAAGAGATCTCGTGTGTAGTGGGTGGGCACGAAGCGTCCTTGCATGGTGTCTTTCATTTTTGTGTCCAAGTTGTGATGGGTGGCTCGTCCTTCTTGCGACGTCGCTCTATGCACTACAAAAAAAGACACATCCGTGACATTTTGGGCCGAACCATTTTTTTTCCTGTCATACTTATGACACTTCTATGACGATAATTGTGACAAAACCTGGTATCATCATAGATGTGGTGGGATCCTACTTCTATGACAGAAAATCATGACAGAAAATGGACTTTTCGTCCTAGGCAGGCCGGAGATACATCTGCATGACATTCTTTGGGCCGTCCATGACGGAAAAAACAAACCATGGTAGAAGCGAGGGCGAGGAAAATATCGGGGGAGCTCCCAGTTACGGTGGGCGGTCGGGGGGAGAGCGATGCGCGTTTCTCTTGTATGTACGCATGTGTGTGCGAGGCATTGCGCTCTAACTAAACCCGAGCGAGGCGTTGGGCTCTAACTGAACGCGAGCGATTGCACTACATGCTACTCGTTATGGAACCCAAGCGATCGATCGATCCCTTGCTTTTAACTGAACCTGAGTGATTCCTTCGCTACTACTACTAACTGAAGCCGATCGATGATGCCTTTGGATGAACAGTGAGCGTAGTTGGGGGGGGTTTGGATGAATAGTTCCCGATGGGGGTGGATGAATAGGACCCCGTGGTGTTGCTGCTGGATGAACAGGACCCCGATCGAGCCGGTTGGGGGTGGATGAATAGGACCCCGGGGAGGGGTGGATGAACAGGACCCCGTGGAGGGCTGGATGAACAGGACGACCCCGTGGAGGGCTGGTTGAATTATAGCCGGTGGAGGGCTAGATGAACAGTAGCCCGTGGAGGGGTGGTTGAACAGGACCCCGTGGAGAGGGTTGGTTGAACAGTAGCCGGTGGAGGAGCGTGCGGTGGAGGCTGGATGAACAGGAGCCCGTGGATGAACATTCGCAGGTGGAGGCTGGAGGAGGTCGACGGTGGATGAACAGTAGCCCGTGGAGGCAGTCGACGGTGGAGATGAACAGTATCTCGTGGAGTCCTGTTTTGCGGTACGCCACACCCCTCCCGATGAACAGGACCCCTGTTTCGACCGTAGCACTCCAACACAAGTCCGTTTCCTCCGTTTTGGGGTACGCCACACCCCTCCCGATCAACAGGACCCCGTTTCCACCGTAGGAGGTCCAAGAGAAGTCCATTTCCTCCGTTTTGCGGTACGCCAGACCCCTCCCGATGAACATGATCCCGTTTCGACCGTGGTCGGTCGAACACAAGGCCGTTTCCTCTGTTCTGCAGTCTGCCATGCCTCGTTTCCATCGGCTGTTCCGTCCAAGCCGGTTGGCTCCCGAGGAACAACATGTGTTCCGTTGCCTCTCGATGAACACGATGCATTCCGTCGCCTCCCCAAGAACACGATGACAACGCAGTTTCTCCGTTCCGACCCAGCCATGTACACGAGCCCTGGCCGTACGTATGCACGAGTAGGCGTTCGAGATCCCGCTCGTATGTACGTACGTTGCCGTATTTTTTGGCGTGTGGCTGTATGTATGTGTACATGATTTAGACGGGACAACCTGAACTTCTAAGTGGGGGGCTCTACTATGACTTGTGCCGCTCCTTACTCGGCCACGGTTCATACTTGCAGAGAGATCGATCGACCAGTATGTACGTGCACGTTCCGACAAGACAGACAACGGTACGTACACTTCAACCGGGTGGGTCCCAGCTATCAGGGAGGATAAGGACGCGCTTCCTTGCATGCGAAGATATAGCTGCTGGGTCCCAGCTGTCAGGGGGATATTTTTTTGCCCATAATAAGGATGCACTTCCTTGCGTGCGAAGATGTAGCTGGTGGGTCCCAGCAGTCAAGGGGAGAAAACATTATTTTTCAGGGTAAAAAGGATGCAGTTGGATGCATGGGTCCATGGGAATGGTGCATCCCCACTGTCAGCCTCTCACGTATATTCATTTTCCAATGACTCTCGGTTGTTGACCACGTAGACCACACCGTGTCGAGCGCACCAAGGCCGGTGGACGGCGGCGAGGCCCCAGACTGGAACAACCCGGAGATGGGGAAGACACGGTAGTGGTGTCGCAGATGGAGAGGAGTGGGAAACTTGACTGGTTCGGATGCACGACAGCACTGCCACCCATGGGAGACAGGAGCAAGAACAGAGGTTGAAGAAGGAGCACGGCTGTGTATTTGCATGCTTGGTGGAGATCATTGTTACTATTGCCATGTTTATCATGTGCCTCATGCTATTGATGCTATTTTGCTCATATCTTGCCTTCATGCTTGTGATGTGTCTTGTGCATTATTCATGACTACCATTTGCACACATGACATACTTAACATGATTCCTTCTAGTACGTTGCATCTTCGCACTACTAGCTTGCTTGCCTTGATTCATATGATTGCTTGCTTTGTCGCATCACCCATGTTCCATTATTACTTGCTTTCTTGGGTTGATGACGTATATGTTCATGCCTCTCACATGATACATCTTGTGATGCATTCTTGCTTGCTTGCGCCTATTCTATTTGGTTGTTCTCACATCATATGCCTCCGTACTATGAAATGCTCCCTTGTCCTTTCTTATGATAAGCATGATGCATCCACTTGTTGGGTATTTTACCGCACGAATGATAGGTTTTCCGCTAACCTCATTTGTTTTTCCGAGTGTTTGTCATGTTCTTTCATGTTGAAGGATTCACAAGGCGATACCGTCATGACACAATTTGGTCATGTGAAGGCATACACGATATGCAACACCAACATTTGCGACAATCTCCTAAAGGTGAACTCCTTCCCTTTGAGCCATCCTCAAGTATGCATATTGGATGGGTCACTCTTTCATTGTTGTTTCCTTCTTCTTGTCTACATGTTACATCTATTGGATGGAGGACCGACATTGGAGATGGAACCCATGGACCTTCAAGTTGAGGAGCGCTCGGATTTATTGGATGCACCTTCGAACCTCCACTCATGCCACGACATCGAGCATTGGTATACCAACACCTCCATATTTGTTGATTGTGTTCACACATGTCATGCTCGATGGACATATCATACACATGACAAATTTGCATCTTATGCATGGATTGACTCACATCATGATTGCCTTGTTGCATCTTGTATTCCCATGTCATCCATGATATATGAGCTTGTGCATTTCATTAGAAAATTTGTTGTGATATACCTTGATGGCATATTCATACATCATGATCTTATTTCCTACCATCAATTGCATGATCACATCACATTGAGCATCCATTACCATATTCATGCTATTGATAAACCGTCTCACTATGACATCATTTTGCACCGTGGTTGCATTGATCACATCCACAATACATTTGTGTGCACAATGAATGATTTTGCTCCCATGAATGCTTTACATGTCATTTTACATCATTTGGATAAGCATCTCATGCATTTTCATGAACAATTCCTTTGGACGAACTCATGTTTATTTGATGGACACC
The DNA here is from genome assembly GCF_018294505.1 of Triticum aestivum. NCBI lineage: Eukaryota > Viridiplantae > Streptophyta > Magnoliopsida > Poales > Poaceae > Triticum > Triticum aestivum. The sequence continues at coordinate 326,065,074 of NC_057803.1, read as the reverse complement.
TTGTGTGCGTTAACCATTATATTTCTGAGTGTCATTTGTGTTTGCTCTTCTTGCATGTATACCACTCCGGCGACACCTTGGAGTACTTGGATTGTGCAATGTCTTCAACTCCGTCCAACTACAAGTCCGTCCACGACTACCGTTTCCATGGTGATGAGGATCACGATCCGAGGTCGGATCTTTCCCAAGGGGGGGGGAGATGATGCGGAGCATCCTATGATCATCCCCATGTACACTACGACTTCTCCCCAAGCCCCTAGTGCCCATATGTTGAGACCTCAAGCATACGCCATTGGACACAAGGTGAACTCGCTCCTTCTCAAATCTTCCCTTTCCGCATGTAAGACACGGATGCTACCTCAAGCGCGGACCTTGTACATACTCAGGTCCATCCGAGGAGATCATGGGAGCCTACAGGCCAAGGCCAAGTGCGCATGGGAGCGAGGGAAGGAGAGACAACTGCTACAACCCGAGCGGTACTACCGCCCACACCAAGCGGTACTACCGCTGAAGGCCCGCGAGCGGTACTACCGCCCCCTTCAGCGGTACTACCGCCTGTAGGCGGTACTACCGCTCCCCACTGCCGCTCGCCACTACCGTTCAACCCGACAAATGCCAGTACTCGCACGACCCGGGTCCGGCACTACCACTGTCCAAGTGGCACTACCGCCTAAGCGGTACTACTGCCCTTTGGCCGGTACTATCACCCTGCCTGCGCGCAGAGAACGGGCCTAGAGCCCATGTATGCCCCTCTCACTTACCCCTTCGTGGACATAGACTATATATACTCCCCCACCTCCTCCTATCTAGGGTTAGCGTTGGTTTAGCTCATTTGAGAGATAGAGCTACGCTCATCCATATCGGATCTACTCCACGAGAGAGACCGCGGCGAAGATCCCTTTGGATTCAAGACCTCCTTTTGGAGAAGAACTTCAAGACCTCCTCACGGAGAAGACTGGTTACCTCTTGTATCGTCTGTTGTTGACTTTGGATCTTGTATCTTCCTTTGTGTTCACGGACCTAGCGCATGTGTGATCATTCTTGTTGGTTTGAGTGTTCTCTTGTGTTCCCCTCGTGATTTTCCCCTTGTTTCCCTCCTCGTGTTCTTCGTGTTCATCACGGGATCCGCTCCTTTCGTGAAAGATCGGCCCTCTAGGGTTCCACCCTACATCAAAGTTGGTTTAAGGGCATGGGACCATGGGGACACCAGGACACTCAGGAGCATAAAGGAGCAACTTACTTATCATACTGGGGAAAATAGCAGGAGTACCATTTGTAACATAGTTTAATTACATCATATCACTGGAGGCATTAGATTAACAATAACACTGGTTAGACATGCCTTAAGGTAATAGTGTGATCACTTCATTTCACATGCGCCCTTATATTAACAACAACAAAAGGTTGGTATAAGGACATGCGATAGTGGACGCATCAGCACAATGTAACTACAAGGAGGCATAAAGTGGTGATGCCGAGTTTGTTCATGCTGTTTGAGGGCAGCAAATCTAATCCTGGAGACCTTTTACTATGTGAGGGTAGCAAATCTAATCCTGGAGACCTTTTACTATGTGAGGGCAGCAATCTAATCATGGAGACATTTTACTATGTGAGGGAAGCAATTCTAATCCTGGAGACCTTTTACTATGTGAGGGCAACAAATCTAATCCTGGACATACTCTGTTGACTTGTCCAGCAGCCGCCACTTTCTATCCTTTTTTCAACCAATAATAGATTTGTTCCGTATCCAGTTTGTACTGCATTTTCCCATTATTTCCCTTTTCAACCAAGAGATCGGTTGGCTATCCGGTCTCTACTACTTTGACCATATTATTTCCTCTTTGAATCATGTCCTAGATTCATGCTACAACTTTCCTCCTTTCTTCGTTGTTTGAACCAAGTCCTAGATTCGAATGCATGAAGTAGCTTTTCCTCTAATAATACTAAAAATTTAGGTGGTTTTGGAAGAGCTGATGGGAGTAGAAAAAGTTGCACATGTAGACACGTGGGGAGCTGGGGCAGTAGAGCAAGGCCGCTTTCGAAGAACTTATACCTGAGGGTCATCGGGATGTCGGCGGTGGCAGGTCGGATCTGCGCACAATTCGGCAGGGAGGAAGAAGGGTCGGAGGACCTCCCGAGCCGGCGCTGTGTCGGAGAGAACAACACAGGCAGAGGATCGGGCCCCTCCGGCAGCTATGGGTTTCCTCCCTCGCTGGTGATGACCGGATGAACCATGCACCTAGTCCTCTACACATACTAGCCGAAGGGATCCGGCCGGATCTGTGACCAGCGGTGAGCAGAGAGAAAATGTCGCTACCACTGTCTTGTTTAGATCTGGAGAGGATGAGAGAATGAAAAGAGCAACCCTAGTAAAGCAAGCGCTTAGGCCCCTGCATACATATATAGTGGAGTGATTATCTTTTTCTCTCAACAACAAGCGTTTCAATTTGTGTACGTGGCATTAACGAAAAGAAACTCCCTATTTAAGGTGACTAACTGTATGACTCCTACTTACTACTACTAGTAGTATTGTTCACTTGTGCTCGCCGACTCTCCATTCATTGAACAACCCCATGGGTGAATAAACATACAATACTAGTATTTATATAGAACGAACAAGCTCGAACTATTTTCGCGTAGTTAAAAGTTGAGAGCGGGGCTTCTCCCGGGCAGTACGCGCGGCAGTTTTCGCCTAGGCGGTTTGACATAGAGGCAAGGAGCGTGAGGGAGTAGTGGATTCAACTTACTTACTCCTGGAAAGGTCGGGCTGTGCGATTTGATGGTACGTTACTACTGGAAAGACTTGTGATATGACTACTCACTATAGTCATGAATTACTGGCGGTACGATCGGAGTGATGCTCCCCTTTTGTTCCGCACTCTAATCTGGTGCATGACACGTCGACCCGGATGCTGGCTCTCCCACATGTTGGCGAAGTACGTAGTAGTAAGAAGGAGCAAAGAATCATGCGGTATATACTAGTAGTACTACTACTCATGTCGGAGGAGTGCGAACCACGGCAGCCAAGTGAACCAGCAGTAGAAAACAATGTGCTGATATGGCCATAAAAAACAATGTACTACGGTCCAGAATGTAGCATGTACAGTACCACTCCTCTTTGTTTGGATCCCTAAGTTAGAGCTAGTTTGGGTTGAAATAGCCTCAAATTATCCAAACAGGAGGGGTTAGTTTGTGCTAGTTTGCACTAGCCCAGCTAAAAAAACTAGCCTAGTGGAGAGGTTCTATTTGGGTTAGTTCTCCTCGGTCCCACTAAAAGAGAACTAAAAAACTCTACCCTGCCCGCACCAAATCGCTCCCTCCGCCAACCCCCTCGCATGACTCCTCTCCGTTCCCCATCGGGCCGCCGCCCAAGCGCCGCTCCGTCGCTCGCCCTCTCTCTCCTCCTACCTCCCTCTCCCTCCGGCCTCCGCCACCCTCCTCCGGCCACCCTCTCCCTCCAGCCTTCGAAGCTCGCCCTGCTCCCCCTTCACCGGTCATTTTTCTCCCTCTATCGTGCGCAGCGGCGGCGCATCTACCAGGGAGGTCGCGAGAGGGGTGAGTTTGTTCGTTCCTTCTCTATCTCATAGCCATATCATCGATCTTGCTTGCTCTAGCGCTAATTCTAATTTGGAAAAGTAGGTCCTGATTAAACTTGGTATAGATTTGTGGTGCACGCATGGAATTGTTTGATGCTGCTTGAGGAGGTAATAAATCTTTCTAGAGGCCCAAAGATCCAGTTCACCTTTCTAGGTATTTCAGTTTCAGGCTTGCATTATTTCTAGAGGCCCAAAGAATCAGTTCACCTTTCTAGGTATTTCCTTTCCAGGCTTGCATTATTTCTAGAGGCCCAAAGATTCAGTTCACCTTTCTAGGTATTTCAGTTTCAGGCTTGCATTATTTCTAGAGGCCCAAAGATTCACCTTTCTAGGTATTTCAGTTTCAGGCTTGCATTATTTCTAGAGGCCCAAAGATTCGGTTCGCAGTCGTCGGCAAGTGGCCCTACTACCCATGCCGGTGCCGACCTCAACTCGCAAGCGCCAGCGTTGGAGGGGTTCCCGTGGCTTGGGCTCTACAGAGCCTTCCTCCGGAGCGATGATGACGAGCTCCTCCCTGGCTGCGTGAGGGGCTCCGGGCTCACTCCCTATCGTGAAGGACTTCCGTTATGAGTTAGCTCATGCTTTGTTTCATGGAGTGTATGTTTTTGTGAAGCTTGATTGAGGACTTGAGTTTAAGTGGGATATCTCAATTGTATGGACAAAGTAAAAGTTATCATGTTTTGCATGCTTGTTTGTAAAGATGGTTTGTTTATGTCAATCGTGAGCGGGAGGAGGCCACACAAGAGCCGACCACAACAAATCCGGCAGGAAATAGGGTCCAAAGTAGTCAAATGATTGAGAAAGAACATTTATTGTGAATCTAACCCTGCCATCCATACACCTCTTTGGATTAGAGTTAGTTCAGGGTTAGAATCTAACTCTAACCTCTAACTGAGTTAGAGTTCTCCTCGTCTCGGTTCATCGCCATCATACTTTCCCCATTCCTATGTTTTCAGTATCCTGCGAATCAAAGAGGCCCTTAGACTGGTTTAGGTCTGGTAGTTTTTTATAAACGTGTTATGTCCAAAGTTTAATGAATGTGCTGCGGTTTCTATGAAAATAGTCCGGTTTCATGTAGTAATTCATTTATTTATGTATTCTTCCGCGGGGGGTTTGCATGTAATTTGTGAGGTCTGAAATGTAAAGTACCCCGGCATATGCTCCGAGTCGTGCATGCACTATGACCCAGATGCTCTATGTCCCACATGTCGGCAAAAGAGAGCATGTGGAAATGGCCTAGCAGTACATATAGGAGGATAAATGCGTGAAAAAATATGTACGGTGAAGCATAGCTGTAGTTCGAAAAGGAAACCTAAAGTGATGACAGTTATAGGTCGCACGCACCCAACTAGTGGTACTACTAGACATACGACTACCTTTTCCCTAAAAAAAAAGAGGTACGAGTGCTCAGTACTCCTATTCTATCAACACGAGTCCCATCTGACAACAGTGTCTGTGCTACAACTAGCTCTTCTCCCTCGTTTCTCTCTTCTAATTCTAAACTCAGTCGACGCCCGGTGGGCGGGGTGCGGATTTGTCGATGGTTAGTTTGCTCAACTGTGGCCCCACCTCATAGTGAAAACGTTACGACTAGAACAAAAATGACATATACTCCTATACTAATAAACATTAAGGCCACAAGGCGATGAAGTGATGGTTATAGGAGGCAAGAAGAATAGATACATCCATCGACGACGTCCACCTCCTCGACTCAGGTCGTCGGCCCACCGAATGGCGGCTAAGTAGTAGCGGATTTCGTGGCCAGGTCGACGTGCTTCTAAACAATGGAGTCCGAAGATTCCAGCCACTGGAAGAAGACCAATGTCTTTTTGTCCTTGCTGGCCTTCTAGTGGCCTATGTAGACGATTTCCTCGTAGACATGGATGTGCAGGTCGACGGTTCCTTGCATGGCGACGCGCTGCGCGGCAAGCGCGGCCTCGAGGTGCACATTCTTCGTCACGACCTCCGTCACCTGCAGGGCCACCATGGCTTGAAAGAGTTCATCACCATGGAGACCGATGAGGGTGGCGGACAATGAGGAGCTTGGGCGCGGAGGCTAGCACAGTACGACAAGGTTCGCAACTGCCATGTTTGGGTTGCGCTTGGCTCTTCGCCTGTTCGAGAAGACGAACATTGATGTTACTACTACAGCTTCTACAGTATTGAATCCACTACTGCATGTCTGGCCACCGCGAGGGGGAGGGATAGCTTGTTGTAGTACTATAAGCAAAAGCATGTCCTCGTCTGCGAGCCACCGCGCGCATGGGCGAGGGAGAAGGTGTGTAGTAGTAAAATCAAGCTTCTCCTCTGATGCGGAGCATCCCAAGATCATCCCCATGGACGCACCCACACCTCCAATGGCACCACTCGGACCAATGACACGAGCCCGAGCCAAAGCTATCGAAGATAAGGTGAACCTAAGTCCGAGATGTTGTGCATGATTAGGTACCAAGAGGGTCCTCCCGAAGATACGCATGAAGATGGACAAGTCCCCAAGTCCACGGATGAGGAGAACCAACGGAAGGAGCCAAGAACATCTCCCAGGCCCCGGACATCCGACCAAGGCCCTGGACATCCGGCCCCTGGAACGCCTTCCTCTATAGCTGCTCAACCACCAAGTACCTACAGGCCCCGGACATCTGGTCCCGCAAGCCCGGACATCCGGCACTTCCCGAGGTCCCGGATATCCGGCCCCCTGCCCGGAAATCCAGACCCCCCAAACCCGAGAGCAACATGCCCAGCTTCACCAGCTCGGACATCCGGCCACCACAGCCCGGACATCCGGCCCTCTGCGAACGCCCGGACATCCGGCCCGACGCCCGGACGTCCGGCCTCCCTGTCTGCGAACAGTAAAGGGCCGAGGCCCGTGTACCCCTTCTACCCCCCGATACTATATATACTCTATCCCGTACAGCTTTCTAGGGTCAGCGTTGGTTTAGCTCATACTTAGAGATAGAGCTTCGCTCATCCACATTGGATCTACTCCTCGTGAGAGACCGCGACCTCTTCGGAGAAGATCCCTTTGGATTCAAGACCTCCTTTCAGAGAAGAACTTCAAGACCTCCTCACGGAGAAGACCGGCTACCCTTGTATCATCCTTAGTTGTCCGTGGATTCGTGTATCGTTCTATGTATCCGAGGATCTAGCACATGTGTGACTTGTTCTTGTTAGTTTGAGTGTTCCTCTTGTGTTTCCCCTTGTGTTTTCCCCTGTTTCCCTCGTTTCCCTCTTTGTGTTCCTCGTGTTCTTCGCGGGATCCGCTCCTTTCGTGAAAGATCAGGAGATTAGGGTTCTACCCTACATCATCATGGTATCTAGAGCAAGGTTACGATTTCGGAGCCTCCCCGTTGTGTTTCTAGACTAATTTTGTTGTTTTTCGTCCTAATTCGAAAATTCCCCACCAAAAATAGCCCCAACATTTTTTTGTGGTTTGTTGGTGTGTTGAGATTTGTTGGTTTGGATCCGTGGATTTGCTTTGTTTTGAGTGGATCTAGCTTCCAATCCTTTTCCCCCCAATTTCCATCCACAAATTCCTCCGAATTTTGCCCGAATTTAATCTCCCCGTGCGGTGTTCATCCCGTTCGTCCCTGGATCCAGAGCCCGGACATCCGGCCCGCAGAGCCCGGACATCCGGCCCCACCCGGACATCCGACCTTCCACCCGGACATCCGGCCCCTGGGAGCAACATCTCCATCCACCGACCCATTTTTCCGCCCAATTTCCACCAAATTTTGTTCTGGTGCCCACCATATACCATATATACTTCCGCATACCTCTACCACTTCCGCATAACCCAACCATTTTTGGAATGTTTCACTCTCCGACACAATTGCTACATCGAGGTTGATAGAGGCGAGGGTCCCGATGTTTCGATGAGATGGTGGCTATCGTTTTCCGTGGGAGTCGACTTTGACGATCCGACTACGAACGTGCGAGATGTCGCGCCTTAGCAATCGCTAAACCAACTTCCGAGGGTTATTGACCACGTCGAAGCACGATCAACCTGACCACGAGGGTCTGTTTCCTGCGAGCAAACGAAGAACAAGCAAGAAACTGAGATTTCAATCTGGATATTGCGAATATAAGATGAAATCTTTATTGATCAAGGTGGGGTTCTGTGACGTCTTGGTCTGGTCGTTGGACACAAACGAAGTACGCGAAGTTGCAGCTATGGCGAACTTTTAATCTAAACAAAACCCAAAGTCTAAACGACGCCCTAAGGGATGTATATATGGAGGAAGAGGGGGGAATTTCGTGGCCCTTGAGGGTGGGGTCCGAAACCAACCCTAACTCTTGTTTCCCCACACATACGGACTCTAAAAATAGCCTATACTTAAGTATTTCGAAATTACATGGGCCTGGCCCATTAATAAGGTGACGCAGCACCTAGAATAGCCTATGGACGAATATTATGAAGTGGCATCTTGTATATTTCGTCCAAGGCTTCATGCACTCCTTATGGCGGCTTTAAAGTCCTGAAATCATCACTTGTAACTCCGTTCTTGATCCCCTTGCGCATGCCATCAACTCCATGTGTGTTCTTGCTCCAATGTTCATCCTTCTCCAAGCTAGGCCCTTCATTTGTAAGCAAAACAAATGTATCCAATTTAGGCAGCATCATAATCTCATGAACATTAGAATCATTACCAAGAAACGAAAGTACCTGGTAATTTAATTGGCGTGCACGAGCTCTAGTAATTGGTCCAGTATATGTAACAGTAGGGGCTGTGGGTGTAATCATCAGAGGTTTGAGAATTTGAGTTGCGGTACCGTATCCTTTTGTGTTTCGGCTATCTAGGTACGGTTCGACATCGACATCACCGCCGCTCATCTTCGCCACGAACGCGTCATCAACAATGACCACCTCGACTACGACTTGGTATTCGTGCCACCATTTTGACACCATACCGGAAGCAAGGCCGGTAACCTCATCTTGGTATTGGACATATCATTCTTGCCATTACATTGATAGCCATCATAGCCTTACTCCTTTGCGTTGCTTACCCATCGAGACTAGTCATTGAGTATTGCCGACAACGAGACTTGTGCACATTAGCGATCATACTTCCCATAGCATACATACATCATTGTTGCATATCTTGGTATCATCTCTTGTGTCACAAAGTTGTCATCGCATACTCATTTGCTATCTTGGTTCGTCAAGCATTGCATGCGAAAAGAGCTCAAACATCGAAGAGCCAAACAAGCTTTTAAGCAAAGAGAAAAGATAAGCAAAGAGCTTTTAAGCAAGAACCATAACATCTTACAACATTAAGATTGTCATACTCGATCATCTTGGATCATATCATAGCAACACCTTGCATAGAACATATTTGGGATAGAAGTCGTTGCATTTTTGCTAAGTAGGTTGTGCACAAGTTCTTGTATCCGCCTATTGTGCAATCGTGCTAGCGTCTCTCTAGTGTTGTGCAACACGAGCATTTTTGTGGATTCCACATTTGGGCTCACCCTTGGTTGCACAACCCCACTTATCTTTTTGCGTGTGTGTTTCCGTGTACCTTATATGCTTGGTCTACTTGTTACATTGCATCTTGTGAATCTTTTCCAACATTATTGAAGCTCACTTACAATTGCATCAAATTTCATGCCACCATCCTAACCAAGCTCCACCAAAAGCTTTTACTTGTGTAGGTGTGAGAAAACGACAAGAACTCGTACCAATTGTGCTATTTCCTTGTCCTACATTGGAGTGATCCTCGATCCACTTTCAACTTCGGTCAAGGTACATTTGGTACTCGTTCTTCTCTTTCTACCACTCACATTTGTCTTGAAATGATGGATAGGCCAAGTACTTCTACCAACCCACTCTTCATGGAGCAAGACGACGACATGAACTCCTTCGTCACCAAGAGTCACCTCTTTGGTGCACAACGTGCTTTGCATCAAGAGTAACAAGCTATGAGTGAACGCATCGACAACCTTGCCGCCGACTTGCGACTTTCCGAGCAACGTACAAGGGACTACTTCGACCACAAGCTCGATGATCACAAGCAAGAGAATGACGCAAGGATGGACGAAATTCGTGCTTTATTGCTCAACCGCTCGTCTTCCACTTCACGAAGGAGCCGTTCAAGCCGCCACTCTGACTTCACCGTCTCCGGCTCAAGTACACCGACATCGAACACTCTTCGTCAAGCCGCGCGCACCGACCGTCAAGCAAGCCTCAATCCCCTACGAGACACAGACTCTCAAGAGCACCGACAACGTCAAACTCAAGAGGAATTTGCGCTAGCATGAGAACGGCAACGACAACGCCAACATGAAGAGGAAGAGCGAGCGCGTCTACACCAAAATGCCCAAGATGCCGAGGCACAACGTCAAGAACAACAACTCCGTGACGCTCAAGCACTTGCGGCGCAACAAGCTCTACGCGATTCAAGTCGAGCCGTTGCCGACCGATGCCGACAAGCTCGTGAACAAGAGGAAGCACATCGCAAAGAAATTCAAGAACAAAGATTTCACGCTCGCGTGCATCGTCAAGTTCCTCTTCGAGCTCGCGAAGATCCTCCACAAGCTCGCCAACACCATCAAGTTCATCGAGAGCATGAAGACAATGGAAATCCTCCACGACAAGAGCAACATGAGGATAACAACCCTCCGCGCCAAGAGCACTACGAGTTGAACAATCATCTACAACAAGGGCGTCATCATCCCCGACCCCAACACAATGAAGAGCAACGCTACGGCAAGCTCAAGTTCACCATGCCCAAGTTCAACGGAAGCAATGATTCCGAAGAGTAGCTTTCATGGGCATTGAAGGTTGACAAGATCTTCCTTTTGCACAATTTTGAAGAAGAGAAGAAGATCGCGATGGCATCCCTTGAGTTCCAAGATTATGTCCTCATTTGGTGGGAACAAATCATAGAGCGCCGATAGACAAGAGGTGAACCACCCATCACTACTTGGGCGCAAATGAAGGATGTCATGAGAGCACGCTTCGTACCTACCTACTACAACCGCGACCTCTTCAAGAAACTTCAACAACTCAAGCAAGGAACAAAGAGCGTTGAAGAATACTACAAGGAGATGGAGATTGCGATGATAAGAGCCAATGTCACGGAAGATGATGAGCAAACAATGGCACGTTTGTTGAACGGACTCAATCACCCTATCAAGAAGATCGCCGACTTCCAACCATACTCAAATCTCATGAGGTAGTGCACCAAGCTACCAAAGCGGAACACCAAGTGCAAGATGATTTCAAGTATGCTAAGTTCTCATCCAAGTCCTACGGCTTCTCCAATAACCAAGCTTCAACGACTCCCACACCGACTACAAGACCTTCTACTTCCAACATCGACAAGTCGACTTCCAAGAAAGCTTCGTCAAGTACAAGCCATCCTCCTACGAGAAACTTCAAGCCGAGAGCTTCATCATCATCAACGCCAACCGATGAGACCGTCAAGACGAGTTCCTTCAAGTGTTTCACTTGCGGAGGCCGAGGCCACAAGTCCTACGAGTGCACCAACAAGCGAACCATGGTCTTCAACGACGATGACACTTATGACTCCATGAGCGAAGGCGAAATGGAAGCCCTCGAGCAAGTCGCCATGCACCGCTAAGTGAACAATGAAGATGAACAAGTCTTTCGTGATGAAGACTCAAGTACCGCACTTGTTGTCCTCCATCCAATGTCGCCAAGTCAAGTGATAACCGACAAGCAACCCACCTATCATGGAGATCATAGTGAGAGAGCGAGCCACCAAAACGAGAGTGAGCGCCACAAGCCAAAATTTAGTGCCTCCACGATGAGCGAAAACAAGAACCTAGTTCTATTTGCCACCAAACATGAGATGAGAGAAGTGTGTGAGAACCCATCTAGTGTCCTACACTACGTCCTCGTGTGCAAGGACAATGCATCACAAACTAACACTTCCCACACTCTTCCTCTAGTGTTGTCTTCTCTTTTGCAGGAATTTCAAGATGTTTCTCCCGATGATGATGAGGACATCAATACAATTGTTACACCCACAGCCCCTGCTGCTATAAATACTGGACCAATTACTAGAGCTCGCGCACGCCAACTAAATTACCAGGTACTTTCGTTTCTTGGTAATGATTCTAATGTTCATGAGAATATGATGCTGCCTAAATTGGATACATTTGTTTTGCTTACAAATGAAGGGCCTAGCTTGGAGAAGGATGAACATTGGATTAAGAACAAGCATGGAGATGATGGCATGCGCAAGGGGAACAAGAACGGAGTTACAAGTGATGATTTCAGGACTTTGAAGCCACCATAATGGGTGCATGAAGCCTTGGACGAAATATACAAGATGCCACTTCATAAATTTCGTCCCGAGGCTATTATAGGTGCTGCGTCACCTTATTATTGGGCCAGGCCCATGTAATTTCGAAATACATAAGTATAGGCTATTTTTAGAGTCCGTATGTGTGGGGAAACAAGAGATAGGGTTGATTTCGGACCCCTCCACCAAGGGTCACGAAATTCCCCCCTCTTCCTCCATATATACAGCCCTTAGGGCATCGTTTAGACTTTGGGTTTTGTTTAGATTAAAAGTTCGCCATAGCTGCAACTTCGCGTACTTCGTTTGTGTTCAACGACCAGACAAAGGCGTCACAGAACCCCACCTTGATCAATAAAGCTTTCATCTTATATTCGCAATATCCAGATTGCAATCTCAGTTTCTTGCTTGTTCTTCGTTTGCTCGCAGGAAACAGACCCTCGTGGTCAGGTTGATCGTGCTCCGGCGTGGTCAATAACCTCTCGGTGTTGGTTTAGCGATTGCTAAGGCGCGACGTCCTCACACGTTCGTAGTCGGATCGTCAAAGTCGACTGCCACCAAAGCAATATCCATCATCTCATCGAAAGACGAGACACCTTTGCCTCTATCAAGTGGTATCAGATTTCCAGGTTGCTCGGTGAGATTTTACAGTTTTTTGTAGTTTAGATCGAGTCTGTTCTTCATACCTACAGTCCACGAAAAAGCCACAAAAAAAATTAGGGTTAGTTCACCATATCCGAACCAATCTGAGCCTTTGCATAATCTTTTTAGGGTTTTGCTTTGTTGAATTTGCGGTTGCATCGTCGTGTCTAGTTGCTGGTCTTAGAGTCTAGTCTTTTAGAGTTTCGAGTTCTGGTCATAAGTTGTCACGCCGCCGCCGCACCATCATCATCGCCCCTGCCATCTACCACCACCGCTTATCCACCACCGCTTCGAATCCGTATCCATATACCACCACCGCTGTCATATACCACCACCGCTGCCATCTACCACCATATATCCACCACCAATCCGAGTTCTTGTCATAATAGGTTTGTTTTCGAGATCCATCTAGATTCCGATTCGTGTTTCCTTGCCGGAGTAGGTTTCGGAAAAAAAAGAGTCCGGAAACCACCCTTCGTTTAGGCCCAAAATTTTTTGAAAATGCATTTTTCGAAAAAATTTCTGGCTATCCTATTTTTAGGTGTTTCTGAGTGTTTTGAGACATGTGCCATTATAGGAAGTTTTTTTGACCTGTTTCCAGTTTTTGGGTCCGGGCAGTCGAAAAAAAAAATTGGTCAAAAAAATTTCATGCCCATCCTGTCAGTTTGACCTAGGAAGAGTTTTGAGACACTCGCCATTATAGTGATTTTCCGTAAAAAAACAGCGCAAAAAAAACGCAAAAAAAAGAGCGAAAAAAAATCCAGAGTGTGCTTTTCCCTTGTTTACGTGCCGCGCCATGATTTTGTTGGTCTTCTAGGCTCACGTCTCTAGCACAGTCTAGCCTAGGACCAGCACAGTACCGTCGTTGAGCGTTTATTCAACTTTGCATCTCTGAATTGATTATTGCTGACCCTTTTTGCTACCATATTATAAGCCTTCCCAGCTCCACATACATCTACGTCGTGCGTTTGACTCTCCCTGGTAATCGCTCTATCCAAGCTTTGAGAGTTTTTGACTACAACGGTTGCCGATCACCGCCTGCTGCTGGGTAAGAACTGGTAAGAATTTGCGATTTGCTTGACGGATTTGTGACACCCACCACCACCTCTTGTTAGTAGTCTGTAGGATCATATTCTTGTGTGTTTCTATTGCTGCTAACCATGCCATGGAGAAGATAGATGGCATGGAGAAGACGTTCGAAACAAAGCTCGATAACAAGTTTAATGAATTGCTCGCGCGTCTTCCACCACCACCACCCGCTGCACCTAACGCACCTCTCCAACAACAACAACGACGACTACCTCCACGTCACGAAACAGATCTCCGCCAAGCGAGCCGTGTTCCTCTTGCGTTTGGCCAAACTATTGGTGCTGCTGTTGATACTTCTGTGGCTCCTGCTGCTGATGCGGAGGAGGATGATTATGTGGGAGATTACGAGGATGAGGTTGCTCAAAATCAGAACTACGTGCAACCACCTGCACCACAACCACCAGGTCGTCCACATGCAAATAATCACAATGGTAGGGCTTTCCCTCAGGTACGAGGTCATGACCATCTTCCTAAACTGAAATTGAATATTCCACCTTTCGAGGGTAGATATGTTCCTGATATATATCCTACTTGGGAGTTAGAAACTGAACAACGATTTACATGTTTACAATATCCCGAGGAGAGACGGCTTGCCGCTGCTGTTTGTGCTTTCACTAGTTTTGCATGTGTATGGTTGTCTGAACATTGTAGATTATATCCTTTTCCAACTACTTGGGCTGCTTTGAAAACTGCTATGCGTACTCGTTGGGTTCCACCATATTATCAACGTGAATTGCTTCAGAAATTACAGCGCTTAAGACAAGGAAAAAATTCTGTAGAAGAATATTATCAGGAATTACAAACTGGCATGATTAGATGTGGTATTGTTGAGGAGAATGAAGCTATGCTTGCATGTTTTCTGGGTGGATTAAATAGAGAGATTCAGACCATTCTAGACTATAAGGAGTATACTAATATCACTCGTTTATTCCATCTTGCTTGTAAAGCTGAACGTGAAGTGCAGGATCGACAAGCATTGGCGCGAACTAACTTTTCTGCAGGCCGACCTTCATCATGGACACCGCGTGCATCTTCTACTTCAACTGCACCAGCACCTCAATCAGGTGTCTCCTCCAGTCGTGATACAAGAAAACAGGCACAACCACCATTATCTGCCAAGAGCGCACCTGCTGGGCCTGCACAGAGTTCTGCTTCTTCCATGGCATCAACAGGGCACACAAGTGATATTATTTGTCGTCGTTGTAAGGGAGGAGGTCATTATGCGAGAGAATGCAAATCTCCGCGTGTGATGATTGCTACCGCAGATGGTGGATATGAGTCCGCTAGTGACTATGATGAGGAGACTTTGGCTCTTATTACACGTGAAGAACATGGTGGAGATGATTCTGATCATGAGACGCAATACATGGCTCCTGAAGACGCTGACAGGTATGAATGTTTAGTTGCTCAACGTGTTTTGAGTGTGCAGGTCACACAAGCTGAGCAAAATCAGAGGCACAATTTGTTCCATGCCAAGGGAGTTGTGAAGGAACGTTCTGTGCGCGTCATAATAGACGGAGGGAGCTGCAACAACTTGGCTAGCATGGAGATGGTGGAGAAGCTTTCTCTCACCACAAGACCACATCCACATCCTTACTACATCCAATGGTTCAACAACAGCGGCAAGGTTAAGGTAACACGTACTGTTCGTGTGCATTTTAGTATCTCTACATATGCTGATTATGTTGATTGTGATGTGGTACCTATGCAAGCATGTTCCTTATTACTTGGTAGACCATGGCAATTTGATAAAAACTCTGTACACCATGGTAGAAACAATCACTATACTCTTGTTCATAAGGATAAAAATATTACTTTGCTTCCTATGACTCCTGATTCCATTTTGAAAGATGATATTAATAGAGCTAATAAAGCAAAACAGGAGAAGAATAAGAGTGAAAATCAGATTGTGGCAAAAGAATTTGAGCAACAAATGAAGCCTAATAACAAACCATCTAGTGTTGCTTCTGAAATTAAATTGAAAAGTGCATGTTTATTTGCCACCAAATCTGATATTGATGAGCTAGATTTCAGCAAATCTGTTTGCTATGCTTTTGTGTGCAAAGAGGCATTATTTTCATTCGAGGACGTGCCTTCCTCTTTGCCTCCTGCTGTCACTAACATTTTGCAGGAGTTCGCTGACGTCTTTCCACAAGACGTGCCACCAAGATTACCGCCTATTCAAGGGATTGAGCATCAGATTGACTTAATTCCCGGTGCTTCACTGCCAAACCGTGCACCATACCGTACCAATCCAGAGGAGACGAAGGAGATGATGCGTCAAGTACAAGAGCTTCTCAACAAAGGTTATATACGCGAATCCCTTAGTCCTTGTGCCGTTCCTATTATTCTAGTGCCGAAAAAGGATGGTACATCACGTATGTGTGTTGATTGTAGAGGCATTAATAATATTACTATTCGTTATCGTCATCCTATTCCTAGGCTCGATGATATGCTTGATGAATTGAGTGGCTCTACAATATTCTCCAAAGTTGATTTGCGTAGTGGATACCATCAAATTCGTATGAAATTGGGAGATGAATGGAAAACAGCATTTAAAACTAAGTTTGGATTATATGAGTGGTTAGTCATGCCCTTTGGGTTAACTAATGCACCTAGTACTTTCATGAGATTAATGAACGAAGTTTTACGTGCTTTCATTGGACGATTTGTGGTAGTTTACTTTGATGACATATTGATTTATAGCAGATCTTTGGAAGAACATTTGGAACATTTACGTGCTATTTTTATTGCTCTACGTGATGCACGTTTGTTTGGTAACCTTGGGAAGTGCACCTTTTGCACCGATCGAGTATCTTTTCTTGGCTATGTTGTTACTCCACAGGGAATTGAAGTTGATAAAGCCAAGATTGAAGCTATTGAGAGTTGGCCGCAGCCCAAAACGGTCACACAAGTGAGGAGTTTTCTTGGCCTCGCTGGATTCTATAGGCGTTTTGTGAGAGATTTCAGCACCATTGCTGCACCTCTCAATGAGCTTACAAAGAAAGATGTGCCTTTTCTTTGGGGTACCGCACAGGAAGAAGCCTTCTCGGTATTGAAAGATAAGTTGACACATGCTCCTTTACTCCAACTTCCTGATTTTAATAAGACTTTTGAGCTTGAATGTTATGCTAGTGGAATTGGATTAGGCGGTGTGTTATTACAAGATGGCAAACCTGTTGCATACTTTTCTGAAAAATTGAGTGGACCTAGTCTGAATTATTCTACTTATGATAAAGAATTATATGCTCTTGTTCGGACTTTAGAAACATGGCAACATTATTTATGGCCCAAAGAATTTGTTATACATTCTGATCATGAATCTTTGAAACATATTAAAAGTCAAGCTAAACTGAATCGTAGACATGCTAAATGGGTTGAATTCATTGAGACTTTTCCTTATGTCATTAAACACAAGAATTGAAAAGAAAATGTTATTGCCGATGCATTGTATCGCCGCTATACTATGCTTTCACAACTTGACTTCAAAATATTTGGTTTGGAGACCATCAAAGATCAATATGTGCATGATGCTGATTTTAAAGATGTAATGCAGAATTGTAAAGAAGGAAGAATGTGGAACAAGTTCATCGTTAACGATGGATTTGTGTTTCGTGCTAACAAGCTATGCATTCCAGCTAGCTCCGTTCGTCTTTTGTTGTTGCAGGAGGCGCAATGAGGAGGATTAATGGGACACTTTGGCGTGAAGAAGACGGAGGACGTACTTGCTACACATTTCTTTTGGCCAAAGATGAGACGGGATGTTGAGCGTTTTATTGCTCGCTGCACTACATGTCAAAAAGCTAAGTCACGACCAATCCTCATGGTTTATATATGCCTTTGCCTGTACCTAGTGTTCCTTGGGAGGATATATCTATGGACTTTGTTTTAGGTTTACCTCGAACAAAGAAGGGGAGGGATAGCATATTTGTTGTCGTGGATAGATTCTCGAAAATGGCACACTTTATACCATGTCATAAAAGCGATGATGCTGTTAATGTTGCTGATTTGTTCTTTCGTGAAATTATTCGCTTGCATGGTGTGCCAAATACTATTGTTTCAGATCGTGATACTAAATTTCTTAGCCACTTTTGGAGATGTTTATGGGCTAAGTTGGGGACTAAACTGCTTTTTAGTACTACTTGTCACCTCCAAACTGATGGATAAACTGAAGTAGTCAATAGAACGTTGTCTACTATGCTTAGGGCTGTTTTGAAGAATAATAAGAAAATGTGGGAGGAATGCTTGCCTCATATTGAATTTGTTTATAATCGTTCATTGCATTCTACTACTAAGATGTGCCCTTTTGAAGTTGTGTATGGTTTCCTACCTCGTGCACCTATTGATTTGTTGCCTCTTCCATCTTCGGAGAAGGTTAATTTTGATGCTAAACAACGTGCTGAATTGATTTTAAAAATGCATGAGTTAACTAAGGAAAACATTGAGCGTGTGAATGCTAAATATAAACTTGCTGGAGATAAGGGTAGAAAACATGTTGTGTTTGCACCTGGAGATCTTGTTTGGTTACATTTGCGTAAGGATAGATTTCCGGATTTGCGCAAATCAAAGTTAATGCCACGTGCTGATGGTCCCTTTAAGGTGTTAGAGAAAATAAATGATAATGCATATAAACTTGAGCTGCCTGCAGATTTTGGGGTTAGTCCCACTTTTAACATTGCAGATTTGAAGCCTTATTTGGGTGAGGAAGATGAACTTCCATCGAGGACCACTTTATTTCAAGAAGGGGAGGATGATGAGGACATCAATACAATTGTTACACCCACAGCCCCTGCTGCTATAAATACTGGACCAATTACTAGAGCTCGCGCACGCCAACTAAATTACCAGGTACTTTCATTTCTTGGTAATGATTCTAATGTTCATGAGAATATGATGCTGCCTAAATTGGATACATTTGTTTTGCTTACAAATGAAGGGCCTAGCTTGGAGAAGGATGAACATTGGATTAAGAACAAGCATGGAGATGATGGCATGCGCAAGGGGAACAAGAACGGAGTTACAAGTGATGATTTCAGGACTTTGAAGCCACCATAATGGGTGCATGAAGCCTTGGACGAAATATACAAGATGCCACTTCATAAATTTCGTCCCGAGGCTATTATAGGTGCTGCGTCACCTTATTATTGGGCCAGGCCCATGTAATTTCGAAATACATAAGTATAGGCTATTTTTAGAGTCCGTATGTGTGGGGAAACAAGAGATAGGGTTGATTTCGGACCCCTCCACCAAGGGTCACGAAATTCCCCCCTCTTCCTCCATATATACAGCCCTTAGGGCATCGTTTAGACTTTGGGTTTTGTTTAGATTAAAAGTTCGACATAGCTGCAACTTCGCGTACTTCGTTTGTGTTCAACGACCAGACAAAGGCGTCACAGAACCCCACCTTGATCAATAAAGCTTTCATCTTATATTCGCAATATCCAGATTGCAATCTTAGTTTCTTGCTTGTTCTTCGTTTGCTCGCAGGAAACAGACCCTCGTGGTCAGGTTGATCGTGCTCCGGCGTGGTCAATAACCTCTCGGAGTTGGTTTAGCGATTGCTAAGGCGCGACGTCCTTGCACGTTTGTAGTCGGATCGTCAAAGTCGACTGCCACCAAAGCGATATCCATCATCTCATCGAAAGACGGGACGCCTTTGCCTCTATTAGATGAGCTACCTCCGGGTCTACCTCCTCTACAAGGCATTGAGCACCGAATCGACCTCATCCCCGGAGCACCTCTTCCGAACAAAGCTCCATACCATGTCAACCCCGACGAAACAAAAGAAATTCAAAGGCAAGTAAAGCATCTCATAGACCATGGACATCTGCGTGAAAGTTTGAGCCCTTGTGCCGTTCCGATCATTCTTATGCCAAAACGTGATGGTAGTTTTCGCATGTGCTCCGATTGTAGACCTATCAATGCTATCAACGTTCGCTATAGGTATCCCATTCCACACCTAGATGATATGCTTGATGAGCTTAGCGGTGCCACTATATTTTCCAAAATTGATCTTAAGAGTGGTTACTATCAAATCCGCATACAAGAGGGTGATGAATGGAAAACCGCCTTCAAAACCAAGTTTTGTTTGTATGCGTAGTTAGTCATGCCTATGGGTCTTTCGGAAGCACCGAGCACTTTTATGGGCCTCATGAATCATGTCTTTTGCCCTTACATTGGTATATTTGTTGTGGTCTACTTTGATGATATTCTTGTGTTTAGTAAATCTATTAAAGAGCATGTCACCCATGTCTGCACCGTTTTGCAAACTCTTAGAAAAGAGCGCCTCTATGCTAATATGGAGAAATGCCTTTTTGGTGTTGATAAGCTCGTTTTCTTGGGTTTTGTTGTTTCTTCTAAGGGTGTTCATGTTGATGAGTCCAAGATTAATGCTATTAAGACTTGGCCGCAACCAACCAACTTGCTTCAAGTGCGTAGTTTTCTTGGCCTTGCGGGCTTCTATCGTCGCTTTGTGAAGGATTTTAGCACCATTGCTTCGCCTTTGCATGCTTTGATTAAGAAGAATGCGCCTTTTGTTTGGGGACCATCCCAAGATACCGCATTCAATGAGCTTAAGAATTTGCTTACTCATGCTCCCATGCTTGCTTTACCAAACTTCAACAAGCCTTTTGAAATTCATTGCGATGCTAGTGGTAATGGCATAGGAGGTGTGTTAATGCAAGAGAAGCGCCCCATAGCTTACTTTAGTGAGAAACTTTCCGGAGTGCAACTCAATTATCCCATCTATGACAAAGAGCTATATGCTTTAGTCCGCGTCTTGCGTGAATGGGAACATTACGTTCGTCCCCATGAGTTTATCATTCATACCGATCATGAGACTCTCAAGTATCTTAAGGGACAAACTAAGTTGAACAAGCATCATGCTAAATGGAGTGAATTTATTGAGTCTTTTCCCTATGTCATCAAGTACATCAAGGGTAAATAAAACATCGTAGCGGATGCTCTTTCCCGCATATGCATGCTTGTCATGCAACTTGAGTTAGATGTCATTGGCTTCGAGCATATCAAAGACTTGTATGAGCATGATGCAACTTTTGCTACTCCTTATGCCAAGTGTTTTTCGAATACATCTTGGGAACGCTATTACATCAAAGACGACTATCTTATGAGAGCTAACAAACTTTGCATCCCCGAGTCGTCTCTTCGTTTGTTGCTTTTGTAGGAATCGCATGGAGGAGGCTTAATGGGACACTTCGGACGCGACAAGACGTTAGCCACGCTCTTGAAGAGCTACTTTTGGCCAAAGATGTTTTGAGACGTCAATCGTTTCACCAACCGGTGTTCTACATGTCGCAAAGCTAAGTCCAAAGCTCAATCTCATGGTCTCTATATGCCTTTACCAATTCCATACCAACCATGGGAAGACATTAGCATGGACTTTCTACTTGTTTTGCCTAGAACTCGAAATGGGGAAGATTTGATAATTGTCGTTGTGGACCGTTTCTCAAAAATGGCACATTTTATTCCTTACCACAAGATAGACGATGCTTCACATGTTGCTAATCTCTTTTGTAGGGAAATTTTGCGTCTCCATGGTGTGCCAAAAACCATCGTCTCGGACCGCGACGTCAAGTTCCTTAGCTACTTTTGGAAGACCCTATGCACCAAGCTCGGAATCAAGCTACTCTTCTCCACAACGTACCATCCTCAAACCGACGGCCAAATGGAGGTGACAAACCGCACACTCTCCGCTCTACTTCGAGTACTCATCGAGAAGAACATCAAGGAGTGGGAGGAGTGTCTACCCATCACTGAGTTCGCCTACAACCGAGCAAGACACTCAACAACCGGCAAGTCCCCTTTCGAGGTCGTGTACGGATTCAACCCTTTGTCACCATTGGATATTCTACCTCTACCACTCCAAGAGCGAATCAATTTGGACGCAAGTGCAAGAGCGACCCATCTCAAGAAGGTGCATGAAGATACAAGAAACACCATTGAGCGCCAAGTACAATGCCTTGCGACCAAGCTCAACGTCAACAAGCACCCTATGATATTCAACATTGGAGACCTCGTGTGGTTACACCTTCGCAAGGACCGCTTTCCCCAAGAACGCAAGTCCAAACTTCGACCACGTGCGGACGGACCATTCAAGGTGCTTGCACGCTACAACAACAACGCTTACAAGATCGACATTCCTCGTGACAAGTAATCCGTGAGCGACATCTTCAACATCAAGGATCTCTCGCCCTACCATGGTGATGAGGATTTTGATCCAAGGACGGATCTTCCCCAAGGGAGGGGAGATGATGCGGAGCATCCCAAGATCATCCCCATGGATGCACCCACACCTCCAACGGCACCACTCGGACTAATGACACGAGCCCGAGCCAAAGCTATCGAAGATAAGGTGAACTCACTCCTCTCTGAACTTCCACTTTCTATGCATGAGACATGGCTACTACCTAAGTCTGAGATGTTGTGCATGATTAGGTACCAAGAGGGTCCTCCCGAAGATACGCATGAAGATGGACAAGTCCCCAAGTCCACGGATGAGGAGAACCAACGGAAGGAGCCAAGAACATCTCCCAGGCCTCGAACATCCGGCCAAGGCCCCAGACATCCGGCCCCTGGAATGCCTTCCTCTACAGCTGCTCAACCACCAAGTACCTACAGGCCCCGGACATCCGTCCCCGCAAGCCCGGACATCCGGCACTTCCCGAGGTCCCAGATATCCGCCCCCCTGCCCGGAAATCCGGACCCCCCGAACCCGAGAGCAACATGGCCAGCTTCACCAGCCCGGACATCCGGCCTCCACAGCCCGGACATCCGGCCCTCTGCGAACGCCCGAACATCCGGCCCAACATCCGGCCTCCCTGTCTGCGAACAGTAAAGGGCCGAGGCCCGTGTACCCCTTCTACCCCTAGACTATATATACGCTATCCCATACAACTTTCTAGGGTTAGCGTTGGTTTAGCTCATACTTACAGATAGAGCTTCGCTCATCCACATCGGATCTACTCCTCGTGAGAGACCACAACCTCTTCGGAGAAGATCCCTTTGGATTCAAGACCTCCTTTCGGAGAAGAACTTCAAGACCTCCTCACGGAGAAGACAGGCTACCCTTGTATTGTCCTTAGTTGTCCGTGGATTCGTGTATCGTTCTATGTATCCGAGGATCTAGCACATGTGTGACTTGTTCTTGTTAGTTTGAGTGTTCCTCTTGTGTTTCCTCTTGTGTTTTCCCCCGTTTTCCCTCATTTTCCTCTTTGTGTTCCTCGTGTTCTTCGCGGGATCCGCTCCTTCCGTGAAAGATCGGGCGATTAGGGTTCTACCCTACATCATCCTCGTTGTACGAGTTGACGTGACACATCATAGCATCGGCCTCACATGGTTGCCTCTAAACTTGGCTGAAAGACCCGCAGTGTACAATACTCCATTTGCTGCGACCTCTAACATTTACCCCACCACAAATTAATATATATATTCCTGTCTTGACCAGATGAGCGTGCAAACTACAATCACCAGGATGACAGGTAGGGCCAGAAGATTATTTTAATAATAAAAAAGCATGGAGTCGCCCCCAACGATTTTAAGCTTACAGGCACGGTACACGCTATCTTAGACTACTCTACACATGAAACTGTCACACGAGCGTCCGGGCTGCGCTTGGCTCTTTGCCCCTTCGGGAAGTCGAACAATGATGGAGTACTACTGCAGTGGAGGAGTACTACAGTATGCTTCTGGCCATATGACACTGATTGAACTGCTGCATCTCCACCGTGTGCGGGAGGGAGAGCGTGTAGCAAACTAAAGCTTCTCCTAGTCCTGCCAGCCACCACGCTCATGGGCGAGGGAGGGACGCAGCTTCATTGACTTACTGCTCCTGCCTTTGCATGTATGACAGGTGGGCTCAATAGGTGGGTGGCCCACCTGTCATGCAGCCAAAGGCAGGTGCAGTTAAGGCACCGGAGTTGAGTCCGCGAGGGAGAGGGCATTGTAGTAATCAAACTTCTCGGCCTTCTACGAGTTGACACGATACATCAAAGCACTGCACTCGATATATTTCAATAATTTGCGTTTACCGATGCATTAATTACAACGCATGCATGCATGCCGTGACTCTCCTTTTGTTACTTGCATGTGTTGATTTAATGCACCTTGAAGTAGTATGAATATGTGACGGTAAAGCTTTGTAATGCCCCGGCCCTAATAAAGCGAGAGATGGTTGTGCACTAGGAGGGCGAGATCATGCAGACGGAACATGACCCGACGATGGATCTCTCTATGGTCTCGATGGACCTCACCTTGCTCCACAGCCCGCTTGTGCCTCCGCCCCTTGAAGCATCCAATGTATGAGGTTCAAATACACCCCGTCCGTTCGTCTGATCAAGCAAGGTGCAGGTTTCATGATTGATGTGCTGTTTGATTGATTTGTGCAGTGCAAGGGAGGGCACCTGGCCTAAGCGGACTACCGCGTCGAGCGCGCCGGGAACCAGCGGCAGTGCCAGAAGTGCGAGCGCGGTGGTGGCTTCGACGTGCGGAACACGATGGTGGACACCGTCCTCTCCTCGGTGAGGGTGGAGTTCCCACACGAAGGCTGTGGGCTCTACGTCACTTACCACAAGCTCATCCATCACCAGAGCGTGTGTCCGCTCGCGCCCTACAAATGCTCTATGCCCGTCTATGGCTATGAAGGCCCACCGTCGATGCTCTCCCACCACATCAGCATCATGCATCCCATGCCCATGCATAGGATCCAGTACGGCAAGTGATAGAGGCAAAGGTGTCCCGTCTTTCAATGAGATGATGGATATCGCTTTGGTGGCAGTCGACTTTGACGATCCGACTACGAACATGCGAGGACGTCGCGCCTTAGCAATCGCTAAACCAACTCCGAGAGGTTATTGACCACGCCGGAGCACGATCAACCTGACCACGAGGGTCAGTTTCCTACGAGCAAACGAAGAACAAGCAAGAAACTGAGATTGCAATCTGGATATTGCGAATATAAGATGAAAGCTTTATTGATCAAGGTGGGGTTCTGTGACGCCTTTGTCTGGTCGTTGAACACAAACGAAGTACGCGAAGTTGCAGCTATGGCGAACTTTTAATCTAAACAAAACCCACCGTCTAAACGATGCCCTAACGGCTGTATATATGGAGGAAGAGGGGGGGAATTTCGTGGCCCTTGGTGGAGGGGTCCGAAATCAACCCTATCTCTTGTTTCCCCACACATACGTACTCTAAAAATAGCCTATACTTATGTATTTCGAAATTACATGGGCCTGGCCCAATAATAAGGTGACGCAGCACCTAAAATAGCCTCGGGACGAAATTTATGAAGTGGCATCTTGTATATTTCGTCCAAGGCTTCATGCACCCATTATGGTGGCTTCAAAGTCCTGAAATCATCACTTGTAACTCCGTTCTTGTTCCCCTTGCGCATGACATCATCTCCATGCTTGTTCTTGCTCCAATGTTCATCCTTCTCCAAGCTAGGCCCTTCATTTGTAAGCAAAACAAATGTATCCAATTTAGGCAGCATCATATTCTCATGAACATTAGAATCATTACCAAGAAACGAAAGTACCTGGTAATTTAGTTGGCGTGCACGAGCTCTAGTAATTGGTCCAGTATGTATAGCAGCAGGGGCTGTGGGTGTAACAATTGTATTGATGTCCTCATCATCCTCCCCTTCTTGAAATGAAGTCGTCCTCGACGGAAGTTCATCTTCCTCACCCAAATAAGGCTTCAAATCTGCAATGTTAAAAGTGGGACTAACCCCAAAATCTGCAGGCAGCTCAAGTTTATATGCATTATCATTTATTTTCTCTAACACCTTAAAGGGACCATCAGCACGTGGCATTAACTTTGATTTGCGCAAATCAGGAAATCTATCCTTACGCAAATGTAACCAAACAAGATCTCCAGGTGCAAACACAACATGTTTTCTACCCTTATCTCCAGCAAGTTTATATTTAGCATTCATACGCTCAATGTTTTCCTTAGTTAACTCATGCATTTTTAAAATCAATTCAGCACGTTGTTTAGCATCAAAATTAACCTTCTCCGAAGATGGAAGAGGCAACAAATCAATAGGTGCACGAGGTAGGAAACCATACACAACTTCAAAAGGGCACATCTTAGTAGTAGAATGCAATGAACGATTATAAGCAAATTCAATATGAGGCAAGCATTCCTCCCACATTTTCTTATTATTCTTCAAAACAGCCCTAAGCATAGTAGACAACGTTCTATTGACTACTTCAGTTTGTCCATCAGTTTGGGGGTGACAAGTAGTACTAAAAAGCAGTTTAGTCCCCAACTTAGCCCATAAACATCTCCAAAAGTGGCTAAGAAATTTAGTATCACGACCTGAAACAATAGTATTTGGCACACCATGCAAGCGAATAATTTCACGAAAGAACAAATCAGCAACATTAACAGCATCATCGCTTTTATGACATGGTATAAAGTGTGCCATTTTCGAGAATCTATCCACAACAACAAATATGCTATCCCTCCCCTTCTTTGTTCGAGGTAAACCTAAAACAAAGTCCATAGATATATCCTCCCAAGGAACACTAGGTACAGGCAAAGGCATATATAAACCATGAGGATTGAGTCGTGACTTAGCTTTTTGACATGTAGTGCAGCGAGCAATAAAACGCTCAACATCCCGTCTCATCTTTGGCCAAAAGAAATGTGTAGCAAGTACGTCCTCCGTCTTCTTCACGCCAAAGTGTCCCATTAATCCTCCTCCATGCGCCTCCTGCAACAACAAAAGACGAACGGAGCTAGCTGGAATGCATAGCTTGTTAGCACGAAACACAAATCCATCGTTAACGACAAACTTGTTCCACATTCTTCCTTCTTTACAATTCTGCATTACATCTTTAAAATCAGCATCATGCACATATTGATCTTTGATGGTCTCCAAACCAAATATTTTGAAGTCAAATTGTGAAAGCATAGTATAGCGGCGAGACAATGCATCAGCAATAACATTTTCTTTTCCCTTCTTGTGTTTAATGACATAAGGAAAAGTCTCAATGAATTCAACCCATTTAGCATGACTACGATTCAGTTTAGCTTGACTTTTAATATGTTTCAAAGATTCATGATCAGAATGTATAACAAATTCTTTGGGCCATAAATAATGTTGCCATGTTTCTAAAGTCCGAACAAGAGCATATAATTCTTTATCATAAGTAGAATAATTCAGACTAGGCCCACTCAATTTTTTAGAAAAGTATGCAACAGGTTTGCCATCTTGTAATAACACACCGCCTAATCCAATTCCACTAGCATCACATTCAAGCTCAAAAGTCTTATTAAAATCAGGAAGTTGGAGTAAAGGAGCATGTGTCAACTTATCTTTCAATACCGAGAAGGCTTCTTCCTGTGCGGTACCCCAAAGAAAAGGCACATCTTTCTTTGTAAGCTCATTGAGAGGTGCAGCAATGGTGCTGAAATCTCTCACAAAACGCCTATAGAATCCAGCGAGGCCAAGAAAACTCCTCACTTGTGTGACCGTTTTGGGCTGCGGCCAACTCTCAATAGCTTCAATCTTGGCTTTATCAACTTCAATTCCCTGTGGAGTAACAACATAGCCAAGAAAAGATACTCGGTCGGTGCAAAAGGTGCACTTCCCAAGGTTACCAAACAAACGTGCATCACGTAGAGCAATAAAAACAACACGTAAATGTTCCAAATGTTCTTCCAAAGATCTGCTATAAATCAATATGTCATCAAAGTAAACTACCACAAATCGTCCAATGAAAGCACGTAAAACTTCGTTCATTAATCTCATGAAAGTACTAGGTGCATTAGTTAACCCAAAAGGCATGACTAACCACTCATATAATCCAAACTTAGTTTTAAATGTTGTTTTCCATTCATCTCCCAATTTCATACGAATTTGATGGTATCCACTACGCAAATCAACTTTGGAGAATATTGTAGAGCCACTCAATTCATCAAGCATATCATCGAGCCTAGGAATAGGATGACGATAACGAATAGTAATATTATTAATGCCTCTACAATCAACACACATACGTGATGTACCATCCTTTTTTGGCACTAGAATAATAGGAACAGCAGAAGGACTAAGGGATTCGCGTATATAACCTTTGTCGAGAAGCTCTTGTACTTGACGCATAATCTCCTTCGTCTCCTGTGGATTGGTATGGTATGGTGCACGGTTTGGCAGTGAAGCACCGGGATTTAAGTCAATCTGATGCTCAATCCCTCGAATAGGCGGTAATCCCGGTGGCACGTCTTGTGGAAAGCCGTCAGCGAACTCCTACAAAATGTTAGTGACAGCAGGAGGCAAAGAGGAAGGCACGTCCTCGAATGAAAATAATGCCTCTTTGCACACAAAAGCATAGCAAATAGATTTGCTGAAATCTAGCTCATCAATATCAGATTTGGTGGCAAATAAACATGCACTTTTCAATTTAATTTCAGAAGCAACACTAGATGGTTTATTATTAGGCTTCATTTGTTGCTCAAATTCTTTTGCCACAATCTGATTTTCACTCTTATTCTTCTCCTGTTTTGCTTTATTAGCTCTATTAATATCATCTTTCAAAATGGAATCAGGAGTCATAGGAAGCAAAGTAATATTTTTATTCTTATGAACAAGAGTATAGTGATTGTTTCTAACATGGTGTACAGAGTTCTTATCAAATTGCCTTGGTCTACCAAGTAATAAGGAACATGCTTGCATAGGTACCACATCACAATCAACATAATCAGCATATGTAGAGATACTAAAATGCACACGAACAGTACGTGTTACCTTAACCTTGCCGCTGTTGTTGAACCATTGGATGTAGTAAGGATGTGGATGTGGTCTTGTGGAGAGAGAAAGCTTCTCCACCATCTCCATGCTAGCCAAGTTGTTGCAGCTCCCTCCGTCTATTATGACGCGCACAGAACGTTCCTTCACAACTCCCTTGGTATGGAACAAATTGTGCCTCTGATTTTGCTCAGCTTGTGTGACCTGCACACTCAAAACACGTTGAGCAACTAAACATTCATACCTGTCAGCGTCTTCAGGAGCCATGTATTGCGTCTCATGATCAGAATCATCTCCACCATGTTCTTCATGTGTAATAAGAGCCAAAGTCTCCTCATCATAGTCACTAGCGGACTCATATCCACCATCTGCGGTAGTAATCATCACACGCGGAGATTTGCATTCTCTCGCATAATGACCTCCTCCCTTACAACGACGACAAACAATATCACTTGTGTGCCCTATTGATGCCATGGAAGAAGAAGAACTCTTTGCAGGCCCAGCAGGTGCGCTCTTGGCAGATAATGGTGGTTGTGCCTGTTTTCTTGTATCACGACTGGAGGAGGCACCTGATTGAGGTGCTGGTGCAGTTGAAGTAGAAGATGCACGCGGTGTCCATGATGAAGGTCGGCCTGCAGAAAAGTTAGATCGCGCCAATGCTTGTCGATCCTGCACTTCACGTTCAGCTTTACAAGCAAGATGGAATAAACGAGTGATATTAGTATACTCCTTATAGTCTAGAATGGTCTGAATCTCTCTATTTAATCCACCCAGAAAACATGCAAGCATAGCTTCATTCTCCTCAACAATACCACATCTAATCATGCCAGTTTGTAATTCCTGATATTTTCTACAGAATTTTTCCCTTGTCTTAAACGCTGCAATTTTGGAAGCAATTCACGTTGATAATATGGTGGAACCCAACGCGTACGCATAGCAGTTTTCAAAGCATCCCAAGTAGTTGGAGTATGATATAATCTACAATGTTCAGACCACCATACACATGCAAAACTAGTGAAAGCACAAACAGCAGCAGCAACCAGTCTCTCCTCGGGATATTGTAAACATGTAAAACGTTGTTCAATTTCTAACTCCCAAGTAAGATATATATCAGGAACATATCTACCCTCAAATGGTGGAATATTCAATTTCAGTTTAGGAATATGCACATCATCTCGTACCTGAGGTGGTGGTGCAGGCCTACCATTACGAATATATACCTGAGGTCGACCTGCTGGTGGTGGTGCTGGTGGGTGCACGTAGTTCTAATTTTGATCAACCTCATCCTCATAATCGCCCGCATACTCATCATCCTCCTGGGTACCAGCAACAACAGTAGCAGGAGCCAAAGAAGCATCAATAACAGGAACAGCAGCACCAGAAGTTTGGCCATCCTCAATAGGAACACGGTTCGCTCGTCCATACTGATTCGGAAGGATGCGTTGTTGTTGGTGTTGCAGAGGTGCGATAGGTGCAGCCGGCGGTGGTGGTGGTAAACGCGCGAGCAATTCATTAAACTTGCTATCAAGCTTTGTTTCGAACGTCTTCTCCATGCCATCTATCTTCTCCATGGCCTCGTCAAATCTGTTTAGCACATCTTGCACCTGTCCACTCATCATTTGCTGAAATTTATCATGTAGCTGTTTGTTCGTCAGGTTCTCCCAACCAGTCTCATCGGCTTGTGATCCTACCATGGTTAGCAGCAAATAGAAACACACAAGAATATGATCCTACAGACTACTAAGAAGTGGTGGTGGTGTATCACAAACCCATCAAGCAAAACTCAAATTCTTACCAGTTCTTACCCAGCAGCAGGCTGTGATCGACAACCGTTGTAGTCAAAACTCTCAAAGCTTGGATAGAGCGATTACCAGGGAGAGTCAAACGCACGACGTAGATGTATGTGGAGCTGGGAAGGCTTATAATATGGTAGCAAAAAGGGTCAGCAATAATCAATTTAGAGATGCAAAGTTGAATAAACGCTCAACGACGGTACTGTGCTGGTCCTAGGCTAGACCGTGCTAGAGACGCGAGCCTAGAACACTAACAAAATCACGGCGCTGCACGTAAACAAGGAAAAAGCACAATCTGGAATTTTTTTTTCGCTATTTTTTTTGTTCTCTTTTTTTGCGCTGCTTTTTTTTGCGAAAATCACTATAATGGCGAGTGTCTCAAAATTCTTCCTAGGTCAAACTGACAGGATGGGCACGAAATTTTGTCGACCAATTTTTTTTTTCGTTTTTTCGACTGCCCGGACCAAAAAACTGGAAACGGGTCAAAAAAAACTTCCTATAATGGCACCTGTCTCAAAACACTCAGAAACACCTAAAAATAGGATAGCCAGAATTTTTTTCAAAAAATGCGTTTTCGAAAAATTTTGGGCCTAAACGGAGGGTGGTTTCCGGACTCTTTTTTTTCCGAAACCTACTCCGGCAAGGAAACACGAATCGGAATCTAGATGGATCTCAAAAACACACCTAATATGCAAGGAACTCGGATTGGTGGTGGATATATGGTGGTGGTATATGGCAGCGGTGGTGGTATATGGCAGCGGTGGTAATATATGGATATGGATCGGTGGTGGTATATGGATACGGATTCGGAGCGGTGGTGGTAGGTGACAGGGGCGATGATGATGGTGCGGTGGCGGCGTGACAACTTATGACCAGAACTCGAAACTCTAAAAGACTAACGCTAAGACCAGCAACTAGACACGACGATGCAACCGCAAATTCAACAAAGCAAAACCCTAAAAAGATTATGCAAAGGCTCAGATTGGTTAGGATATGATGAACTAACCCTAATTTTTTTTGGCTTTTTCGTGGACTGTAGGTATGAAGAACAGACTCGATCTAAACTATGAAAAACTGTAAAATCTCACCGAGCAACATGGAAATCTGAGACCACTTGATAGAGGCAAAGGTGTCCCGTCTTTCGATGAGATGATGGATATCGCTTTGGTGGCAGTCGACTTTGACGATCCAACTACGAACGTGCGAGGACGTCGCGCCTTAGCAATCGCTAAACCAACTCCGAGAGGTTATTGACCACGCCGGAGCACGATCAACCTGACCACGAGGGTCCGTTTCCTGCGAGCAAACGAAGAACAAACAAGAAACTGAGATTGCAATCTGGATATTGCGAATATAAGATGAAAGCTTTATTGATCAAGGTGGGGTTCTGTGACGCCTTTGTCTGGTCGTTGAACACAAACGAAGTACGCGAAGTTGCAGCTATGGCGAACTTTTAATCTAAACAAAACCCGCCATCTAAACGATGCCCTAAGGGCTATATATATGGAGGAAGAGGGGGGGGGGATTTCGTGGCCCTTGGTGGAGGGGTCCGAAATCAACCCTATCTCTTGTTTCCCCACACATACGTACTCTAAAAATAGCCTATACTTATGTATTCGAAATTACATGGGCCTGACCCAATAATAAGGTGACGCAGCACCTAAAATAGCCTCGGGACGAAATTTATGAAGTGGCATCTTGTATATTTCGTCCAAGGCTTCATGCACCCATTATGGTGGCTTCAAAGTCCTGAAATCATCACTTGTAACTCCGTTCTTGTTCCCCTTGCGCATGCCATCATCTCCATGCTTGTTCTTGCTCCAATGTTCATCCTTCTCCAAGCTAGGCCCTTCATTTGTAAGCAAAACAAATGTATCCAATTTAGGCAGCATCATATTCTCATGAACATTAGAATCATTACCAAGAAACGAAAGTACCTGGTAATTTAGTTGGCGTGCACGAGCTCTAGTAATTGGTCTAGTATGTATAGCAGCAGGGGCTGTGGGTGTAACAATTGTATTGATGTCCTCATCAGCAAGGCGCTCCAGTTGCAAGTGCCACTGTCAGAGCCACGGCTCTTGCTGTTCGTGGAGAAGGACGGCCGTGTGTTTTTCTTGGTTGGCGGCGTGCTCGACATTAGCGCTCCTATCGCCGTGTCGGTCGTCTGCATCAGAGCAGGGGCGTCCCCACTGCCAAACTACGTGGCCAAGCTGTGGGAGAAATGGCCCGCCGGGGGAGACCAAAGGCAGGACCGACGCTGTCAAGGTGGAAATGCAGGTGACAAGCAGTAAGGATCCCGGCGACGTCGCCGTGCAGGAGTTGACCTTCTTCACAGTTCCGCCCAAGCTGCTGGCCGGGCTAAGCTGGTCTCCCTCCATATTCAGATTGACAAGCTGACGTCCTAAATGATTCTACAGTGCCTTCTGTTTATCTTAGTAATATGCTAACATAGGGGTTAGCTCGGTCTACTTTAGCTTAAGTGATGGTGGGTTTTGGTGGGGATGCAGTACTTTGACATCAGATCAGCAGTTAAAGTAATTTTCAAGAGTCGAACGGATATTTTGTGTTTGTTGGATATAAAGATCCTTTGGGTAAGAAGTATTACAGCTTATATACTTGTTTGTTCAGGAAGTGTTGCATACTTGTGCGAGTTGACACGACACATCAAAGTAGTACTACTACTAGTAGTACTCCCTCTGATCCTAATTTCTCTGCACACAAGTCGAGGCGCAGATACCAAGGAGGGCCTGCTTGTGTCTATACTTGGACAACCCACCGACTGCGCACCAGGCAGACGAAGCTCGTGTCGTGTTGATGTCGTGTGCGGCCCGCACATTAACCAAAACCTTGCGCCTCCAGCTTAGCCTCCACATTTTAAACTTCTCAATCTCAAGGACAAGGAGCAACGTGAAACCTATGATAGAGCCAATCGGGTGATTGAGAACACTACAATTCGTAGCTACAGATGCGTGTGTGAGAGAGGACGAGTGTGTGCATGCACCTCTTCTCTTCCTGTATAACGTACAAAACTCAGAGTACAAGTGTATGTGGGTGGCATCGACCTAGGGAGCTAGAATGGTGCCTATGAGAAGTCCCGAGAGATAGGTGTGTGCGTGAGAAAGAGGGAGAGAGATGATATGTGTCGATGTAATGCGTGTGAAAAAAGGCTAGTCTATAGCTCGCCACGAGGCTATTCCTGTCGAACACCCCAATAACCGTAAAATGTGTATCCGACGGTGCCAGTTATTGCACGTACACAAAAGTAGAAAAAGAAGTACCATGGCATATGCTACACCACGGCCAAGAACACGTTCCCACGTTACGCCATCCGGGAATAGTGCCGCACTTTGAAACTAGAACCGTCAATAAATTTTGAGCTTGCGTCTCGTCACATTCCAAACCTGTTCACACCGATCACAACCTAAACAGTTTCCCACTTAGGAGCATATTGGTACTACTCGGTTATAAATACTACTATGCCAAGATGACTGCACATTCCTCCTCAACTCCTCATCAACAAAAAACAATCAAGTCATTCAGCATCGTTCCCTTGCGTCTGCCATGGCTAGCGTGAGTTCTGGGTCGAGAGATTTCCACCAGGGAGAGACGAGCATGGAAGAGGAAGCACAAAAGATGTCCTGCTTCACCGTGAAAGCAGCCACCTTGTCCGGCCACGCAGCAGTAGCAACACAGAGGTCCCGCCACGCCGCCGAAGCAGCACCGAGGTCCCGCCGCGCCGTCGGCAGACTAGTCCGGCCGCGCCGCAGAAGCAGCAGAGATGTCCCGCCGCGCCGCCAAAGTAGCACAGAGGTCCCACCATGTCGCGGTGGCCTGGGAAAATTTCTCGCGGGCAAGTGAGGACTCTTACAGGCGCATGCATGCGATCGTCCATAGCCAGATGGATCAGATCTCCCGCTGGGTGAGGTTGCAGGACGAGGCTGCCGGCGTCATCCGGCAACTAGGGGAGGGCAATGCGAAGCTCCAGGCCGAGCGTGACCTGCTGAGGGCGAAGATCGTCGGAAGGGCAAAGCAGGCGGAGGAGACCGCTGCCTTGTTGAAGAGGATGGGCGCCATCATCAAGAAACTTATGGACGAGAATGCCATGCTCCGCATCGAGCGCAAAAGGCTGGTGGAGGAATCTGAAGATGCTGCCAAGCAGCGTATTAAGGACATGAAATTGATGAAAGAGATCATCGCCGCTCGCCATGAGAACTAGACTCCGCGACCTGCAGCGCATAAAGTAAGTGGAGATCAACGAGCCAGATCGTTGTATGCGTCTTCCTTCTTCTTTTGCCCGTGTGTATTTCGGGCATAGCCGCATGTGGCTTTTTCAATTATCTTCCTAATTATATAAGACAATTACTATCCACTCTCGTTGTCCTTATATATATATATATATTCATCAGTCGTGCTATAAGTCGCAGTAGATGCTATATAGGTCCGTCGGATCTTACATCAAGATCCGTGCAAAATTTTCTTTTCTGATTTTATTTTCTCTCTCTTAAATCTCAGTCGAGTGAGACATAGCCACACCATTAATGGAGACCTTGGGAGAGGGGTGGACGGTAGATGGAGGTCAAAGGGCTCTCCTCCCGATAAGCATGCATAGGGGTCTGATCGCACGCCCCCTGATGACGACATCCCAGGTTCACCTCGTTTATCATCTTCTCCTGATGATAAATCTCAGCCATCAAGTGAAGCTTCTACAAAGAAGATCTATTTGGGTCCCATGACAAGGAGCCGTGCCAAACAAATAGCACAAGAGGTGAACGCGCTCCTAGCTTATCATAATTCAAATGACCATGAGAACTTTATATTGCCTAAATCTCGTGTGCTGATTTTACTTGGGTACAATGTTAAGGACAACCAACAACATTCAGCACATGAAGAAACAAGTTTTGGAGCCCATACAACAAGTTTGAAGAGAACAAGTTTCAACTCTGAAGAAAGCCTTGTTTTGGTGACAAGGATGACTAGTTACACTGCAAGGAAGAGTATCAAGCCATCTCAACACTCTATTGTTGCATGTGCAGTTCCAGAATTCGTCCCAGAACTTGCTGAATCATGCAACGCAAATATATGAGCATCCAGCATGTGTGGGAGTACAAAATGGAGAGCATATGAAGTCTACTTTCAGGAAAATCAAACGATGCATCATTTGGATTCCTGAGTCAAAGAATATGAGAGT
Organism: Triticum aestivum; assembly: GCF_018294505.1. Lineage (NCBI taxonomy): Eukaryota > Viridiplantae > Streptophyta > Magnoliopsida > Poales > Poaceae > Triticum > Triticum aestivum. The sequence continues at coordinate 326,029,729 of NC_057803.1, read as the reverse complement.
TCCAATGCAAGCTGTCCAGGGCATTAATTGCTGCGCGAGACTCCATGAGTTTGCTCCCTTGACCAGCTGGTTAGCACGAATTTGAACCCCTCTTTGGGCCTGGTTTCACACCTAAACTAGGAGGGTTGTTCCTAGTATAAATACCCCTTCCTCCACTTCAGCCACAACTCTTTGGCAATTTGATTTCAGCATAGGTTAGCTAAGTGCAACCAGAATATATTTTGAGAGTTCACTTCCTCCTTAGCTCTTGTAATCTTGCCTTGTGAGAGGGTAAACTCACTTTGTGATTTTACAACAGCAGTCATTGAGGCGGCGACCAGTTCGTGCTTCCAACTTCGTGTGTGGTTGCGTGGATTGGAACTAAGAGTGTGGTTGGGTGAATACTTGTCGCTGGTTGTTGCATTTGCAATAGTTAGCTTCGGTCTCGTCAGGTTGCACTAGTTATCCTTTACCCGACAGCGTTGTTGGTTGGGATCGAGGGTTTCCTTCGTACCCTTCAGGTGGCGTTGATTCTCAACATAGAGCAGATCCTCCGTGAAGATTGGGCAACCCCGTATCATCTTGGTACCAGAGCTTCGGTTGACACAGTAGGATCTTGTATCCCTAGTTTAGTTCGTGTTCTTGTTCATCCTAAAAGTCCAGAAAATAGCCCCAGAAAAAATCCCTTTACCTAGCCCTTTGCAGCCTTTAATCTGTTATTTGGGGAGTTTTATCAAGTTCTTGTCCACTAGATCTTTGTTTTTAGTTGCTGAGTTCCCCCCCATCCAATCTTGTGTGTTCGTGTTCATTTTCGTGCACAGATTTCAGATCTGCAGCCTCCACCAAATCATGCATATCTTTGTCATCCGGAGTCCGTTTTGAGTGTTTTTGTGCATTTTGAAAAGCCCACATTGTGTGCTCTCCATTCATCCTTGTTAGATCTGATTCCTATCGTGTTTTCCACCCAGTAAAATCAGATCAGTTCGTGTGTGTTTGCTGCCAAAGTTTCAGCTACATGTTCTTGTTGGTTGACTTCATCTATTGTGATTTTCGTGATTCCCCCAAAGTGTGTGTTCAGATCCAAGTCCCTTGTTGAAAGTTTGTCAAAAAAAGAGCAAAAAAAAAGAAGAAAAGAGGCAAAAAAGAGAGATCTGCCCAAAGAAAGAAAGTGTGTGCAAGAAGCAAAAGAGAAAAAACTTGGAACTGTTCTTCACTTGTATCTTGAGAAATCCCTGTTTGTCTTGTGAGCTCAAATGTGTCAAGTGTGCAAAGTCTTCAATCCATGCTTGTAGCAAATCTGATTCCTTGGCAAGAGTTGCATGTACATCACGTATATCTCATTCAGCAACTAAATGGATTAAAATCTTGTGTGGATGGTTACTTGGTTCAACAATATCTAGATTGCAGATTAGTGCATCTTTTGCTACATATATACCCAACCCAAACTCCACCAAACAGCCCCGCATGTGAAACCCTAGACTTGTATTCGCTTGATTATCACTCTTTGTATACCAACCACCGACACCACGGTTGAGCATGATTCTGCTCTCACTTGGAAGTTACAAGAGCTTTGGTTGGTAAGTGAGGTGAGCTTGAGTTGTTATCCACATATATGCTTCTAGTACTATAGGGCTTTTGGAGAACTAACCATGGCAGGTGAAGAAAACGAGTATGATGTTGAAGGAAATGGGCATCTCAATCAGCCCGTCACACGGTTTCACTTCAACGCATTACGTGATCATCTACGCCGAGAGTTCAGAAACAGCCTTGACCCAATTGAAGAGAAGCAAGACAAGTTGTCGAGAGATTTGCCGCAACTTATGGGTAATGTTGATGAGCAACTCACTCAGAACTTGGCAGCCATGAGGACTGATATTGTTGTTGATATTGTGCGAGAGCTTCGTCAGAACCGAGAAGATGCAAGTGTCCATGGTGAAGAACAAAATGTAACTGATGGGGAAGGTGCTGCCTCCAATGCACAAGCTAGAAGAAACCGTGCTCCTGCTCCCCATGCCATGAGACCTCCCGGTCCCGGACGTGGAAATGATCATGGTAATGGACGTGGTCATCATGAAGCTGCTGCTGGTTGTGGTCTTAGAGGAGGCCACCGAAGAGCAAATCTGCACCATGAAGGTAGTGGAGATGAGTTTGATGAAGATGAAGATGGCATGCACCAGAATGATAGATTTCATCATCGTAGAAACTATGGTCGTGGACGGCAGGAGGAGGAGAGGTTTGGAAAGCTGAAATTTACCATGCCCAAGTTTGATGGTGGATCTGATCCAGAAAGTTATCTCACATGGGAATTGAAGGTTGACAAGATTTTCCGCATGCACAACTACTCAGAAGAGAAGAAATTAGCAATGGCCTCACTTGAGTTTGAAGACTATGCTCTAATTTGGTGGGAGCAAGTTCAGATTCAGCGAGAAGAAGAAGGAGACCCTGCTGTTGCTACATGGACAGAAATGAAAAGAGAGATGAGGGCAAGATTTGTCCCAAGGCATTATAGACGTGACATCTTTGATAAGCTCCAGAATTTGAGGCAAGGAAAGTTATCAGTTGAGGAGTATCATAAGGAGATGGAGAAGGCAATGATAAGAGCCAACATACATGAAGATGAGGAGCAGTCCATGGCAAGGTTCCTCTATGGGCTGAATCCTAATGTTAAACGAGTGGTTGATTTGCAGCCATATCGTAATGTGGTAGAGCTGGTACATCTTGCTTCTAAGGCTGAACGTCAATTGCAAGAAGACTCGAAGCAAAACAGAACTACATCCTTCACAGCTCGAGCTACATCAAGTGGGAGTAAGTTTGTACCTCAATTCAATGTTGGTCGAGGTATTATGACTAGTTCTGGTGGTGGCAAATCAGCCCCATGCACGTGCAGCCACGAGCAGAAATGATGCATCAAATTCGAAGGAGAAGAGCAAATTTGCAGCTCTAGTTCATCCTCCATTGGCTCCACGGGGAAAACTAGTGAGATAGAGTGCTTTACATGTAAGGGACGTGGCCACATGAAGAAGGATTGTCCCAACAAGCGTACCATGCTGATCACCGAGAATGGAGAATATGAGTCTTGTAGTGAACCTGAAGAAGAAAGTTGAAGATGGTGATGAGCAAACCTATTGTGATTATGAGCAAGGTGCCTGTCTTGTTGTCACTAAAGTTTTGAGTGTGCAGATCAAAGAAGCTGAGAATGGACAACGACACAATCTGTTTCAAACAAGAGCCAAAGTGCAAGACAAGGTATGCAAGGTAATTGTTGATGGTGGGAGTTGTCACAATCTTGCAAGCAAAGAAATGTGTGATAAGCTTGGGCTGAAGCTGCTACAACACCCTCATCCATATCATATACAATGGTTGAGTGAATGTGGAGAGATTAAGATCACACACATGGTACAGGTGCAATTCAAGATTGGAGATTATAATGACACCGTTCAGTGTGATGTGGTGCCAATGAAGGTGTGTCACTTGCTGTTGGGCAGACCGTGGCAATATGATCATTCAGCTCAACATTGTGGCAGAACCAATCAATACACCATCAAGTGGAGACGAAAGGACTTGGTGCTTAGACCCATGACACCCCAACAAATCATGGCTGAGCACTTGCAGAAAGTTTCTGAAGTAAAAATAGTGAGTAAGAAAGAGGGAGAGAAAAAGAGTGAGAGAGAGATCCACAAATCGGCGAGTGAGCACCACAAGCCAAATCTGAGAGAGAAGAATAAAAGAGAGGGAGAGAACTTAGTAATGTTAGCCACCAAATCAGAACTGAGAGATGTGAGGCTCAACCCAAATCAAGTGGTCATTGTACTTGTGTACAAAGATGCTTTGCTTTCAGCTAATGACTTAACATGTCTCCCTAGTGCTGTTTGTGATGTCTTGCAGGAATTCGAGGATGTTTTTCCGAAGGAAGTACCCGCTGGTCTACCTCCCTTGCGTGGCATAGAACATCAGATTGACCTCATTCCAGGAGCATCACTTCCGAATTGACCTCCCTACCGCACCAATCCTGAAGAAAGAAAGGAGATACAAAGGCAGGTACAAGAACTTTTAGATAAAGGTTATGTGCGTGAAAGCTTAAGTCCTTGTGCTGTACCTGTGATTTTGGTGCCCAAGAAAGATGACACATGGCGATTGGTAATGGATTGTAGGCCTATCAATATTATAACTATTAGGTATCGTCATCCTATTCCTAGGTTAGATGATATGCTTGATGAATTGAGTGGCTCTAATGTTTTCTCTAAAATTGATTTGAGGAGTGGATACCATCAGATTAGGATGAAAGAAGGAGATGAATGGAAAACTGCTTTCAAAACAAAATTTGGGTTGTATGAGTGGTTAGTCATGCCTTTTGGATTAACTAATGCACCAAGTACATTCATGAGATTGATGAACCATGTTTTGAGAGCTTACATTGGCAAATTTGTTGTTGTGTACTTTGATGACATCCTAATCTATAGCAGATCCATTGAGGAACATATTGAACATCTAAAACAAGTGCTGAATGTGCTAAGGACAGAAAAACTATATGCTAACGTTGAGAAGTGCTCCTTTTGCACAAACAAGGTTGTTTTTCTTGGCTATGTCGTTTCAGGACAGGGAATTGAAGTGGATGAATCTAAGGTGGAAGCAATCAAGAATTGGCCAACTCCAATGAATGTAAGCCAGGTGAGAAGTTTTCATGGCCTTGCTGGTTTCTACAGGAGGTTTGTGAAAGATTTTAGTACAATTGCTGCACCTTTGAATGAATTGACAAAGAAAGGAATTCCCTTTAAATGGGGTGCACCACAAGAAGAAGCATTTCTTGATCTTAAGAAACAATTAACTAAAGCACCTTTGCTGATTCTACCTGATTTCACTAAAACTTTTGAGATAGAATGTAATGCTAGTGGAATAGGTATTGGAGGTGTATTAATGCAATAACGAAAACCAATATCATATTTTAGTGAGAAGCTGAGTGGTGCACAACTGAATTATTCTATTTATGTTAAAGAGTTGTATGCCTTGGTTAGAGTGCTTGAAACTTGGCAACACTACTTATGGCCTAAAGAGTTTATTGTACATTCTGATCATGAGGCCTTGAAACATTTGAAAGGCCAAGCTAAACTGAATCCTAGGCATGCTAAATGTGTAGAATTCATTGAAACTTTCCCATATGTTGTGAAGTATAAGAAAGGAAAGGAAAACATGGTTGCTGATGCTTTGTCCCGTAGGCATGTTCTTTTGACACAATTAGAAGTGAAGGTACCAGGACCTGAGAGCTTAAAAGAACTGTATTGCACTGATCATATATTTTCAGAACCATATGCAAAATGTAAAGATGGGAAAGGTTGGGATAAATACCATGTGCATGATGGGTTCCTTTTTTAGGGCTAACAAGTTGTGTGTTCTAGATTCGTCGGTTAGGCCTTTGTTGTTGCAGGAATCACATGCAGGAGGATTAATGGGACACTTTGGTCATGAGAAGACTTATGAGTTGTTGGCCGATCACTTTTATTGGCCAAAGATGAGGAAGGACATTGAGAGATTTGTGCAGCGATGCATCATATGCCACAAAGCTAAGTCTAAACTGAACCCCCATGGTTTATATACTCCCCTACCTGTTCCAAATGCTCCTTGGGAAGATATTAGAATGGATTTTGTTTTAGGACTGCCTAGGACTAAGAGGGGGAGGGATTCAGTTTTTGTTGTGGTTGATAGGTTCTCAAAAATGGCACACTTCATTCCGTGCCACAAGAACGACGATGCTTCACATGTTGCTGAATTGTTTTTCAGGGAAGTTTTTCGCTTGCATGGAATGCCAAGGACTATTATTTCAGATCGAGATGTGAAGTTCATGAGCTACTTTTGGAAATCATTGTGGGCAAAATTAGGAACCAAGCTGCTGTTTTCAACAACGTGTCAGCCCCAAACTGATGGGCAAACAGAGGTAGTGAACCGCACACTCTCAGCATTGCTGCGTACAATGATCAAGAAGAATTTGAAGGACTGGGAAGAGTGTTTGCCGCACGTGGAGTTTGCTTACAATCGGGTAGTTCACTCTGCCACAAACATGTGCCCGTTTGAGGTGGTATATGGATTCAAACCACTTGCACCAATTGACTTGCTGCCACTTCCATTGCAAGAGAGATGTAACATGGAGGCTTCAAAGCATGCTGCATATGTGAAGAAGATTCATGAGAAGACCAGAGAAGAGATAGAAAGGAAGTCCAAGTACTATGCTGCTAAGGCAAACAAAAATCGCAAGAAGGTGACTTTTGAGCCCGGAGATCTGGTTTGGATACATTTGCGCAAAGATCGGTTCCCAGAGAAGCGCAAATCCAAGCTAATGCCTCATGGAGATGGACCATTCAAAGTCTTGGCCAAGATCAATTACAATGCTTACAAAATCGAGCTTCCTGAAGACTATGTTGTGAGTCCAACATTCAACGTTGTTGATTTGTCTCCATGCTTCGATCAAGAGGGTCAAGAGTCGAGGACGACTCCTTTTGAAGAGGGGGAGGATGATGTGGACATCCCAGGTTCTCCTCGTTCATCATCTTCTCCTGATGATAAATCTCAGCCATCAAGTGAAGCTTCTACAAAGAAGATCTATTTGGGTCCCATGACAAGGAGTCGTGCCAAACAAATAGCACAAGAGGTGAACGCACTCCCAGCTTATCATAATTCAAATGACCATGAGAACTTTATACTGCCTAATCTCGTGTGCTGATTTTACTTAGGTACAATGTTAAGGACAACCAACAACATTCAGCACATGAAGAAACAAGTTTTGGAGCCCATACAACAAGTTTGAAGAGAACAAGTTTCAACTCTGAAGAAAGCCTTGTTTTGGTGACAAGGACGACTAGTTACACCGCAAGGAAGAATATCAAGCCATCTCAACACTCTATTGTTGCATGTGTAGTTCCAGAATTCATCCCAGAACTTGCTGAATCATGCAACGCAAATATATAAGCATCCAGCATGTGTGGGAGTACAAAATGGAGAGCATATGAAGTCTACTTTCAGGGAAATCAAACGGTGCATCATTTGGAGTCCTGAGTCAAAGAATATGAGAGTTCCAATGCAAGTTGTCCAGGGCATTAATTGCTGCGCGAGGCTCCATGAGTTTGCTTCCTTGACCAGCTGGTTAGCATGAATTTGAACCCCTCTTTTGGCCTGGTTTCACACCTAAACTAGGAGGGTTGTTCCTAGTATAAATACCCCTTCCCCCACTTCAGCCACAACTCTTTGGCAATTTGATTTCAGCATAGGTTAGATAAGTGCAACCAGAATATAGTTTGAGAGTTCACTTCCTCCTTAGCTCTTGTAATCTTGCCTTGTAAGAGGGTAAACTCACTTTGTGATTTTACAATAGCAGCTGTTGAGGCGGCGACTAGTTCGTGCTTCCAACTTCGTGCGTGGTTGCGTGGATTGGAACTAAGAGTGTGGTTGGGCGAATACTTGTCGCTGGTTGTTGCATTTGCAATAGTAAGCTTCGGTCTCGTCAGGTTGCACTAGTTATCCTTTACCCGACAACGTTGTTGGTTGGGATCGAGGGTTTCCTTCGTACCCTTCAGGTGGCGTTGATTTGCAACATAGAGAAGATCCTCCGTGAAGATTGGGCAACCCCGTATCACCCCCCGTACTCAAATAGCTACCCTACACGGCGCCTCCTAGATAACAAAAAAAGGGGACGCATGGCAGCACGTAAATGGTGAATAGAACACCCATGGTTTCAATAATACTTGTGTTTCTGATTGTAACGTGACAACACTTGTTCCAAAATGACTTTGTTGTTTGTTAATGTGTGCGTCGTCACAAATTGGGTAGCAAAATTACCATGGCATGTTGGTGCCATGTTATGAAACCAAGCCAAGTTTCATGATTTTCATGCATGTTTTGGATTTACAGGAATTAAAAAACCAAGTTTCTTAATGTTTCCAGCCGAGCCACGACGCCCAGATGGTTGAATTTCATTCCCATTTCTTGCATGGGACCTAGAAATTTACCCGAGGACACACATGTGATTTTTCAACCAGCTTTGGTGCAATGGAGCATGTGCTTATATTTCAAATTTGAATTATGCACACAAAGGTGGCACGTTCCCTATCAGAACCACGAGCCTTCTTGAGAGAAGCTCCGGTTTGAGAGAAAATTATACCAAAACTTGTTCCTATTCTGCCAATTTTTTTACCATAGCATGGTAGTACCATGACATGACACCATGCCAAGTTTCATGGTTTTTAGGCGTGTTTTGGATTTACAAGAATTTTAAAACCAAGTCTCTCAATGTTCTTGGCCGAGCCACGATGCCGAGATGTTCGAATTTCATTCCCATTTCTTGCATGGGACCTAGAAATTCACCCGAGGACACACATGTGATTTTTGAACCAACTTTGGTGCACGAGAGCATGTGCTTGTAGTTCAAATTTGAATTATGCACATTAAATGGCCAGAAACTCAATTAATTTATAAAAAAGGCCAAACGAACCCTGAATAATTCCAAAATTTAATAGGGCACTCATGTAGTTCTATATTGCCTCTATAAAGAAACTCAAGGGGGCCAGCGTATATTGTTTCGCACTCAAAGGTGACACGTTCCCTCGCAGAACCACGAGCCTTCCTAAGAGAAGCTCCGGTTTGCAAGAAGCTTATACCAAAACTTGTTCCTATTCAGCCAATTTTTTTACCACAACATGGTAGTACCATGAAATGACACCATGCCAAGTTTCATGGTTTTCAGGCATGTTTTGGATTTACAAGAATTTTAAAACTAAGTTTCACATTGTTCTCGGCCAAGCCACGATGCCCAGATGTTTGAATTTCATTCCCATTTCTTGCATGGGACCTAGAAATTCACCCGAGGACACACATGTGATTTTTGAACCAACTTTGGTGCACGAGAGCATGTGCTTGTAGTTCAAATTTGAATTATGCACATTAAATGACCAGAAACTCAATTAGTTTATAAAAAAGGCCAAACAAACCGGGAATAATTCCAAAATTTAACAGGTCACTCATGTAGTTCTATGTTGCCTCTGTAAAGAAACTCAAGGGGGGCAGCATATATTGTTTCGCACTCAAAGTTGACACGTTCCCTCTTAGAACCACGACCCTTCTTGAGAGAAGCTCCGGTTTGCAAGAAGCTTATCCAAAAATTTGTTCCTATTCGGCCAATATTTTTACCACGGCATGGTAGTACCATGACATAACACCATGCCAAGTTTCATGATTTTCAGGCATGTTTTGGATTTAGAAGAATTTTAAAACCAAGTTTCTCAATGTTCTCGGCCGAGCCACGATGCCCAAATGTTTAATTTCATTCCCATTTCTTGCATGGGACCTAGAAATTCACCCGAGGACACACATGCGATTTTTCAACCAACTATGGTGCATGGGAGCATGTGCTTGTAGTTCAAATTTGAATTATGCACATTAAATGACCAAAAACTCAATTAATGTATAAAAAAGACCAAACCAACCTGGAATAATTCATAAATTTAACAGGGCACTCATGTAGTTCTATGTTGCCTCTGTAAAGAAACTTAAGGGGGGCAACATATATTGTTTCGCACTTGAAGGTGACATGTTCCCTCTCATTACCATAAGCCTTCTTGAGAGAAGCTCCGGTTTGCAAGAAGTTTATACCAAAATTTCTTCCTATTCGGCCATTTTTTTACCACGGCATGGTAGTACCATGCCATGACACCATGCCAAGTTTCATGATTTTCAGATGTGTTTTGGATTTACAGGAATTTTAAAACCAAGTTTCTCAATGTTCTCGGCCGAGCCACGATGCCTAGATGTTTGAATTTCATTCCCATTTCTTGCATGGAACCTAGAAATTCACCCGAGGACACACATGTGATTTTTCAACCAACTTTGGTGCACGGGAGCATGTGCTTGTAGTACAAATTTTAATTATGCACATTGAATGACCAGAAACTCAATTAATATATAAAAAGGCCAAACGAACCTGGAATAATTCCAAACTTTAATAGGGCACTCATGTAGTTCTATGTTGCCTCTGTAAAGAAACTCAAGGGGGGAAGCGTATATCGTTTCACACTCAAAGGTGACACCTTCCCTCTTAGAACCACGAGCCTTCATGAGAGAAGCTCCGGTTTGCAAGAAGATTATACCAAAACTTGTTCCAAATCGACCCAATTTTTTACCACAGCATGTTAGTGCCCTGACATGACACCATGCCAAGTTTCATGATTTCCAAGCGAGTTTTAGATTTACATGAATTTAAAAACCAAGTTTCTCGATGTTCTCGGCCGAGTCACGACACCTAGATGTTGGAATTTCATTCCCATTTCTTGCATGGGACCTACAAATTCACCCAAGGACACACATGTGATTTTTTAACCAACTTTGGTGCAAGGGAGCATGTGCTTGTAGTTCAAATTTGGATTATGCACATTAAATGTCCAGAAAGTTAATTAATGTATAAAAAAGGCCAAACGAACCCAGAATAATTCCAAAATTTAACGCTCATATAGTTCTATGTTGCCTCTGTAAAGAAAATCAGGGGGAGGCAACGTATATCGTTTCGCACACAAAGGTGACACGTTCCCTCTCGGAACCACGAGGCTTGTTGAGAGAATCTCCGGTTTTGCAAGAAAAACTTATACAAAAACTTGTCCCAATTGAGCCAAAAATTGTATACATATGAAAATAGGGTTTAGATTATCCCGAACATCTCGCCACCTAGACCAATGTACTCTGATTTGAATTCAACATAAAATGGATACAAATATTTGAATTGGAGATCGTATGTTACATGTAGTTCATAATGAAATATGATTACTGCCATATGCATGTTCTTTGTTATCAAGATAATATTTAAATGATTGTATAACCTGCCAACGATCGTATTCAAATAAGGAAAATTGATTCAAATTTAGTCCATATGGTAGACGACAATATATATTTTCATAGGGTGGAGTAAAATGTTCATATATGATTGAAGATCAAAATGTGGGACTACATCCATTATAAACCGCAAGGTCACCTAATGATATATTCGAATTCAACATAACGTGGATTCAAAAATTGAAATTCAAGATCCTGGAATTTGTAATCATATAAAAAGGGACATGACTCTTTCTTTTGGTGGGAATTGATTTGTTTTTTGTTATTGTTGAGGGAAGTGCGAATCGATTTGGTACTGTACAGGGTAATCTTATTCTCCCGATTTTTTTACATTTTTCTTGTAGTTTTTTAATGACATTTATAGCAATATAGTAAAAGGGGACATGACTCTCTTGTGTCTTGTATGAAGTGTTTTTTTGTACGCGTTAAGTTTGTTGTGCCGAACAAGGAATCCACACCCTGTTATCCCGAAATTTTCAAGCTCGAGTATCTTTTGTCGCATCTGCTTTGAATCTCCCGCCTCTTCAACCCGCTCCGCACCTTGTTATCCCGAAATTTCGACGCGTGCGAAAACTCCCTCCTCATCCAAAATCGGTCCCACAGCCCAGATACGTGAAATCCCCCTTCTACCCCTCAGCCAGAAATACCGACTCGATGTCGTGGTGTCAAAACCGGTGGGGGTACACCGGTAACTTACCCTACATTTTGGACAAGCGCGTCCCTAAGCCATGGCTCCCCCCTACATTCCCCTTCGCCCCCAATTCGTACACCGAGGCCGCCAAAACTCATGAAACCCCATGCTCCTCGGTCGGCCTCCCGACCGCGGCCCAGCCGGAGACTCTTCCTTTACGGCGTCGTCCACCGCAGCAGCTCATCGTCCCTCATCCACCGCACCGGATGAGGATCCATCGTCGATCTCGTCGTCCCGCCGGATCAGCCACCCCATCCTCCACCTCCAAGGAGTTGCCCCGACGTTCACCTTGTCTATCATGCCACCTCCATACCCACAACACCGTATTGACCTGCCCCTCCGGAACTGCAGCACCCTCACCAATTTCTCCGATGAAGCCGAGGCCAACTCGGCGCCACCATGGAGGTTCTGCACTAACCGTTGCATTTTATCTTTTATTTGATCTCACGGGGCTGCTGGTGCTCGATACCGAGCAGCCATGGCGGGTCTCCATCAACGGCGCCATCGCCGACCACTTCATCCACGACGTCTCTCCCCCATGTCGTTGCTTCCTCGGCGGCGACATCCACACCGGCACTAGCTGCAGCTGCTTCGGCTCTCGCTCACGCTGCGGCTCTGTTCTTGCTGTCGATCGCGCTGCTGCACTTCTCTTGCTTTTCCTTCGTGCTGCTGCTCTGCTCTGCTATTGTTGTCGGTTGCATTGCTGCTCTGCTCTTGCTCTCGTTCATGCTGTTGCTCTGCTCTTTCTCTCGCTCACACTGCTCCTGCTGCACGACCTTCGGCAGCTACAGGAGTTGCTGCTTTCGCACTCGCTCACGGTTCTGCTGCACGACTTGCTCTCTACTAGTGCGTTTCTGCTCGAGCCTCTGCTGATTTAGATCACTGCTTCTCTGCAACTAGTGTTCGAATACCCTAAACATCTTTTGCAATGCTCTTCTACTAGTTCAATCAGTTTCAATAGTAAATTTAGTTTCGACTGTAAAGTTTAGTTTCTTCAGTTAAGTTCAGAGTAAACAGTATTTACAGCATCTGTCGGAGCAGCCGTGGCGCGGTTGATGTGTTTTACATCTAGCAATTTTTGGTGATGTATTTTACATCATCTAGCAGATGATATTAGAGTCCCACTTCAGATTAACGTTGTGTGTCTTGTCCTGCTTCAGCCTCGCTGCCGTACACCTCACCAGAGCTGCACCAATGGCGGAACCATCCATCACAGTGAAGCAGTATCCTCGGCACTGTTTCCAGAGGCCTCAGATCTTCTTCCCCGCCTCCGACAGTCACACCAGCATCACCATCCTCCATGTCCAACCCAATGATGCTGAGGTCGACAAGGCTATGCCAAATAAGTTGTACATTCATTGCATCACTTTGTTACTATGCATTTATGTCGATCCCTCAGGGATCCTTTGCTATGGAACTACTATGGTACTACTATTTGTGCATTTGGTTAGGAGTGGAGCAAAGCAAAACTGGAGGATTTTTTTTCCTTTGGTGTCTCTTTCAAAGAAAAATGGTAGGAATTTTAATATCCAGTTGGACGTCCTTTTCAAATTAATATTCATGAAGAATAGGACTAATTGCATTACTGGCATAATAAGATTCTTTTTTTTTCATTTTCACGTGGTTTGACTTTAATTTGACCATGTTTCTCCATTCTTGTGTTCTTCCAATTCATGTGAACCAAATACCGAGGTTCACAGAAATCCTATGTTTCCAAATGCTCTGTTTTGCACGTGCATTCCTATCCCATTCCTGTGTTTTTCCTGTCCCTATGTTTATAGAATCCTCCAATTCTAAGGAGCCCTTACAGATTTACTTCATTTTTAGATAGGCATCAACGAAAACTCTGTGTGTTACGTCCTGCTCCTGTTGTGCCGTCATCCACCCCACCTGAGGTGCACCATCGACAGAAGCGTTCACTACAGTAGAGATTCCCCATGCAAACTTTGTTTCGCTGCCTCAGATCATCTTCCCCATTGCCGGCAGCCACACCAACTGCATTACCATCATCGACTAAGAAGATGAACCTGAGGACTAGACAGTTCTGGAAGAGAGGTCGTAGTCTTTTGTGTTTGCTTACGTTATACATCGGTTATTATTACTTGCTACTTTATCGTTCAAACTTGAGTTTTAAAATGCCCGTGGGTCTCATATCGAGGCAGCAACGAATAATATCTGTCTACTATCTGGTTCATCTACGGTATTCTATGTGGTTCATGTTGGGTGAGCAACAAACAGTAGATGATCCATTGTCTATCTTTTTAAACTGAAGCTATAATCTACCTGCTATCATTAGTTTTGGATCTATCCACTCGTTTGCTACAATTAGTCTTGATTTCTGCATGCACCCCTTAGGCCTTACAAAATCTAACTAATTTTTTATTATGCATGTCAGTTATTGTACACAATCATACTGAACATGTAGAGAAAAAGAGAAGACCGTTGTGTGGGAATATAATGTCATGCAGACGCCGCTCCAGTGTGGGCGAAGTGGGCCCCCTCCCACCATTCCAGATAGTATTCCAGAGGAAGATAACTATTCAGATGGGGATTCAGAGGGAGCCGACCACTCCTATTTACCAACTAAGGTGTTTGCTCTAACCTGGAATGATGATGTTGGTCATGTCATGCATATGGCGCCTCACATTGCTTACATTATACATCTTATATGTCATCAGCTTAGTTTAGATTTGCTTTGTGTGAATGCCACCTGTTTGGTTTCTATATCATACTCCCACCGTTCCTAAATATTTATCTTTTTAGAGATTTCAACAAGTGACTACATACAGAGCAAAATGAGTGAATCTACACTCTAAAATATGTCTATATACATCCGTATGTGGTAGTCCATTTGAAATCTCTAAAAAGACAAATATTTAGGAATGGAGGGAGTATATGGGAATTATGCAATGCCATCTTCTTTAGCGAGGCATCATATACGTGAATCATGCAATGCCATCCTGTTTAGCCAGTCATCGTATATGTGTATTGTATCGTGCCATTTTTTTTTAATAATGTATTCCATTTGTCAACAATGTTTATACATTCATCTACTCTTCCTTTGCATCAGCCATTTGAGTCGATCATGGGAAAATCTGGAGTGAAAACAAGGTCTTCTGAGCAGTCAGTGCACCTGTCGATGCAGATTTCTTGTTGGTTAAAGATAGCTCCTCAGGGGAGGATTCAGAGACAGATGACCAGTCATATCCCCCCAAGGTGCATGATCTAACTTGGCCAGGTTATTTTGCTCATATCATGCATATGGTGTCTTGCATTGACATGCCATCTGCTTAGATTAGACATGCTTTGTGTGAATGCCTCCTATTTGCTATCTATATCAGATATGTAAATTATGCAATGCCATGTTTTTCATCCAGTTATCATATATGTGAATTATCTCATGCCATGTTTTTTTCATTACGTATTCCATTTGTCGACAATATGTGTATATTGAATTACTCTTCATGTGTATCAGCCATATTGAAAACAAGGTCTTCAGAGAAGGAATTGGTACCTGTTGAAGCTATATCTCGATGGTTACAGGGAGCTCCTCGGAGGAGGATTCAGAGACAGATGACCAGTCCTATATCCCACTTGAGGCATATGCTCTAAGTTGCAATGTTTATATTTCTCATATAATGCATATGGTGTCTTGCATTGCTTAGTTTAGACATCATATGCACAATATTGAATTCCATCTGCTTAGTTTGGAGATCATACATGCGAGTGCCGGCTGCTTAGTATATGAATCAATTATGTCAATCATATCATGCCATCCTGTATACTTAGACAACATTTATGTGAATTATTTCATCCCAACCTATTATGGAAAGACATCATAGAGTGTTGTCATGTCATCTTGTTTAGATACTCATCATATGTTGAATTGTGCCATTATATCATGTTAAGTTATCCATCATATATCTGAAACTGTGTCATGCTATCCTGTTTAGTTAGGCATCATATATGTGAAATTGTGTCATGTTGTCTTGTTTGGTTAGACAACATATATGTGAATTACCACATCTGTCTATCATACAATGTCTGTACGTTCAATTTCATTTCTTGTTCATCAGCCATTTGAATTGGAGGGGGTGATGGCAGTATCTAAGGGAGCAAAACCTGTTCTTCACAAAAGACAGTGCTACCCGTCGATGCAGATAGAACCATGGTTGTACTGGCCCACAAACTAGCCCCACCAGACATAATCGAGACTCTCCCAGATTGCACACTTACACCATTGGGCGGAGAACCAGCTACAGCCCATCTAACCCCAACCCCAGCGGATAGTTACCCACTTTTAGTTTACAAAGCACCATGTCCACCATAGAGTACCCCCACACGAGTAGTTTGTAAAGCAACTGCAGTGCCCAAAGCAGGAAGACTACCACAACGAACCCAAACTCCATGTTTAAAGAAGAAGAGCAACTGTTCTTAGGTCAAATTCCGTAGCTATGGTCCATACTCCTTTGCTGTTGCAGCAGTGTATTTACTCATACCAACTACTTTCGAATTTGAAGGATCCAATTGAAACTCCAATGGTGCAAGAGGTATATTTTAAACCTATTTCTTTAACTGGATTGCTGTTCTAACTACTTGCTCTATGTTGATTTCAGTTTCAGTTGTATAAACAGTTATGTTCTCATGTGATGCGCATTACAAGTGTTGCCAATGCATGTGTAGTTTCTCACATTTATATTCTGTCTATGCTGTTGTGTATTAAAAATATATGAGTTGAACTATGTGTCTATCTTGATTTGGCAACATAAACTAGAATGATATGGACAATACAGTGACCATAGTACGTAGATATATGTTTGTTTCATGTTGTTATCCTATCCACCTTACTACTGAACCGGTTTACCAAAATGAGTTTGGTATACTACATGCTAAACCTGTGATGTGTCTGCTTGTTTCTCTTGTAGTATGCGAACAGAATATTGGAGAAGAGCACCCCACTATGCAATGGTAAACAAAGTAATGTAGATCAGGTTCAAGATAGTGAGACAACCCTGTTGGTCTCCAAGAAAGGTGATAAAACCGATCTTGTAGATAGTGAGGATACTCCACAGTCCTGCATTGTGTAGTGTTCGAGTTACTGGCCAGTACCGCTGGCACAAGCTTTTCGACCTTGCTGCCTGAATCACTTCGGCTTCTTCAGTCTCAGCTACAAGCTGAAAGGCATCAGTCAGTTGTGCTGCGGCAAGAAGCTGAAGGACTGAGGAAGTCCCTACAGAATTTAGATGCATACTTTCTTGTGCAACAGCAAGTGCTGGAGGATTTAAGCGCCAAACAAGAGAAAGTTAATAAGCTTGCTAAGCATCTTGAAAGCATTATGGGTACCCAGGATATTGTTTCTTGAGCTCTTCTGAAGTGGTTTCAGTTCTGGACTCGTTTTGTTGCGACGTTTATTTGCACTTGTCGCCAACTTTCACAACCAGTGTATGTGATATGCTACTTTGTTCCCTATACTTGCACTGGTAGTGAACTTTGATGCCTAGTGGATGTAATATGTGTAATAAGCGTGATAGCCTAGCGTAAGTTGCTTGCTTATTTATTTCCTTGTTGTCTTGTTTATTTGTTTGCTTGTAGTCAGTGTGGGTTTTTTCCGCGGTTTGCTAGTGGCCGCAATAACCTATTTTTTAAAACTAGGCCACAATAACCATGGGCTTCCTATGGGCCATAGAAACAATGGGCCTTCTAAGGGCCGTAGAAACAATGGGCCTTCTACGGGCCATAGCATCAATGGGCCTTCTACGGGTCGTATGATCGATCGACGCCAACAACGGGCCGCATTATGGGCCTTGAACGGGCTATAGTTGGAAACGTCCGTTCATGGGCCGACCATAACGGGCCGTATTTGATGATGCTATGGAAATAGCCTAACGAATTAATGGGCCACAAATTGGCCGACTATAACCACGGGCTGAATTTGTCCCACAATCAGAAAAGGCCAGTAATAGGCCGTAAGTAACCGAATGATCTAAATGATGCCAAGAATAAATGGGCCCTGAGAAGGCCAAAAGATAACATGGGCTTGAAAGGGCCCAATGGACTAATAGGACGTTAATGGGTATAAAGCGATATACTGTTCATTACGGGTCAGTTTCACCCCGGGCCTTTAATGGGCAAAGAGTTACAAAGTGCCTCATATGGGTCGAAAGATGTCATGGGCAATACATGGGCCGGAAGTTACAATGGGCTAGAATCATATTGGACGGCCCAGATGTAGCTACTGGGCTTATTTCCGATAGGCCATAACAGGACATGAGTTAGCGGGCCATAAATGCTATATACGAATAGGCCGTTAACAAGCTTTCCATGGGCCGGCCCGTTACCTTTTGACCAAGTCAAACGGGCCGACCTTTTCACTGGAATGGGTCTCTATTGGGCCGTGCGACGTGTCGACGTATCATAGGCGCCTCCTGTCCAATGAATGGATGACATTTGTCCCAACGGTGAGCCAACACGTGTTTCCTCCGGCCAATGAGAATTTTACAGGTGGAAAATCCTCATTGTCCGGGATGTTAGCAGGTTATCGGATCGAAAACTAGACCCGATAGCTTAACGGCGACCCGTTACGGTGGATGCCACATGCCGGTCACCCTTGAAGAAAGCACTTCCATGACGCGGCATTTATCGTCATGGAAGTGGACACTTCTGTGATGATAATTTTGGTAATGTCATGGAACACTTCTATGACAGCACAGGTATCACTATCTTGATTCTGTCATAAAATCGTAATGCATGTACATGCATGACAGAAAACGTGACCTAGTGTGACAAACACGTATATCACGGAAGTGTATTTTTTCAGTGATCACTTTTACCCACCAAATTAGGACGTAGTCTTGAATGTCATGGCGATCTTCTTTTCCTCATCATAGTTGTGAAGACGGAATATCTTGTCGACTTTCAATGCCCATGATAAGTACTCCTCGGGGTCATTGCTTTTGGAGAACTTGGGCATGGTGAACTTGAGCTTGCCTTAGCGGAGTTCTTCATCATAGTGATGATGTTGGAATTGCTCTTGGTG